>NC_058130.1:673049273-673257927 GCF_016433145.1 Gracilinanus agilis | reverse complement strand
CACATATATTTCAGTCTGGCCTCCAATCATCAAGGGGAAAAATTGTGAAATATATATATATATATATATATATATATATATATATGAGGAAAATGAAGCAAATAGAGGTTAATTGACTTGCCCATGGTCATATTGTTAATAAATGTCTGAGGCAGGATTTGATGGATCTAGAGCTCTATCCACTGTGCCACTAGTTGCCTTATTGCATGCCAAACACTGGAGATACAAACAGAAAAGTCAGGCAGCCCTTATTCTCAGGGAGGTCACACTCTATTGAAGAAGAAAATACCTATGGAATGTTTCAGTCAAGACAAATGGAAAGAAAAGCCCATGGTCCTTAGGGTAAGGCAGCAAAGCAGACAATAGGTAAGGTCTCATCTTAAATGTCATTGCCACTGAAAAAATCCTATCAATTCAGATGTTGAACCATTTCATAGTGCCTAGGACTTAGGTGATGGGAACTTTCTTTTCTGGATTTCCAAAAGCTAGGGAGGGAGCACCTGCAGGAGTGGCTGCCAGGCTGCATCTCCAGAGGGGTTATTTCCCAGGATGCTGGTTGGGGGCACTGGACTGGAAGTACCACCATTCCCAAAGCTAAAACGAACATCTCAAGTTCTATAAACTTAATTAGTTTCCTATTACCTCTAAGATCAATACAAACTGCTTTGTTTGGGATTTAAAGTCCTTCACAAATTTTTACAGACCAATCTTTTTAGAGACTTGGGTTGTCTCCACCAGGTTTTGAGAGGAGGTGGTAGTGGTGGTAGTGGTGGCCTGGCACATACTGCCTTCTCTCCCTTCAGGTTGCTTTGCTACTTGAACTAGGCTAGCTTACTAGTTCTATGAGTAGCAATTGGCTGGGATGGCTTTGAGGGCTGGGCTGGAAATAGGATCAGTGTTCAGGGGAGGGGAAAGGAGACTTGCCATTCTTGGGACTCCTCTGCTTATCTGACTGTTGGGGGAAGTTGGTCAGCAGCCCTTGCTACTGGTGATAAGGAAGGGAGGCCCTGTTTTCACAATGATTTTTCCCCTTGATGGCTGGAGGCCAAACTGAAAACAGGGTTGATGTTTTGAAGGAACACAGATAGTCTCAAAACAGTTGGGCTCAGAGTCCTAACATGATGGGAAGATGGTCAAGGTGCTGGTGGTGGCCGGACCTGCCTATTTCTCTTTGAAGGTGTCTTGCTGCTTCAGCTAGGCTGACTTGTCTGCGTTGTGTGTAGCAGCTAGTTGGCTCTCTACTCACAGAAACAACTTCTACTAGTTATGGTTGTGAGATTGAGAGAAATAAGACTGGTGGTAGGGGAAGTTAAGTGGCTCAGTAAATAGAAAGTCAGGGCCAGAGGCAAGAGGCCCTGGCTTCAAATCTGGCCCAACACTTCCTAGCTGTGTGACCCTTACCAATCTCTTATGCCTTAAACAGTGGTTCCCAAACTTTTTTGGCCTACAGCCCCCTTTCCAGAAAAAATATTACTTAGCCCCCTGGAAATTAATTTTTTTAAAATTTTAATAGCAATTAATAAGAAAGATAAATGCACCTGTGGCCATCACCGCCGTCCCTGAATCACTGCAGTACCCACCAGGGGGCGGTAGCGCCCACTTTGGGAATCACTGCCTAAGAACTTATACTTAGTATAAATTCTAAAATAGAAAGTAAGAGTTATTTTTAAAAAGTAGGTCTGGTGGTCTGGAGTGCAGCCACCCCAGAACTTTGGCCCTTATATTTACACATTTAATTATAAAAAAAATCTGAATGTTGATTAGGTACCATTTCTCCTGACTAAACTATAGGATCCTTGAGCTGACAATTTATATTTTTATGGTGTTTCATAGTTTACAAATCAATTTCTGCATATCATCACTATGAAGGAGACAATGCAAATAAGTTATTACAGAATTGTCTCTATTTTATAGATGAAGAAACTAAGACACAAAAAAGTTAAATGACTTGCTAAGGGCTGCACTATTAGCAAGTTTATACAGGATTCAAAATCAAGACCAATCAAGCAATCAATATTTATTAAGTATCTACTACATTATACTAGGTAGGTGCTAAGGATACAAAAACTAGTGGTTTCAAGACTTGTGCATTTTTTACTACAATCACATATTTCTCTATTATCTAGCAGAGTACCTGGCACATAAAAAAAAAAAGTATTTCTGTTTTCACATGCCACCATTTGTTTGGCCATTCTCCAATCTGAGCACATATTATATTTCCAACTTTTGGTTTCCAAAAAAAGAGCTGCTATGAATATTTTGGTATATAATATCTTCTGTCTTGATTTTTCTCAAGTCCAAATTACTTTCTTAAAATGTTTGCACCAATTGATAGCTTCACCAACAAGTAATATCTACCTATACCTCTTGAACTACAATTCTACATCATCATCATCTGTCCACTGGTTATTTTAAATTGGATGGCACATTGGCTTCTCAAATTCACCATATACAAAAAAAGACCCTCGTATCTTTCTCCCTAAAATCCAATCATCTTCCATACTTCCCCATTTCTGCTGAGAATACCACTATCTTGTCCTTTATCCAGATTTGCAACCTTACAGCTATCTTTGACTCTTCATTCTCTTTCCTTCATTCCATACATAGTCAATTGCCAAGTTTTGTGGATTCTACCTCTAGATCACCTCTAATATCTGTCCATGTTCCCCAGTCACCACCCTAGCGTAGAGGCTCAATATTTCTAGCCTACACTACTATAAAAGTTTCTGGTCTTCTATATCTTCCTGCTTGAAGTCTTTTCATCTTAAATATATCCTTCACTTAACTGCCAATACATACCTGAGTATTCCTAAAATACACATCTGACCATGTCCCTTCTCTATTCAATAAATTTAAGTAATTTCCTATTATTTATAGGAGTAAATACAAACATCTTTGTTATTTTAAAGTCTTTCTCAAATTTATCTTTTCAGGTTAATTATATATAATGTCATTTCAGACATACTCTAGTAATGCCAAAGGGGTCTTGGCGTCCTCTACACATGAAATTCCATTTTCCATCTATGAGCCTTTCTACAACATCTGTCCTAATGCCTAGATTCTAGGCCCTAGAATATGCTTCCTATTTAATGGGTCACTTCTTTTGAAACAAATTGGAAGTCTTAAACTAAATTTCAATATACTACACACAGTATAAAAGGTAATGAAGAAATATAACTCGAAATTCTCAATTTCTTTGTCAGTGAGAATAAATACTATTTTCTCACTGATACAATCTCAATTTAAATTAAGTGACTGAAATTGCATTACTTGGGGGCATTTAAATTAGGCAAGATCCAACAAGAATAGTTGCATTAAAGAAAACAGCGTTATGGCGCTGGTGTTTTAGGGAGAGAAAACACTTCCATTTCTGTTGTTGTTCTTATAATTAAATATTTCCTCATTTTAAATGATTAATTTTCTATTTTTATACTAGGCAAAGAACAAATTCTAGGCACTCTGTAGTATTTGAAGGAAAGTGTTTAAATTATGCAGCAGTCAAGTTAAGTTTTTACTTTTATTTTAATGTTATTTTATTTAAGTATTACTTTGAATTGATCTGTCCTCTTTCTAACAGTAGTTTGCAATATCTAAAGGAGGTTATCAAACAGAAAATGAAAATGATAACTAAATTTGTCAAATTCAGAATAGGAAATTCCCTGGTATTATTATCATTATTTCAGCACATAGATAAGAGTATATAATATACTGATAGAAAGTCCCAGGTGAAAATTATCATGGGGATTTCCTTTATTTTGTTCAATTTGTTCTTCATTGGCAGCTGGTATCCATATTACAATTTTTTTCTACCTTTTAAGTCAACATATAATTAACAACAAAAATTCTACTCAATGGAAATAAAAATTTAACTGCTTTAATAAAATAAATATTCTTTATTCAGTTTTTACAACCAAAGAACATCAATGAAAGAAAATTGAACATCAATGTATTGTCTAAAAGAAAATTCTATGCTAGCAACGTCAGAAAGAAAAAAAATATATAGATAGATACATAGATACATCTGGCAAAGTCACATCACAAGGATATTCTTTCTATGAATTTTCTAAACCTTAAAATTTTCTCCCCACATCTGTTTTTATATTCCCTCGACATCACCTTTTGCCTAAATTACTGATAAACTGACTTCTAATTGAACTCCATAACTCAAATCACTCCCTAATCCATCCTCAAGAAAGCTGCCAAAGTGGTTTTCCTAAACTGTAAATCTCACCATAAGACGCTTGTACTCAATAGACTCTAACATTTCCCTATTACATCTATGATCAAAAATAAACTCATTTGATACCACAATTTGTTCAGCTAGTCCCCAACTGATGGAATGCTATTGTGCTCAAAGGAACAATGAACTAGAGGAATTCCATGTGAACTGAAATGACCTCCTTGAACTGATGCAGAGTGAAAGGAGCAGAGCCAGGAGAACATTGTACACAGAGGCGGATACACTGTGGTGAAATTGAATGCAATGGACTTCTCTACTAGCAACAATGATCCAGGACAACTCTGAGGGAATTATGAGAAAGAATACTATTGACATTCAGAGGAAGAACTGTGGAAGCAGAAACATGGAAGAAAAACAACTGCCTGATCACATGGGTAGATGAGGATATAATTAGGGATATTGACTGAAAATGAACACCCTAATGCAAATATCAGTAATATGGAAATTGTTCTTGATCAATGACACATGTAAAACCCAGTGGAATTGTGTGTGGGCTATGGAAGGGGGTGGGAAGAGGGGAATGATAGAACATGAATCCTTAACAATGGAGAAATGTTATAAATTAATAAATAATAACATAATACAATAAACTCATTTGTTTGGCATTTTAAGCTCTTCACAACCTGGTCTCTATCCTTAATAGTTTTATTACACATTATTAGTCCCTATTATTATACATTATTATTATTGTAGAGACAAGGGATATCCCTATGATATCACTTAGCCAGTCAATTTACTATTCACCACCAAATAAAATGCTCAATTTCCTGTCTCTAAGCCTTGGTAATGGCTACCTCCATGTCTGTAATGCTCTCCCCTTCCCCTTTCTAAGTATTTTGGAATCTCTGGATTCCTTTAAAACACACCAGGCCTAGAGAAGAGAGGTCCTATGTTCAAATCTGGCCTCAGATACTTCCTAGCTGTGTGACCCTGGGCAAGTCACTTAACCCCCATTGCCTACCCTTATCACTCTTCTGCCTTAGAACCAATACACAGCATTGATTCCAAGACGGAAAGTAAGGGTTTAAAAAAAAAGAATCAAATTATTATTAGATTCAAGAATACCTTGAATGTATTTGTGGACACTCTGAAAAGCTAAATAAAACTATGGTAAAGGCTAGGGGAGACATTATAGCTATATTTTTATATAGTGAAGTATCTTTAAGTACCAATCTATGTATTCTTCCAATCATAATGTAAGTAATCTGGAGGGAAGAGATTGTTTTTTTTTTATTATCCCTAGCACTTAGTACATGGTGTTCAATAATCATTTAACAAATACATGTTGGTTAATTAATTGAAATGGCATCCCTTTAGCAAGATAAGACAATAACCAAGAGTTTGTATATTAATTAGAATTTAGGGATTAGCTTTTTCTTTAGAGTTGCTGCTTCATTAGGATTCTTGATTACAGAGATAGGCGAATTTGGTTTATCTATTGTTGACAATTTCTATATTGGAGAGGTTTGAAATGTCAAAAGGTAAAGGAGAAAATAACCTCAAGTCCTCCATCTTGTTGGCCACAAGACCCAGAGGGTTCCCTAATATATTTATCACCCACTCACTACAGCAATTCACTATATTCTAAACCTTGTTCATACTTCCTCACACCTCCCGTGGCATTCCTTTCTCCAATTCATTTAGCTAAAGACCTTGGCTACTTTCCTGAAAAAACTGATTTCATAAAGAGCTCCTTCACCCCTGCCTCATGTGAGAGGCCTTCTCCCTGTCAAGTCAAATTCCTCTAAAATGCCTCCATGATTTCTTCCTGTCTTTTCTAGCAGAGTATTCTCATTATCATCAACAGCCTTACTTATCTCCAATCTCTCCCTATCAAGTGGCTGCTTCAACAACAGTTATAGTTAAAAACAAGCCCATTTTTCACTGTCTCCCACTTTAGGAAAATCTTCTTGATAGCTGAGTGAAGAAGGAATAAGAGTGTAGAGAGACTTGATATAGAGATATCAACCAGAAGTCTATTTCAATAGACAACAAGTTGGAAAAAAAGGGAAGATATAGGAAAAATATTGTTAAAGTAAAATCAAGAAGCTGGGTAAGCAGATATGTGAAGTGACTACAAGAGAGAGGCTGAAGATGACATCAAGATTCACAAGCCTAGGTGACTATGAGGATAGCAGTCCCACCAAACCTTAAAAGGAAGACTAGAAGAAGGGAGGGTTTAAGGAGAAAGATAATGTATTTTGATTTGGACGTTAAATTTGAGATGCTTATTGTACATCCAATTTGAGCTAACTAAAAGGCATTTGGGGATGTGAAACTAGAGTTCAAGAGACAGTAGGGATGGACACATAGATTTGGGAATCATCTGGCCAGGGATTTGGATGTTATTTGAGATGCTTATTGTAAGGAAAGCTCCATGCAGAAGGTGAGACTTTAGGGAAACCAGGAAATAGAGATAAGGAGAGAGATACAGAAGACAGGCAATAAAAATGTCTGGAGTCAGTAGATGGAATGTCTTGTTCAAAGAACAGCAAGAACACTGGATTGTAGAGTATGTAGGAGTAAGTTATAGAGCTGTAGAGGATAGAGGATAGGGCATAAAAATATACAGGGATTCAGAATCATGGGGTTAGGGAGGATATGACTGCATGGGAAGTTGCTAATCTTTAAGGAATGAATTCAGGTAGGCTTATCACAAGAGGTTCAGCATTAGTGGTGACCTCTCAGGTTCAGGAACCCCAAGCAGAAGTTCAGTAGAGTTAGAAAACTAATGGGATGCCATTTCTCTCCTTTTCCTATAGACAAGCCAGGTCAGAAATAGGAAGAGGAAGCAGATGGAATGGCATCTCTCCAATCACCTAGGAGCAGGATAAGGGCAGGCTAGAAGATTGGCACTAGAAGGAAACATTTAGTAAATAGTTGGGAAGATCACACTGTAGTTCCATTCATATAGAGATCATAATGGAAATCAGGAGATGAATGAAAACTTCTTAAAGTATTATCATTATTATATGCCAAACTGTGCTATCTAAAATTGCTAGAATTTACTTTTAATTGAGTAATGCTATTTCCTTATTTTCTGAGTGTTCCAGTTTATGAAGATCAAAAAGCTAGAATACTTCCTTAAAAGGTTGATGGGAATGAGAGAATTTAAAATATACTGACAGATTAAAGAGATGTTGCATATTTTGCTTGCAGAAGGGGAAGTGTAAGAAACATGACTGCATAGGTTTATGGTCCTTTGCACCTGGTCCACATTGTTCTCCAGAATGATTGTTATTAGTTCATGGTTCTGCCAGCAATGTTATTAATGTCCCAATTTTCCTACATCCCCTCCAGAACTTATCACTATTCTTTTTGGTCATGTTAATGTATTAAGTAAATTATTTGGGGGAACACAAGTACAGAGTTTAGCCTTGGTATCCCCTGGTGTCAGCATCACTATGAGTGTCAATATGCAACTCGCCACAGAGGGAGGGGCTAGCAGGGTTTAAAATGTGTGCTCTGGAAGGAAAAAGGCCTTTTTATTTTGACTCCTAAACAGACTGACTCCCAGGGTGGATGCTTGGCAAGTGGGTTGCACAGCATAGAGGAGAACATATTGGGCTGAAATCTGGGACCTGATCTTACCTTAAATTAGAAAGGCTGAGATCTTTCTCTACCTCTATCAAACTCTCTCTCTTTACTAATAAATGCTTATAACTCTGGTGCCGACACTCCAGGTGAATTTTTATTTTTAACAATTAGTCAATCTAGTCGGTATGAAATGGCATATCAGAGTTGTTTTAATTTGTATTTCTCTAATCAATAGTGATTTGGAGCATTTTTTCACATGTCTACAGATAGTTTTAATTTCTTCCTCTGAGAACCGCCTGTTCATATCTTCTAACCATTTTTCAACTGGGAATGTCTTATGTTCTTATAAATTTGACTCAGTTCTCTATATATTTGAGAGTCTTTTGTCAGGGATACCTGTTATAAGATTTCCCTAAATTTGTTGTTTCTTATCTAATCTTGGTTGTATTGGTTTCAATTGTTAAAATAAACTTTTTTAATTTAATGTATTCAAAATCATCTGTTTCATTTTTTTGTAATGATCTCTATATCTTGTTTGGTTATAAATTCTTACCTTATACATAAGTTTGACAAGTAAACTTTACATGTTCTTCTAATTTGTTTATGGTGTCACCCTTTATTTCCAGATCAAGTATCAATTTTGACTTTATCCCAGTGTATGGTATAAGATGTTGGTCCACACCTAGTCTCTGCCATACTGCTCTCCAGTTTTTGGCAATTGAGTTCTACCCCCAAATGCATTTGTCTACGAACACTAAGGTGCTACGGGCATTGACTGCCATGTGATGGTTGCTTAAAATATTCCATTGATCCACCACTCTATTTCTTATAGACTGTTTTGATGATTTCCACTTTACAGTGGTATAGATTGAAATGTGTTATAGCCAGGCCTTCTTTCATATTTTTTCTCCATGTATTACCTTGATATTCTTGGCCTTTTCTTTTTCTCATTCTTGCAGATGAACTTTGTTGTTACTTTTTTTTCTAGTTTTTTGAAATGATTTTTGGGTAGTTTGGATGGTTTGGTTGGTATGACACTGGACAGATAAATTAATTTAGGTAGGATTGTCATTTTCACTACACTGGCTTGGCCCATCCATGAGGAATTAATATTTTTCCAGTTGTTTAGGGCTGACTTTATTTGTGTGAAGATTTTGTAATTGTGTTTATATAGTTGCTGGGTTTGTTTTGGTATGACCCCAGGTATTTTATATTGTCTAGAATTATTTTGAATGGAATTTCCTTTTCTTATCATTTGTTACTGGATTTTTTCAGTAGTAAATAGATATGCTGATGATTTGTATGGGTTTATTTTGTATCCTGAAACTTTGCTGAATTAGGTAATAATTTCTGTTAGTTTTTTTTGGTTGATTCTCCAGGATTCTCTAGGCGTACCATCATATCATCTGCAAAGAGTAATAACTTTGTTTCTTATTGCCTATTCTAATTCCTTCAAATTCTTTTCCTACTCTTATTGCTATAGCAAGCATTTCTAGTACAATATTAAATAATAGATCTAATATTGGGCATCCTTGCCATCCTCAATCTTACTGGAAAGAGTCTGCTGGTGGTTTTAGATAGATGCCATTTATCTCTTTAAGGAAGATTCCCTTTATTCCAATGTTTTCTAATGTTTTTATAAGGAATGGATTTTGTATTTTGTCAAATGCTTCTTCTGCATCTATTGAAATAATCATGTGATTTCTGTTGGTTTTCATATGTGGTCAATAATGCTGATGATCAATACTGAACCATATCTGCAGTCCTAATATAAAATCCATCTGATTGTGGCATATGTCTCCTGTGGTAAAATGTTGAAATCTCCTTGCTAGCATTATATTTAAAATGTTTGCACCAATGTTCATTAGGGATCTTGGTCTATAATTTTCTTTCTCCATTTTATCTCTTCCTGTTTAGGTACCAATATCATATTTATTTTTTATTTCACAAAAAGTTTGAAAGGATTTTTTCTTCCACTATTTTTCTAAATAGTTTGTGTAGTATAAGAGTTTGATGCTCTCTGAATATTTGGTAAAATTCATTTGTTAATTCATCTGTCCCCGGAGCATTTTTGTTGGGAGTGCTTTGATAGTTTGATCATTTTCTTTTTTCTGTGATGGGGTTAAGTATTCTATTTCTTTTTTTTTCATTATTATTAATCTAGGTAGTTTATATTTCTATAAGTATTTGTCCATTTCACTTAGATCTTCAGATTTATTGGTATATGGTTGGGCAAAAAACTTCCAACAATTGTTTTAATTTCTTCTCCATTGATTATGATTTCTCCTTTTTCATTTTTGTTACTGGAAATTTGATTTTCTTCTTTTTTTAATTCAAGTTAACCAATAGTTTATTTTTTTCATAAAACTAATTCCTTCCTTGTTGTATTAGTCCATTTTTTTAACTTTGAAATTTATTAATCTCTTCCTTGATTTTCAGAATTTCTAATTTGGTATCTAATTAGGGTTTCTCATTTGTTTTTATTTTCTAGTTTTTCTAGTTGCATGTACAATTCATTTATCTGCTTTTTCTCTAATTTATTAATGTAAGCATTAAGAGATATACATTTCCTTCTAAGTACCACTTTGGTGGCATCCCATAAATTTTGATGTTTTCTTCTCATTGTCATTTTCTTTAGTAAAACTGTTGGCTGTTTCTATGATTTATTCATTGACTCACTTGTACTTTAGGATAAGATT
Organism: Gracilinanus agilis; assembly: GCF_016433145.1. NCBI lineage: Eukaryota > Metazoa > Chordata > Mammalia > Didelphimorphia > Didelphidae > Gracilinanus > Gracilinanus agilis. The sequence goes on along the minus strand of NC_058130.1, from coordinate 673,247,451 downwards.
GTTTAGTTTCCAATTAATTTTTAAACTTTCTGCTGCCCTTTTTTGAGTGTAATTTTTATTGCATTATGGTCTGAAAAGTATGTCCGCTTTTCTATATATAGACGTGATGTCTTTATGTTTTATTATGTGGTTGATTTTTGTGAAGGTATCATGTGCTGTTGAAAAAAATGTATATTCCTTTCTATTCCCATTCAGTTTTTTCCAGCTCCAATCTATCATGTGTAAAATCTAAGCATGGTCTATAATTGGGATTACTTTTCAGTACATATATACTTTTCCTTTTAAAAGGGTATGCCCAGGGGCAGCTGGGTAGCTCAGTGGAGAGTCAGGCCTAGAGACAGGAGGTCCTAGGTTCAAACCCGGCCTCAGCCACTTCCCAGCTGTGTGACCCTGGGCAAGTCACTTGACCCCCATTGCCCACCCTTATCAATCTTCCACCTATGAGACAATACTCCGAAGTACAAGGGTTTAAAAAAAAAAAAAAAAAAGGGTATGCCCAGGGGCAGCTAGGTGGTTCAATGGATCAAGTGACAGCCCTAAAGACAAGAGGCGCTGAATTCAAATCTGATCTCAAACATGTCTTACCTGTGTGATTCTGGATAAGTCACTTAAGCCCCATTGCCTAGCCCTTATTACTCCACTGCCTTGGAACCAATAGGCAGTATTGATTTTAAGAAAGAAAGGGTCTTAAAAAAGGGAGGTATGTCTCATAGTTGGACGAATAGTACATTCAAAGTAATTATTGTCTCTCCCTCTTCCCTTCTTTCCCCATCAATTTAATTTATTGCTTTCTTTCTGTCTCTAGATCTGGTTATCCACTGAGCCACCCAGCTGCCCCCCTGCTGCTTTCTTTCTGGACCTCATCACTATTCAATATTTTAGAGTTTATTACAGAATGCTTAGAAAGGAGGTGATAGCAACATATGAAGATAAAGACTAATAGAGCCAATATTAGCAGTAAGATCTAATATCAACATCTTCTAGGGCAAATTAGTAGATTTGATCTAACCTTTGTGGGACATTCTATCACAAACTATAGGCTTTGTCTAAGGGATGTCTGCATTAGGGGCATTATTAGCATATTAAACAGTGTTCTCTATCTGAAACTTGAAAAAGAGCTGATTGTTGGAGATTATTCAGTTTATCTAAGTTAATATAGTCAGGGAGAGCAGAACACTCTACATGGTAAGGAAAGCAAGGGAGTATAAGAGAGAGTATAAGATCCCTGACTTACGCAAATCAGGGTGGGTGAAAAGCAATCAAACATAGTAGCTTAGTGTTCTCCAAGCCTTCAAAAATCAACTACTATGCTAAGTACTAAGGATTTCTTCTGTGAACAAAACTACTGTGAAAACTGGAAAACAATTTGACAGAAATTAGGTGTAGATAAAAATTTTATGCTACATATCAAAATAAGCTTCAAATGATCCTAAACATAAAAAGGACAGAATACTTATTTTTTTAAATTCAGAATATTTTTCCATGGTTATGTGATTCATAATTTTCCCCACCTTCTTCCCTCCCCTCTCTCAGAGCTGACAAGCAATTCCACTGGGTTATACATGTATCATTGATCAAAACCTATTTCCTTGTTATTCATATTTTTAATAGAGTGATTTTTTAACATCAAAACCCTAATCATATCCCCGTCAAACCATGTGATTCTGCTTTTCTGTTCTGACAGTTCAATCTCTGGATGTAGATAGTGTTCTTTCTCATAAGTTCCTCTGGACTGTCCTGGGTCATTGCATTGCTGCTAGTAGAGAAGTCCATTACATTCAATTGTGCCACAGTGTACCAGTCTCTGTGTACAATGTTCTTCTGGTTCTGCTCTGCTCCTTTCACTCTGCATCAATTCCTGGAGATCACACCAGTTCACATGGGATTCCTCCAGTTCATTATGCCTTTCAGTACAATAGTATTCCATCACCAGCATATACCACAATTTGTCCAGCCATTCCCCAATTAAAGGGCATCCCCTCATTTTCCAATTTTTTGCCACCACAAAGAGCATGACTATAAATAATTTTGTACAAGTATTTTTCCTTATTATCTCTTTGAGGTACAAACCCAACAATGGTATGTCTGGATTAAAGGGCAGCCAGTCTTTTAAAGACCTTTGCGCATAATTCCAAATTGCCCTCCAGAATGGTTAGACCAATTTACAACTCTACCAGCAGAGTAATGGAGGACAGATTATTTTAAAAAGAGAAGAGGCAAATGGGAGAAAGTATATTATACAAGTATGGTTAAGGAGATGAGCCTTAAGCAAAGAGGGGATAGATGATCATACAAGATATAATAAACAATTTCCATTACATAAAGTTAAAATGTTTCACATAAAAATAACAATAGCTAACATTTATATAGTGCTTTCTATATGCAAGGAATTGTGCTAAAGTATTTCATAATTATTATCCCCATTTTACAATTGAGGAAACTGAGGCAAACAGAGTTTAAGTGAATTGCCTAGGTCACACAACTAGTAAGAGTCTGAGTCTGGATTTGAATTCAGGTCTCAGTGCTCTATTCTCTATGCCACTTAGCTACCTTAAACATAGACAAAAATTAATGGTGAAAAAAGGCAAGCTGTTAATGAGGGTGAGGAGGAATCTTTGAAGCAAATCTCTCTGAGAAAGAGCTGTTATGCAAGACATAAAGAGAGTACATACATGTATGTGCATGTGTGTGAATGTGTATAACAAGAAACATTCCTTATCAGATAAGTGATGAAAGGATATGAACAGTTTTCAAAAGAAGAATTTCAGGCTAACAAAAAGCCTGTGAAATAATGCTTCAAATCAAATAACAAGAGGAAATAAATAGAATACAAATTAAAAGCTATGTTGAGATTTTATTTCATATCTGTCAGATTGGGAATAATGACAAAAGATGAAAATAACAAATGGCTATAAGGAGATAAACACACTAGTAATTTATACTAGAAAAGTCATCATGCCGGGACCCAGCATTTCTATCACTAGGGAAAGTCCCCAAGGGATCAAACATAAAGAGAAAAGTCTCATAGAAGAAAAATCTTCATAGTCGCATTTTTTTTTGGCAATAACTGAAAATAAAGTAGATTGTTAGGGGACGATTGAAATAATAGAATCAGATGAATTTGGTTTTTTCCCCCCTTTTACTAGAAACTGCTTTACTGTAATGTATAAGAGAGCCTTCAGCATAGAAGGAAAGATCTTAGTCAATTTGACCCCTGGCTTTGCTTTCGATCATTTCTTTTTTTCTTTTTCCTTTTACTTACATGTGTTTTGTTTTTACACTACAAATATTTACAAATTACTCTCATTTCATGAGAGATCTCTTTGTACAAAGTAAAACAATTAATAATACAATGACTTCATCTGAGAGTGTATGCAACATTTCACATCTGTAGCACTGCCAGATACCTATTTTTAAAAGTTAACAGAAACCACTATCTACCCCATTGGAAAAAAAGAAAAAAAAAGTCTTGTAACAAATATGCAGTCAAACAAAACAAGACAAACACATGTATATTTATATATGTCTCCCACTGTCTAAATGAATCACTTCTCTGTCATGAAAAACACATTTCATCAAGGGTTCTCAGCACCCATGTGGTCACTGTATTGATTGTGGTTCTTACAGCTTTCAAATTTGTTTATTTTTACAGTGTTGTTACTGTATAAATTATTCTCCTAGTTCTGCTAACTTCATTCTTCTCTAGTTTATAAAAGTCCTCAAAACTTTTCATTTTTACAATATTGATATTACAGTAATAAATGGTTCTTCTGTTTCTGTTTACTTACTCTCTATCAGTTTATAAGTCTTTCCTTTTCTCTTTAAAATCATCTATTTCTTCATTTCTTACAGTTCAATGGTGTTCTATCACATCATATATCATAATTCATTTAGCTGTTCCTCAACTAAGTTTCCAGTTTTTTGCCTACACAACAATTGCTGTTATAAGTATTTCTGAACATAAAGGACTATTTCCTCTTTTTCCGGTCTCTTTGTAATACAGGTCCAGCAATGGTAGCTAGGTCAAAAAGCATGTGCTAGTTAGTGACTTTTTTGGGTAAAATTCCAAATGAGTTTCCAGAATGTTTATACTCATTTACAGATCTACATCATTATCAATATACTTTTTATGCTAAAGCTCCTCTAAAACTTATTATTATCCCTTTGTTGCCATAATCACCACTCTGATGAATGTAAGGTAGAATTACTCAGAATTATTTTAATAGACATTTCTCTAATTAGTAGTGATTTGGAACATTTTTTTCATATAGCAATTCAGAGCCTTTATTTCTTCCACTGAGAATTGTCTTGTTCATATCCTAAAGACAACTTACCAAAAAGGTTCTTTTTCTTATGATAAATTTTAATCGGCCCCTTATATATCTTAAAAATCTATGAACATGAGGCAGCTGGGTGGTTCAGTGGATTGAGAGAGAGGCCCAGAGATGGGAAGCCCTGGGTTCAAATCTGGCCGCAGATGCTTCCTAGCTGTGTGACCCTGGACAAGTCACTTGACTCCCCATTGCCTACCCCTAACCACTCTTCTGCCTTGGAACCAAAACACAGCACTGATTCTAAGATGGAAGGTAAGAGTTATAAAAATAAAACAAAACACCAAAAAACCTACTTTGAAGGGGCAGGTAGGTAGCACAGTGTAGAGTTCCAGGTCTAGAGACAAGAGGACATGGGTTCAAATTTGGCTTCAGACACTTCTAAGCTGTGTTACCCATTGCAAGTCACTTAATCCCAATTACCTAGCCCTTACTACTCTTCTGCCTTAGAACCAATACACAGTATTGACTCTAAGATAGAAGGTAAGTTGGTTTTTTTTAATCTATGACATAAACAGAATATTATTTTGCCAAGGAAATGATAAGCAGAATGGAGAAGCATAGAGGAGAGTCAGGAATATTTGGGTTCCAGTCTTGCTTTTGACATGCTAGACAGGACCATGAGCTAGTAACTGAAGCAGCTATCTAAGACTGTAAGTTACAGATGGGTTGGTGATCTAGATTGAGAGAGGTACTAGGAATTTCCTGCACTGATGAAATCTCAGGTCTAGACTAAAATAAGAAAAAATAATGACCACAAGTTATTCAGAAAAATTTGGAGAAACTAGTATGAAATGATACAAAGTAAAATAAACCAGAAAAACACTTTAGATGATTCTTCTTATAATGTGAAGGAAAATAACAAAGAAAAGACTTCAGAATTCTGAAATCTTTAGGAACAATAAAGAGATTTCCATGAAGCATGACTCCCAGCTGTTATCACAGAGACAGTTGACTACTGGTGCTGAATTAGGAATATACTGCCAAAATTGGAGAATGGTTTGATTTTGCGGGGTGGGAGGGGGGTGTTAACTGTACTTCTATGAAAAGATGAAAGGTAGGTATTGGGAAGTAATGGTGATGTAAAAGAAAGAACACTGATAATATCTTTTTAAATAAAAATGAAATTTAAAAAAGAGAATAGTTGGGTACTGTTCCTTTGATAAATTAAATCAAAATTTTCATTCCACTTCAAATTTATGTTAAATGAAAATAACTTGTACAACGGAATCAAAGGATTGAAAACTGGAAGGACTTTACAGGTTATTTTTTTTTTTTAATTTTGTTTTAACATGCAAAAAAAATGAAGCATGGAAAGACAGTTACTTTGTGACCTCTTCCTTGTGGTATTTTATGTACTGATAGAAATCCATCTCCAGTATTATTCCTAACTACACAATAAGTTTCCTGAATGAAACAAATATATCATCTACATTTGCATTTTGTGCAAAAATGGGATTAACTCTACCCTGCCCATCTTTAGATTTAATCACCAAAAGTGTGTACATCCCACTTATACCTGAATGGGGGAGGTCTGTATACCACATGAGCAAAATTGCATGACAAATCAGAATTGACTGACTGCCCTTTGCGCAGTCCTAAGCAAAGTTTAAGCTGTAATTGGTACATGTAAAGTGGGAGGAAGGCACAGGAAGTGATGCAAAAGAAGCACTTTTAAAAAGGAGCTACAACTTCTTGCGATCACTTCTTCGGAGTTCTAAGCTCAAGTTGGAGACTCTCTTTTACCTTGAACTGAATCCTGGAGGAAATCTGGCTGAGGACCTTGGACTAATTTCTTTTTGAACTACCATGTGGGTGAGTGAAAAAGACTGACTCCTTCCTGGATTTTCTGAAGAGACTATTCTCAGGAGAGGCCTCCCCTCTTGGGAGAGGCTTCATGGTTGAAGCCCTTGCTTTATTCATCACCAGGTCCTTGGCTCAGATTGAGGCCCATCCAAGATAAGGACAAATTAGCCCTGCCTGGGTTGAGTCAGGGGCCAGAGAAAAATACTTAGTGTATTAGGTTACATATCTTGCCCTATCCTCTCTCTGATTTTCTTACTTTCACTTTCTCTTCCTATTTGTAAATAGACTACCATAAAACTCATTCTGACTTGAGTCTTTCGTTTGGAATTAAGTACTTAATTCCTGGCAACCCTACTCTCATATATTCAGTCCAACCATAATTGCTACCCTTTTACATTTGAGAGAGCCTTTTATTATATTACACATATATAATATATTATAGTATGTATATGCATATATATATATATATATATATACCATTTTATATGAAACATCATTAAACGTATGTAAAAACATTCATTTCCCTATTCCCTTTTTTTCTGGTACTAAGCACAGTGCCTGGTACACAGTAGGCACTTAAAATGTTTATTGACTGATTAGCTTCATTTTTTCTTCCCTCCCAAAAAATAAATGCAAAAAAGGAAGAGGAAAAGTTTGAACTCTAACTATAAATTTCATTCACATTTTTTTGTAAAGTTGCTACTATGATTTCTAACATTAACTTATGTTTCTACAAGTAAGCTTCTCTCCTATATCCTGTTCTCTTTGCTGTATATATTCTTTCACTTGGTGATTATATCTTCCTTGGGTTCATTTATCGTCTTTTTTGCACATAACCCTCAAATCTTAATTTTTCTCTGGAATGTCAATTACATATTAGATCTAATTGTCAGCTGTATATTAAACCCTGAATGTCCTACAGGTATCTCAATCTCAACAATGCCAAAATGGAGTTAATTCTATTTCCCCCAAAACTTCTCACTCTTCCAAATATTTTTAATTCTCTTGATAGTGCTATCAGTCTTCCAGTTGGCCAGATTTGCAATCTCAAAGTCATCTTAGTTCTTCTTTCTCCCTCTATTACTCCATATTCAATCAATTGCCAAATTTTATCAATTCTACTCCCACAACATCTCTCCTATTTGTCTTAATTTCTCCACTCACAGTTTGTGCCCTAGTTCACACACTCACTTGGATTATTACAATAGATTCCATATAGCTGCCAAAATGATATTATTAAAATATAAATCTGATTATATGATCATATCACCCAGGCTTCACTCCCTCTTGAGAAATCTGGGATTCCCTATAGCCATCTATGATAAAATGAAAAATCCTTGGTTTTTCATTTTAAAACCTCAACACTGTGGGTGCTACCCACCTTTTCAAATATTTCATATTAAGAGACAGCTCCAAATCTTATATAGAGCTCAGAGACTATCTAGTGCATCCCTCTAATTTAAAATATAAAGAAAGCACAACCTAGAGAAGGAAATGATTTGACTAAGGCCACTTCCCTTCATGCATTCAATCTTTGTTGCCTGTGAGTTATTCCTCATCTATGATATTCCAAATTTCACAACTGTGGATATTTGCAATGTACTCTCTCTCTCTTCAAAAAATAATTCAGATGATTCTCCCAGGAAGAATTTTCTGATTCCTCCAGTTATTAATACTCTCTCCTTCTTAAAATTACTTTATTTTGTATTTATTTGCTTGTGTAACTGTTAAATGTAATTAAATAGCTTTCATTAAACATCTTATATTTTACAGTAATGTTTATCACCCCCTCTAAAACAAAACCTGGGCCCAATATAAATTTGTTACATAATCTCAACAGGGATCCCTCTTTTATATCTCCCTAAAAGATTCACTTTTCCACTCACCACAGTGCCTTTTCAAAAAATATATATTCCTTTTCAAACCTTGCAAGAGAACCTTGCCTCATATTTCACTGAAAAAACTAAGGCTCCTAATTAAGAACTCCACCTCCTTAGATTTAAAGACAAGATGTCATGTTCTTCAAGCCCTCCTTGTGAAGGGCCTGACTGTGCTACTTCCAAATCTTTCTTTTTTACTAACTTCCCAATTATTGTCATGGCTTCCAGTTGCCCAGGCTTACAACCTACATGTCACCTTCAACACTTCACTCTCCCTCAGCTCCCATTTACAATCTGTTGCTAAGGCCTTCATAAAGTGTTACTTTCTAATATACCTCCTTCTTTCTTCTGACACTATTACCATCCTATTACAAGCTCTCATTATCTTAAGCTTGGATTACTACAATAGCCTGATGGTTGGCATCTCTACCTCAAAGTTTCTCCCCACTGCTACTCATCCTCCACTTTTCTGAAACCTGATCTTCCTGAAATTTACGTTTCACCACAACACCCCCAACCCCAATTCAATCAACTGCAATGGCTCTCTCTTACTGCCAAGATAAAACATAAAACCCTCTCTTGGGCATTTAAAGATCTTAATAAATTTTCTTCCTTCCCCAGAAGAAAGTTTCTCATGAGAAGACTGAAAAAGGATGAATATTTTTGATAAAAACACTATGATAAGTGGGATAGCAAGTTGATTATAGAGAGGTCTGTCAACTGTAAAGGTTCATGAAAATCTCCCCTTTCACCCTGCCTAATCTTCTTAACATTGTAATCTCCTCCACAATACCTAGATCTAATAATATTGGCCTCTTTGCTAAACTTCAATTTAATGATACTGGCCTCCTCACTACCAAACAATTCATCTCTCAACTCTAGACATTTTCACTGGCTATTTCCTATACCTGGAATTCTTTCTTTCATCACTTCTACCTCTTAGCCTTCCTGATTTCCTTCATATAGCAGCTAACATCTCACCTATAAGACATCTTTCCTAGTCCTTATTTTTAGTTTCCCTCTGCGATTAGCTCCGATTTATCCATGGGTCTCAGTTTCTTCATTTCTGTAAAATGAGAAGGTTGCAAACAAATGATAGTTCAGATCTATAATGGCTCCATAGCTATAATCCTACAAGTTCTGAGACAATGTTCTTTCCATTATACTATGCTAATTTTAAAGTTTTAATCTTTTCCCCACAGATTTTATTTCCCAAACTTTTGTACATTTAACTTGCTTTCTGCCAGACCATATGTTTAGTAAAAAAATTATCCAGCTTCATTCATCTAAATAAATTTATCAAATATCATTTATTAAAATAATTACTCTGTAATTTAACTTATTTTTAAAATGTATATATTATTTTGTAATATTTGTATATGCAGTCTCCCTTGCTAGAATGTAATATCTTTAAGGGCAGGAGTTGTTTAATTTATGATTTTTTATTATTATTCCCAGTGTCTTGCAAACAATAGATGCTTTACCTAATGAATACTTGTTGCTTGATAGGTCAACCTTCTAAAAAAAGTTTGATAGAAGACAACAATAGGTGGAGTAATGATCACTGGAAAGAAAGTGCTAATTAAGAGGAAGGTGCATCTTCAATGGTATATAGAAATGGAACCTTTTCTTGCTAAAGAGCATTAACAATCAATTTAAATTAAATGAAAGGACTATTTCACTGAAAATACTAAAGGAAATATTGCATTAAAATTGAGGTTTTTTAAAAAAATAATTTTTTTAAATTTAAAGATGTTCTAGAAAGGACATTACTGACTTATTTGTCATTTAAAGATTCCACTTATCTGCAGAACTGGAAAATACTTCTCTTAGTAAACATAATTTTAAAAAATTACTAGTTTTCCCTTTTAAAAAAGAAAAGAAGGAAGGAAAAAGGGGGAAAGGAAGCAGAGAGGATGAAGGGAGAAAAGGGGAAAGAAGACGAAGAGAGAATGAAGGAGCATAAAATAAAAGGGAAGGAGAAAGAAAAAGAGGAAGAGAAGAGCTTTACCCTAGGGTAAAGCTTCATGAAATTAGGGTTATTGCCTACATGTTCCTCCTGCTTTATTATGAGCAAACCTCCATTAAAAAGGAAAGCAAGGGATGAGGGGAATAGGAAGAAATTCCAATTCCCAGATAATCTGGCCTTCAGTTTATATCACAACTAACATCTAAAGATCACTAAGTTCAACTAAATGCCTTGGTCCTTGAAGTTAAAACATATTATCTTTATAAACAGGAAAAAGGCAAATTCCCTAGCACATTTAAAAACCACAAAAGAATTACAATAACATCGACCATCTGAGAACAACAGATTATAGAACACTGCTACAATGAAAGAAACTAAATTTAAGAACATACAGTAGAAAATATATAATTCATGTAAGTCTAAAGTCAAAGCAAAGGTTTCTTTAAAATTGCAAAACATTTGAAATTGTGAAACTTGGGCTCTTTGTTAAATAGACAAGAGCTTCCTTAATCCTTTTTTAAGATCTCAACATTAGTGAAAATGCTTATATGTAAAAGTCTATTTCAAAATATGAAACCATATCATAAAGCACAAATAAAGACATGAAGTTAATATTTGCCTAACATTACACAACTCTTTTTCATAGTATGAAAATGAAACAGACAGTGAGAAAGTAGGACCATAAAAAGGACTTGCTTCACCTATAACTCCTAAAGAGATAAATCTGTACCCCATTACCAAGGAGTGAAGGTTCAATAAGGAGAAAGATAGGAACAGAAATTATGATTCTACAGATTCACAGAAGTCTAGAGAAAGAAACTCCCTCTATCAGTCCAAGCCAGAATCCCCTCTGCAACTTAGTTTAATAGAGTTCCCTCTAGCTTAGCCTACTGCAATAGCCTACTAACCAATCTCCCTTTCTCAAGTGTCACCACACTCCTTCCTTATTTCTTTCTACTTAATTCTCCTGTCTATACCACCATGCTTCAGCTACCTAACTATGCTCCTGGGGGCTTCTGTTTTAGGTGCAAGGGCTTCACAACAATCATGCCTCATTATCTGAACTTAGAGACTCCTAGATACCTCCCCCACTTCAGTTCCCTATTTATGTGTTATCTTCCTCCATTAAAATTTAAGCTCCTTGAGGACAGGAACTGCCGTTCTTTTTACTTGTACATATTATCACATAAGCACCATGCCCAACACAGAAATCTAGGCTTAGCACAGTACTTGGCATAAATATCTTCTGACTGGCTCCAATTCATGCTCTATTCAGCTGCCAAGGTGGTTTTGTTTTTGTTTTGTTTTGTTTTCTCCTCCAGTAGTCCTCTATAACCTTCTGGATCAAATACGAACCATTCTGTTTGTCATTTCATAACTTGGCCTCATTCTACCTTCCTAGACTTCTTATACTTTACATTCCTTTATGACCCCTATAATCTAGCTACATTTTGGTATACTTGTAATTCCTTGAATATGATACTTCATTACTCCTATTCTATGACTTTTCACTAGATGTTATCCATGCTTGTAAAGCTCTTCCTCTTCATCTCCATCTCTTAGCTTCTCTTTCAATTCTTCCAAGATGCAGTTCTAACCCTACCTTGTGTATATACCATTTCAGGTTCTTTCTCCCCATTCACCACAAACACATATATACAAGTTCCTTCTGAGATTATGTTCCATTTACTCTGTGTATAGATTTTATGTAGATAGCTACTTATATGTTTTCTTCCTCATTAGAATGTGAGTTTTTTGAGGGCAGAGATATTTTTCACCTCTGTGTCTCTCCAATATTTAACATAGTGCCTACAAGACAGTAAGCAATAAACAAATACTAGCTATTAATAATTTTTCCTTGATTGACCACTTAAAAACTGTCAAAATACAAATATAAAGGAGAAATTATTTTTTTCTCTCTCTTTTTTTAAACCCTTACTTTCCTTCTTGGAGTCAATACCATGTATTGGCTCCAAGGCAGAAGAGTGGTAAGGGTAGGCAATGGGGGTCAAATGACTTGCCCAGGGTCACACAGCTGGGAAGTGTCCGAGGCCAGATTTGAACCTAGGACCTCCCGTCTCTAGGCTTGGCTTTCAATACACTGAGCTACCCAGCTGCCCGCGAGGGATTATTTTTCTAAACGGGAAAAAAGCAAGCTGAAGAATTTTCTTAAGAAGTTTTTGGCTTTTTAGATATCAATGGATATGAAATGAAAAGAAGAAGGGACACAAAAATGTAGTAGAAGAACTGGTTCAAAAGGCAGCAGCAAATTGAGTAACTGGTCTCACAAAGTCACAGAGATCTGCAAATTCTGTAGCTGAGATAATACTGAGAATATTATGGTTATGAATATAAATAGCAAGTATCTTTCAGTGTCCAATTTTGTCCTGAAAAGTTTATATACTTTTAACTTTTATATACTTATAACTTTTCAAAACACTTACATTGCTTCTTCACTTCTCTCAGTTGTTTTCGAAACTGCACAAGTCTGTCATCTTTTTTCAAGTCTTCTTCTGTGTTGCTGCTTTTTAAAGTCATTAATTTCTCTTCAACTAATGCCTTTAGATCTGGTGTTAGATTTAAGTAATCTTTATCTTTTACCTGGAAACAAAAGAATAAAATATATTTTGATATGTATTTTTGATATATATGTTTGATAACAAAGACTAAAATGACCTATCCCCAAAAAACACATTTATAAAAACTGAGTCGATTGGCACATAATTTTTTAAAAAAATGCTCCATTCTGATTCATGAATTTAACCAAAGAATGAAGCTTATTTGGCTTCACTGTCTTATTAATAAGTTTATATAAATATCTACCTGGTTAGTCAGTCAATAAATATTTATTAAAAATCTACTTTGAGGGGGTAGCTGGGTGACTCAGTAGATTGAGAGACAGGTCCAGAGATGGGAGATCCTAGGTTCAAATCTGGCTGCAGACACTTCCTAGCTATGTGACCCTGGGCAAGTCACTTGACTCCCATTGCCTAGTCCTAACCATTCTTCTGCCTTGGAATCAAAACACAATATTGATTCTAAGATGGAAGGTAAGAGTTAAAAAAAAAAACAACATACAAAAAAAACCTACTTTGAAGGGGCAGGTAGGTAGTACAGTGTAGAGTGCCAGGTCTGGAGTCAAGAAGACCTGGGTTCAAATGACACTTCTAAGCTGTGTTACCCATTGCAAGTCACTTAACCCCAATCACCTAGCTCTTGTTGCTCTTTTGTCTTAGAATAAAACCTACTGAGTCAATGTGCTAAATTTACTAGGGATATAAAAAAAGGTAAAAGACAATTCCTGCTCTTGAGGAACTCATAATCTAATAGGAGAGACAACACATAAATAACTATGTACAAACGAACTATAGATATAGGATATTGGAAATAATCACCAGAGAAAAGGCATTAGAAATAAGAGGGATCAAGAAAGGCTTCTAGTGTAAGGTAGAACTTTAGCCAGGAGTTGAAGGAAACCAGGAAGCAGAAAAAGAGGAGAGAATTCTAGGTATGGGGGACAGTTAGTAAAAACACCAGGAATTGGGAGATGTTATCATAGATGTATGAGAACTGCAAGAGGTTCAGACTGCAAAGATATATGTGGGGAGTAGGGAAGGGAAAGTATAAGAAGACTAGAAAGTAGGGGAAGGGCAAGTTATGATAGAATTTGAATACTAAATGGAAGATTTTACATTTGATTTTGAAGGTGATAGGGAGCCATTACAATTTATTTGGGGGTAAGGAGATGGGGTGGAGATGGTCTGACAGTTATACTTAAGATGATGACTTTGTTAGCTGAATGGGAGATATTCCAGTGGGGAAGAGATTTGTGGCAGTAAACTTTTGTAATAGTATAGGCTTGAGGCAGCAAGGGCATGTACTAAGGGTGGTAAGAAGAGAGAAAAAAACATACTTAAAAAGATGTTGTGACAGTGAAGTTGAGAGGGCTTTGCAAGAGAATGGATATGGCAGGGAATGAAAGATGGTAAAGAGTAGAGGATGACACCTAAGTTGCAAGACTAGGGGACCAAGAGGATAGTGATATGCAGAACAGTAAAAGGGAAGTTTAGAAGTAGGGGAGGGTTTAAGGGGAAATATAATGAATTGCTTTGGATATGTTGATTTTAAGATATCTAGAGGACTTCTGGTTTGAGATATTTAAAAGGCAACTACAGATGCAATACTAAAAGTCAGCAAAAATGGTTAGGGCTGGATTAGTAGAGAATTATCAGCATAAACATGATAATTTAATCCATGGGAGCTGATAAAATCATCAAGTAAGAGTATACATAGAGAAGGGTAGGGACACCCATGTAGGACACCCATGATTTGTAGTTATAACCTAGATAAAGATTCAACATAGGGTTGGAGGCAGCTGGGTAGCTCAGTGGATTGAGAGCCAGGCCTAGAGACTGGAGGTCCTAGGTTCAAATCCGGCCTCAGACACTTCCCAGCTGTGTGACCCTGGGCAAGTCACTTGACCCCCATTGGCCACCCTTGCCACTCTTCCACCCAGGAGCCAATACACAGAAGTTAAGGGTTTAAAAATGTAAAAAAACAAAACAAAACAAAAAAACAAAAAAAAACCACAAGATTCAACATAGGAGACTGAAGAACAATCAGATAGTAGAACTAGAAAAAGTATTGTCACTAAAATTCAGAGAAAAAAAGGATACTTTTTTGTATTCCTTTTTGGAAAAGGGATCAAAATCTGCAGAGGTCAAGAACAACAAGGATTGAGAAAAGGTTTTAGATTGGACAACTAAGAGATCAGTGGTAATTTTGGAGAGAAGAATTTTGGTTGAATGATGAGGTTGAAAACTAAACTGTAGAGAGTTAAGAAGAGAATGAGAGAAAAGGAACTTGAGGTCCTGTTGTAGATGGCCTTCTCAATGAGTTTAGCCACAAGAAAATAGGAGAAACATAGGATGATAGTTGGTAGGAATGGATGGATGAAACTTTTTTTTTTCTTGAGGATGAGGGAGACATGGACAAGTTTACAGGCATTTGTGAAGTAGTGAGTAGACAAGGAGAGACTGAAGATAAATGAGAGAGTGGGGACAATAGAGGGATAGACAACAGATGATCTATTGGAGAAGACAAGAGGGAAAGGGATCCCTTATCACGAAAAGAGGTTTGATTTTGTAAAGTCATTATGTGAGAAAATGGATGAAGGCATAGATAGTACTGAAAGCCATCTGAGAGATGTGGATTGAAGAGGAGGGGAAAAGAGGAAACTCTTGGCAAATGGCCTGTTTTTTTTTTTTTTCAGTAAAATGTGGCAAGATTCTCAGCTGAGAAGATAGCAAGAAGAGCTATAAAAAGTTTAAGGATGGATAAAAAGGTTTGGAAGAACCACTGTGATGAGTGGGATAGTGAGTCAATCAGGAGGTGTAAAAGGACCGTCTTGCCACAGTGAGGGGCTGGTTGAGATGGCATATATTGGCAGTGGATCCAGTCAGCAGGGTTTTGTGATTTTCTACAGCTTCATTCAGCAGCACATGAGTAGAAGCAAAGACAGCAGATGGTGGAAATTATCCCAGGCTGAGGCTTGGCAGAGTAAGACTAGCAACAAAATAAGAGAGCAAATGAGTCAAGGGAAGAAGACCATATAGAACTAGGCTAGTTCACTAAGCCATCAAGATTAGGAAGAAGAGTGCAGACAATACAGGGGAGGTGGCCTGGGAAAACCCTAAAGGTCAAGAGACTAGTGGTCAAGGTAAAGATGAAGAATAGGGTTTGAGGTTGTAAGGCAGAGAACAAGGTAGTATGACAACAATAAAGAATTTCAGAATTCATAAACAATGAAGTGGAACATTGTGGGGGGGTAAGATCGAGAGTGTAACCTTCCCCATGGGTAGCTAAGATTGGCTGGAAAGATATACCAAGAGAAATAAAACGAGTTAAAGGAAGTAGGAGGTAAGGGCATTTGAGGGAGTATCCGTATATATGGTGAAGTTCCCTAATAGGAGACCCAAAATTGGGGAGGATTGTGAGCCATGTACTGAATTCACTGGGGAAAAAAGGTACATCCTAGAGAGTGGTAGATGACAGCTACCAAAATTTTAATTAGAGGATGGATGAAGATTGAGTAAACCTTAAAGGAGAAGGTATTGAGTGACAGTGGGAGAAAGAGCCTATAAGTGGCAGTGGAGAGCAAGAAGTATTCTAAGTCATCCATCCTTGAGCAGGAAATTGGAAGGAATGAATAATAGAACCAAAAGATGAAAAAGTAGGAAAGGAATAGATTTAATATGAAAGTATCTTTATTATTTATTGAGTGTTCATTTCAGAGAGCACACTGGATGAGGTCTTGGAGAACTTTAGAATGCCGCATCTTGAGGAGTAGCTAGTGAAGGTTAACAAGAGGTTTGCAAAATGACAGCCAGAGTTTAAGGATAACTTGAGATGGGGAGGTTATGACCAGGTGGGAGGAGTTTATTAATCATTGCCAAATGAATTCAGAAAAGTTATTAACATTACTGAGGAGACAAGTGATGAGAAGTAATAAAAGTATTTCTCTTCTATCCCTGCAGGCAGGCCAGGCCAGGATACAGGGGAAAGAAATAAGAAGAAATAGTGTCTCTTTAGCTTCTGCAGGCAGCAAGGGTCCCCTGTAAGGGGGAAGAGGCCAGCCCAGAGGATCAGCATGCAATGGAATGGTGCCTCTCTGATGTCTAGCTACTATTCCTTCTGGTGTTCTTTTAAAAATCATTGTCGGGGATTTTTAGGGAATCTGGGCTTGGCTAATATCTTTCACATTAGCATCCTTGCCAGAAGGCTCTAACCTAAATTCTTATTACAATTTTAAATTTGTTTCTTCAGTAGAAAGATATTAGTTATCATATATAGAAATTCTTGTTCTATTTGAGGATCGTTATTAAATCCATATCTATTTTATTTTCCATACTGAGTAATACCAATTGTTCCATATATGAATAATCAACCAATAAACACTCACTAAGTAACTACTATATCCCAGCTCTATACTAACTACTTGGTCCATCTTCTACAGCTTAACTTGTAAGTCCTTTATCCTTAAAATGGCTTTTCCCTAAGTATGTTTTTCACGGCCCTGTTTGATGAAAGATTGTAGAAAAAGACTTATCTGTATGGTTAGAGGCTGATCTATATTTTCTACTCTTTTATGTAATTAAAAAGTGAAATAGTTCTTTTTATAAAAGATAAAGCAGATGAATAATATATTCCAGTTCATTCAAGTAGGAAATAAGATTGAGAAATCCTAGATAAATTGCCCAAGGTGACCAACAAAGACATTGTATTCTAAATCATCTTAGTGATTCATTGTGTGACTTCTGTTCAATTAGCCTTTCTAGGCCTCAGTTTCTTCATCTCTTAAATGAGGAAGTTCAGTATTTTGATTTTTAAGACATTCCTAATATTCTGTGATTTGGGTTCTGTAGTCTCTTGTTTTGTTATTCTTAAAATATTTCTTTCTTTACTTTTAATAATTTTCTAACCTGCTGTTGCCAATACTCCATTCTTCAAACCTGACCTCCTGGGATCAAGTTGGGGAGAAGTGAAGTCATATGAGTTCTCAACTGCTTGGGAACATGAAGCCCTCATTTTCATCCGAGTTTCTATCTACTTTTTTGCTGGAACTTTCCTTCCCCAATGCTTTCCATTTCTTGCTCTGAGTCTGTATTCAAATCATCCTTCCATAAACATAATTTCCTTATATGTGTTGTCCAATACCCCATCAGAATAAAAGTTTATTAAATGCAGGAGATGTTTCACATTTGAATTTGTATCCCCAGTATTTAACACAGTGCCTTACATATAGTAAGTGCTTAATATGTGTTTTTATCTCCTTTAAGTAAGCTATAGAAACAATTTGGTGAAAGTAGGGATATTAAACATTTAAATAGGTTTCATAAAGATGTTCTGGAATCACCATAGGTCTATAAAAGACTGATCCGCATCTATCAAGATTCTATAAATAAACAAAGGCTTTTGGGTTGATTTTTTAAATAGTATTTCAGTTTCCTACAATCCTGTAACTAGAATTCTGAGATTATAACAAAAGCAACAACCTAATATGGACTAACAAAAAACAAAAATGTTGATAAAATTAAAACTCCCTTTTTCCCCCTTGTTTGATTTCTCTGTTTTCCCCACACTGATGAACAATAAAATTTAAGTTATCAGGTTACAGTTGGTAAGAGTAAGAAAAAATTGTGATTTAGTAGCATGAATTTTTTCAACTATTATCTCTATGTATGTGCTTCCCAGATTTCTATATCTGGCCCTAATTCAGAAGGCCTTTCTAGGTCCCCTATCATTCTTAGCTACGACTGCAGATTACTTTCATCTATTCTGTATACATTTTGCAAGTACCTAGTTATTGACATATTATCTCCAACATTAGACTCTGAACACCCTGAGGGCAGGTGCTAGTTTTTTTCCTTAAACTTCCTTTACATCCCTTGTGTTCACCACATTGCCTGTTGCATGGCAAGAAATTAATAAAAGTTTATTCATTGACTGCTGAATCCAATATTCAACAGCAATCTGTCAGTTAGTGACATCAACATCTTCAAATACACTTCAGGACACTTCAGAATTGAGTATCAAGATGGCAGCTTTTATTTCTTCAGTCCACACACCAGTTCTAGTCATTTTTTGGTGGGTAGGGGAGGACATACTAGTCTATATGAAATATGGCTACTTACCGTACTACCCTAACTTCTAGGGAATTCTGTGTAGTTCTTTTCTACTCCTGGCATCAGAAGGGGGCAGTTGTAAAGAATACAAATGAGATACATAGAAGAAGAAATCTGAGAAAATCTGATGCACAGTTAGCATAACTATTTTTTTGGAGAGAACTTGAAATAGCCTTGCTATCAAAATGGCTTGGAAATTATCTTAGCATCCATGTATATCAATGCTGCAAAATGGGGTTTCTTCTTTCTCTTCTTCCTCTTCCTCTCCTTTTTCTTCTTTATTTTTTAAAGGAAACTAAGGTTAAGGGACTTACCCAGAGTCACATGGCTAGTGTCAAAGGCCAAATTTGAATTTGGGAAGATACATATTCCTGACTCTAGGCCTACTGTTCTATTCAGTAAGCCAATTAGCTGACCCTCTTTCTTCTTTTTCAAGAATTTTATTTTCTCTGTTTTTATGTTAAAAATCCACCGATGAAATCCTAAAGGAATAAAGGTCATTTTATTTGTTATTGCCTGTCCTGCAGGACACTTAAAGAGAAAAAATTAGAAAGGGCTTTCTTTTTAAGAATAGGTCTAGAACAATTCATAGAAGTGTCAGATGTTTAAAACAAAACAAAACAAAAAGGCCCAACAGATCACAGACTTTCTTCAACCAAGGCAAGTCAATCTCCAGATATGGGATATAACATTCCAGTTTAGTTAAAGATCTAAAAAAGCTTCCAATTCTGTGAGTGTTTAGAGACTTTACTTAGGGGGAAAATATCCATATGCTTATACTCATAATACTTTGGCATACTATATATGGTGCATTAATTTCTATGCCATCCTAGGATAAAGTAGTGACTACTTCAATAGTTAGACAGACTCATGATTTCAATGATGTGGGAACTCCCTCTACTGGTACAGATTATAGCCCATCTTATGTTAAATTCACTCAATCCTCCTCCTTAAATTCTATGTAGATAGAAGACCTACAGAATACATGACAGACTTAATCTGATTCTTTGAACATTTTCTAGATACCAGGACAATGGGAGCAGGAAAAAAAAAAACATTCTACAGAATGCTCGCTGTGAAATCCAAATAAGTCATATTATCCCAAGAACTATGATAGATTAAAACAGCAGGGCAATAAATGGAAGGGAAGGAAAAGGGACACAAATTTGTCAGTGTGTCTATAATTTGTTTTCAACATTAGTAATAGAGGAATTACAACATCTGGCATCTCAATCCCAGGAAAGCTGCATGAGAAGAAATGGTACTGATGGAGAGAAAGTCGGCAAAAATATTGGGACCAGATCAAATATACACCACTGAAATTTGTGCCAGAAAGTTTGAGGGGCCTTTTTACAAAATATCTCTGACACTGGAAGATACACCCAAAATAGGAATTAAGAGAACATAAATTACTACTCAATCACATACCTACTTTTTTACTTTCACAAATACTTTATGAGAATAATCTGTATATAAATCAAAAGAAAATATGAGAAGGGAACATCTTTTTTTTTTTCCCCAAAACCCTTTACTTTCTGCTTTGGAATGGACACCAATTATCTGTTCGAAGGCAGAAGAGAGGTAAGGGTTAGGCAACTGGAGTTGAGACTTGCACAGATCACAGAGCTAGGAAATTTCTAAGGCCAGATTTGAACCTAGAACCTCCTATCTCCAGGTCTGGTTTTCTATCTACTGAGCCACCTAGCTAGCCCTATCAGACCACATTTTAACAGTTCCACAGAGATTCAGAAAGCAGAAGAACCTATGTTCATTTTATTATTTTAATAATAATAACATATTTATATAATACTTCAACACTTTCAAAATACATTCCATAAATTTTCATTTTCTCTTCATAATAACTCTGTAAGATAGGTGGTGGTATCACCCTGATATTCAGGACAGGAAAATGAAGCTAAAAGATGTTAAATGATTAGCTGTGTGAAATTTCCCATTTAGTTGTTCTGGATTTCATGATCTCTAGAAACTCATCATTCTGCAAGATGAATTCAATTCAGAAACACACACACCTCCTCTGCAACTCCTGCCTCTGAGGTCCCTCCCTCTTGCTGATCAGAAAGTTGGAGGGTGGACATGAAGGAGCTCCTTCCAGATTCTCTACTATTTAGGGAGGGCAGCTGGGGCACTCACTTCATTGTATCCCACTTGCCTTCTCTCCTGGACTTAAGGATCTACAGAAACTCATCATCCTATAAGATGAAATGAACACTGGAAATTATGCCCTGTAAGCTCATTTCCCAAACTGGCTGCAGAACTTTATCATGTTTCTACTGCCAGGTATTCCTTCCAAATCCTTTGCAACAGATTTTTCATGTATTATCTTCCCCCATCAGACTGTGAGCTCTTTCAAATAATATTTGTAAGAAGTGATTTGCACAGTGCCAGGTACATAGTAGGCACTAACTAAGATTTATTGACTGATTCTTCACTTGGACTCACACATTTGTATGAGGTAAGATGTTGAACCTAGGTCTCCCCAACTCAGTCTGAGACCCTATCATAGCATTATGCCTCTTAAAATATTTGATTTAGTAGTACAAAATACATCCTTAAAGATCTATCCTCCAATAAGGAGTTACCTACTCATATCTGTAATGACATTAATTATTAATAAGCAAAGCATAGGAGATAATACTCTTGCCAAAAGTATGCTCTATGATCCAGTGAAACTGACTTTCTTGCTATTCCTCCTTCAAGACATTCCATCTCTCAACTCTCAGCAATCTCACTAGCTGTCCTCTCTGCCTGGAATACTCAGCCTCGGCATCTTTGCTTCCTGGCTTCCTTCAAGTCTCAGCTAAAATCCCACCTTCCAAAAGGAAATTTTACCTTATACCACTTAATGCTAGAGCAGTGGTTCCCAAACTTTTTTGGCTTACCGCCCCCTTTCCAGAAAAAATATTCCAGAAAAATAATAAAAAATAGCCTCCTGTAATTAATTTTTAAAAAATTTTAATAGCAATTAATAGGAAAGGTAAATGCACCTGTGGCCATCACCACCACCCCTCTGCATCGCTGCAGCACCCACCAGGGGGCGGTAGCACCTACTTTGGGAATCACTATGCTAGAGCCTTCCTTTTTGCTAATTGTTTCCACTTTTCCCCACCCCGTATATACAGAGTTATTTGCATGTGGTTTCCCCAATAGATTGTTGGTACATCAAGGGCAGGGACTACCTTTTATCTTTCTTTGCATTTCTAGGGCTTAGCACAGTGCTTGGAACACAATAGATGCTTAATAAGTGTGTACTGATTGACTTATCCAGTATTGCAAAAGATGCTTTTCTAACAGAAGAGGGATTTCTTATAGTAAGATCCTCAAGAGGCTCCTATTTATGAATAACATTGTACAACTGAATCAAGACCCAGAATCTAACAGGGCCTCTTAATAAGGACCACAGTTACTCAAAAGAAATGAATCCAACAATCCACATAGGAAAATTAAATGGAAGAAAAAAATGTCTGCTATTTAGACAATATTAGGCCAAATTTTTTCAAACAATTTTTTAACAATGTCTAACAGAAAACTCTGTGACCCTGGGTGTAGAGAGCCATTGGAGAAACAGGGTCAAATTTAGGGCCTGTTATCTGGATTCCCTATGTGACCAATCCAGGCTGAGGCAGTCTTTGTGTTTGGTCCTGGTCACCTGAGCCTTGAAAAGCTCTGGTACTAGCAGGTAGGTTAATCCAAAAACAACTTGACCCCTCCAAGGGGCTATTAGGAATCATTTAGAGAAATAGAGTCTGTAATAGATGTTTTATCTGGATCCCATTACAAAATCATCAGCAAGTAAAACTGTGTGTATGATTTTTTCTGCACTGCATGTCAGATGCAGATAGAATGGGCCATCTAAGGTAAAAATCTGAGGCTCCTCTTTTGACTCATTTTCAGATCCCCACCTCTTCTCAATATTTTTATTGGAAAGCTCTGAGTCCTTAATCAGACCAGCAGCTACTGAGTTAACAATTTCTCTCCTTGATAATTAAGAGGTCTGAACCCTAAAAAATATATTATTTAGATAAGGCCTAGATAGACAATTTAGTCTAGACTATCTGACCAGGTGCAGATCTGTAAATCAAGGCAGAATGCAATTAGTAAACATCTCTATGAAATATGTTTCTGCTCCCAGAATTAACTCCTACTAATTGGTGGTTGGAATTTTGCCCTTGTCCTTGTACCTATATCTCTACTTTTTAGACTTTAATGGATTGTGTATGATTTGTAACCCCTTCACAGCTGTGACACTTTATGTTCTTTGTTTGAAACCAGTATAAAATAAAGTCCAAATACCATAGCATTGGAGCAGCATAGGCTAACCACTAGTCTGGTTGTTCTCATTTTCTTTTTCCTGTCTTAACAATCCAACACCGCAAAACGCCACTCAGAACCCTTACCATATAGGGAGCTGGCTCTCTATTCCTGGGCAAAACACTTAACCCCAGTTGCCTAGACCTTAATGTCTAGGCCCTAGACCTTACCACTCTTCTACCCAGTATAGATTCTAAGATAGCAGGTAAGGGTTTTTTAAAAACTAATATATTGTTAGATAGCCAGTTAGCAGAATTAATACATCAATAATACAGGCAAAAGTACTACAGAGAGACAAGGAGTTGAGTTTCTAGGAAAAGACCACAAAAATACAGAGAAAACTGGGATTAGGAGGAAGAGAATTGGGTGAGGAAGGGTTGGGAAATTGTACGGTATTTTTAATGATCTCAAGTTGCTATTTGTCCAGAGACCCATCTTTTCAATACAAATGTTCTGGCAATGCTGTACAGCTGTCAATCACAGACAACTACAATGATGTCTGTGGAAGTACAGCTACAACTGGCCAAAGAGCATTTGCAGGAAGCAGAAAAAAGTAGAAACAATGAATGAGCTCAGTTCAGCTAAAACCAGACCTAAAAGAAAAGGGTGACTAAACGAAGGCAGAAACCAGGAGATCTGGAAAAAAGGTAGAAGTACCCCAAATTGTTCTCACAATAAAGGATATCAATAAGCAACAAGCCTTCTAAGTGCCAGGTGCTGCCCTAAGCATTAGGAATACAAAGAGAAAGCAAAAATAGTCCTTTCCCTCAAGAAGCTTCCAATCCAAGGCATATGACAGGTGCAAATAGGCAATGGCATATTTACGATAATGGCCTCTGTACAAAAAGTAGCATAACAGACAACATCAAAAAAACAAGTGATTGGAAAAGAAGGTAGACTAGACCTATGACAAGGGAAAGGAGTAACAGAGAGGACAACCCAAGTACTCTAATGTTGTTCATAGATCTCAGCAATCAACAAACAGTCCAAGTTACACCCTGGAAATAAAAGAAATTCATAAGTGAGTGAGGGACCTAAGGTACCATACAGTGTTCAGTTAAGGTATGAGCAGAGATTTGAGAATAAAGAATTATTTTTTTATGGAGTTATGTAGAGTGAAAACATAAAACTCTTAGTTAAGAAAATCCCAATTCTAGATTCAACTACTATTAACTAGGGTTACTACACTGGACAAGTCATTTAATCTCTCGCCTTCATTTCCTGATCCATAAAATAAGAGTTTTAGGCTAGAGTGTCTATGTAAATCATTTCCAATTCAGTTATTCTGTATTCCATTGGGCTTATCAAGTTTCAGGGTTCCAACATTTCCATTAAAATAGGCTTAGATGATATGGAAGGAGCACCATCAATTTTATATATACTGGACTGGCTGCCTTTTAAGGGGACAAGAAGGCTATTCTTGGAATTTAATTAGTCCAGAGACCAGGGCTTGATTTACTAGCATATCTTTCTTTTGACCCAAGTCATAAGAGCCTACTCTATAGTACTTTGCAGGTTTGGTGGACTCCCCACTGCCATGCAGGATGTCATTTTGACTAGGCAGCAAAGAAGGAACATGCACACTTGGATCATTGATTGTATCCTTTAAATCTTTTAGTGTTAACTAAATTTATATTAAAATTTATATGGTTGACAAGTGGATAATTACATTTCAATCCTGAGCCCAAATCACTAGGTTGGTCCAAAGAAACAGTTGGTATATGCCAGCTTTCTGTTCACAGAAAGCTGCAAATGCAAATTTCTTTCATAAGGTAATCTGACTTCATCATGACCAACAAATTATTATGTTTCTGGATGTTTCCTGATTTCCTAGTTCTGGCTTCCATCCTGGGTCTTTAATCACCTTTGAATTCCCTTTGGTTTGGGCTGCTTCTCTCAACAACACATCCTGTTGGGTCTAGTTTCTGTCTGTTCCAAAAATCAGTGTAAACAGATAATTCTTCCCCATCACTGGATCTTCTGTTGCACAGCATGCATATGAATCTTCTACAAGCATTTCTTCTCCATTCTTGTCTTTGTGACTGCTGTCCACAGTTAACCCTTTATCTCCTCCAACATGAGGGGTGGGGAAAGTCTGCCTGACAATTTCAAGTCTAAAGATTCTATATTTAAGGGTGTGATGAAATCTCCAACAAAATAGTAAGCAATTTACTTAAAGAAATAAATCAAGTTAAATCAATCAAATCAACCAATAACAGCATGATATAATAGAATGAGAACTATTACACTAGAAAGAAGGACACGGGGATCTACCTCCTCACCTAATAAGCAGGATAACAAGGCTCAAAAAGACGATCTTTTGAGGTGTCTTCCAGGTCTAAATTGTTGGTTTTAGGCTATATAAATTTTTTAAGGCTAATTTTTGTGCTTTCTAAAATGGCTTTTTCTTTCCTAGGGAATATATCCATGGATAAAGTTAGTGTTATGCAGCAATAAACATACCTTGGAATCAAGATCTTTCTTTGACTCTTGCCTATGACACATACTAGCTATATGATTATGGAAAAGGCATTTAATTTCTCAAAAACATAGGCAATTTGCTAATACTATATGTAGTAAAAGCTGTTTTTCTGCATTGGAAGGAGTTCCTACTCTAGGAATTTCCTTTACCTATGAAATCACAGGTTCAACCAAGAGGAAGAAAAATAAAAACCATGGACACTATTCAGCTTTTGTTTGCATATCAGCTTGGGCATCCAGATGAATGCTCAAGAGGCATTCTATTACTCATCTTGTGCTCACTGCATACATTATCGCATAAGGAGAGAAACAGAATTTCTGATATAGCTGTGTGTCTGCATGTGGATACATGTACTGAAATGTATATATAAAATGTGTTATACATGTACATATGTATATGGCATTAGTCAATTAAGAACTATTTATTTGCCACCCGCTGCTTAAGTGTCTGGGACCAGATCTGTGCTCAGATCTCCCAGATTTGAGGTCTGGCACTCTTTTCTATTGTACCACCAACTTAAAATTGCCTTATAAAATGATGAAAATTAAATATGTCATAATTACTATGCTTCGCCTTTGTGTTAGGCCTATGATCTATTGACCATATTCATCTAGTTCCACAAGGGAACATATAGTATATTAAGGTAATGAAAGTGCTTTATTTGTCCCTACATTAGTCCTAACTTTGATTTTGACTATCTATGTAAGCTTGAATAAGTCACTTAAGTTTTCATGGGGTTCAGTTTCCTCATTTATAAAATGAGATTGTAATAAATGTCCTCTGGCATCCATTCCAACTCTAAATCTATTATCCTATAATTTTTACCTAGATGTTCTCCACTAAGCTTCCCCCTCCTGTGGCCTGGAATTCCTCATCTGAGTATATATATTTTTACTGTACCATCTGATATTCAGACTTTACCAAACCTTTACCCATATTGTTTTATTTGAGTGAAGTATAGCCATCCAGACAAATATTCCAGTCACAGGCTTTATTTTGTCAATTAATATGATATTTATGAGAGCAAATTTGCTTCTTTGTGTTAGGACTTATGGTTTGTCTTGTTTGTTACCTCTGCTTGGGGCACATTTGCATAAATGTAAAAAAAAAGTCATGGTTTTTGACTATGGTTTTTTTCCCTTAAATTTAGACTTATCATAAATTCTGAGTGTTAATTGCTATTCTTTTTTCCTCACTATATCTGCTCTCTATAAAATCTGGTTTAAGAAACAGAAACAAGGCATTTTCTCTCTCTTCTATCCTTATTAAAGATATTTTGATCAGATTTTTCCAGTTACCTAGCAAATATATATCTAGGGAAATGATAAAAAAAAAAAGAGTAGGAATGATGGGGGACAGGTATGACATGACCACATTTTAAATTATATTATTAAGCAAATGTTATCAAAACACTGTGATGCTAGATGACAAATCAAAAAATTAACATTAAACATTATATCTTCTGCTGACCAATTTCTAAGAAGTTATTAACCAGTTGTTAAAAAATAAGCAAATAATAGCTCTTTAAGAATTCAAGTGCTTTCTCATATTAAGCAAAAAATAGTTTTCAGTTAAAAATTTAATTTTTTCCCATATATTTTTGTTAAAATAATTCTCACACCTCATTTCTTAACCGAATATTTTAAACATACACAATTGCTTTAAGTATGTCACTTTACTACCACAGGGCAAAGTCAATGCCTCCACCTTCAATTATTATTGCTTGATAACCATTATTTTACTGGGAGGAGAGATCATGGGAGCCAACTGTATTAATGGATTGAGTCATTCACACATTCTGAATCATGTGAGACTAGTGTATAAATTAGTCATCTCTGCAACTGAATCAGTCTCTATTTTGACTTTCCCTAAAATAGTAATCTCTATTTGTTCAATATTTGATTCTTAATCATCAATAAATGACAAAGTTTATAATTTCATAAAAAAATTTCATAGAAGTTTAAAAATCATATGGTCATTTAGAGTATAAATTTGTAGGTAACATGACAAACATGTATATGAAGCCTGCCTGTCTCAGTCTGTATGTAGAACATTTTCACATTAAGCTGCCTTGCTTGTTTCTATAATCTTTCCCTAGAAAGAAGTGCCAGGATATATAATTTATTTAAAAAAATATTAACTGAAGGCCTCCTAAGCACAAAGCACAGTTTTAAGAACTTAGTACATTTAATTTATTGAAGCCAATCCACATTCATGACATCATACCAAAAGAGGTGGACTGGATCTCCTAAGAATGAATAATGCCCTACAGAATGTTTATGAGCCAAAGGCTGGGTGGATTTCTATTGAGGCATATCCAAGATCATTCTGGTTTCATCTTGTGTTAAGTGCTATGTCCACTGGGCCTTATTCAGATTGTACTGAACCGCCTTTGCCTCATATCTAAATAGATCCTGCTCCATAATGATGGTTGCCCCATAATCCAATGTGGATCATGCCCCTTCAAGTCTCTATTGGCAGCTACATGACTTCACTCAACTTAGCTGGATCTAGTTCTTGGTGGCTAAGCTTACTTCCTGGTATTATCTCCTGAAAAGGGTTTGACTTCTCTGTTTCTGCATTATAAGTGGACTTCATGCTTTGCCAACATGCCCTAACTATATCCTCATCAGGCAAACATCTGTACACAAATTTCTTCCTTTCTGACTTGTGTAAAATGATTTAAAAAAAGAACAAGCTTAACATATATGAAGGTGGTTTAAGTCAGGAATGGATTGGTACTATTAGAACAGAAGCAATTACTGTTGAACAGATGACAGCAACAAGAGGTAATTAATCTACCCTCTACTTATATTTGTTAAGGAGAACCAGCATTTGTTAAGTGCTTACTTTGTGCCAGTCATTATACTAAGTGATTTACAATTGTTATCTCATTTAATCCCCACAACAACCCTGGGAGGTGGGTGTTATTATGCCCATTTTACAGTTAGGGTAATTGAGACAAACAAAGGCTAAGTGGCATGCCCAGGATCACACAGCTAGTGTCTGAGGCCAAATCTGAACTGAGTGCTTTATTGCATCCTCTAGGTATTGTAAAATGTCCATGTGATTATAAATTCCTCCAAAAAAACTGTGATAGCAATATGCCCAATATAATATTGAGCATACAATCCACATATGGATCACTTATTTATATACATAATAGTACTGATATTTCCATATTGGAAAACCAAACTGTGAACTTTGTCACGGGTTGTTCGCTGAATCCACAGAAACTGAATTTAAAAATATAAGAGAAATATATTCTTCAATAAGTTTTGTTTGCTTAAGTCTTGTTGAACTTTGAAGTATATCACTTTTGGGGGTGTGAAATGATTACTGTTATTAGTACTTGGCACTGACATACCATGATGTACTACTTTTTATTTGAGTAGCTCAAAGCACTTCTTATGCTTCATGACACTTGTACAATATAAGAGAGAGTCTAAATAGAAGCTAAAATTCTCATTCCCAATTCTTAGTTCTTCTCAGTGTTTTTCTATATTTTTAAACTTCATGATTCTTTAAGCAACCATTAAAAGATAGCTCTCATATCCCACCTTTATTCATTTACAACAGCATGATTTTATATCTAAAGATTCAGATTCAGCAAACATTAATAAGCACCTCCTTTGAACAAGGTACCATTATACTAGGCATAAATAATAACTATGATAAGCTTATGCTCTAATGGGAGTTTAAAGTACATATTACTAAGGTGGATCTGTAATCTACTTGCTTCCATCCCACTGGTTTAGTTGGCAGCCCTCTCAATGACTTCTCATATTATGCAGTTCTCATCTGTGTCTTTATATAAATCCTCAAGGTATGCAATTTGCACCAGAAGGCCAACTCTGACTTGTTTAACTCTCTTAAAGGTGCCAGGAGAGATATAGAGCTGTCTGTTACTCTTACTCATTTTTCCTAGGTAACCAGGCCCACTTCCTTTGCAGTGAAACATTTCATTTGTGAAGGTTTTTTTTTTTAATATCATCTCTTTTAATAGAAGTATTGTTAACAAACTATAGCCTCTCTATATACACACTATTGTATAGCCTTTTCTTGCCCTTGAATCACCTGAAATTGTGATTCTTAAAGGCTTTTGCAGCCAGACACTTCATGGAATATTAGTGTTGAAGAAATATGCTTTTGTGGCAGCCAGCAGCTTAGACTCATTGAAACTACTGACCAATTTCTCAATTTTTATGGCATTTGATCTCTTCCTAATTCATTCTGGATTCAGTTTACCATCATTCTGTAGTAGACGTACTTTATACATAGTAAATGAATAAATCAATGGTCTTATCCAGCTGCATATCATAATTTGGATAATACATATACATTTTTCCCAGTGTAAATGGTCAAACTAATTTCTTTCAGAAGGACCAAAATAATTCATTATATTATTAGGATAAATTAAACCATAGGGCATAGGGCTAATGAGGACTATTTGGAGTAACTGGGATTTTAGCAGCTAAAGACAGGGTAAACAATAGTGGGTATGGTTTCTTTAAGGCCAGACAGAATCTTGGGAAGGGTGCCTGTTGGAATTCTGGGTAGCCAGAGTCAGTTGGGGTTTTTGAACTGCCAATGGATTTCTGGAGGTGTTTCACACCCCCCACCCCCCCAGGAGGAGACTAGTGTTTCTGTTCCTTGGAACACTGAATAAATCCAGTGGCAGGTTAAGGAGGAGTACAGGTTAGAGTTTCTGGAATAAGTTTGTGGGGGAAATCAACAGAAAAGAGAAAGAGAGAGACTGTTTTCCCCTTTGTGCAGTTGCTGAGAGGGCCAACCCATTTTGTGACCTGATTAGGCCTAAAGAATTGGTACTAGTATCCATAACAGATACACTCAGGACTTGTTCAATTTGCCTGCAGTATAACCAGCACATAATTAAACAAAAAGCTTTTGGGGGACAGCCTCTAGCTTATACACCCTTTGAAAACTTACAGATCGATTACATTAATGCACCTAAAGTAGGGAATTACAAATACTTCTTGGTAATTGCAGATCAGCTAACAAGATGGCCAGACGTTTTTCCATCCAACAAAAACACATCAAGCTTTGTAGCAAAGGTACTGTTAAGGGAGATCATACCTAGATTTTGGATAGCTGGGAAGACAGATTCAGATAAAGGTGCACATTTTATGAACTCATTATTAAAACAGATTTATAAAAATGTAGGAATAACACCAAAGTTCCATGTCCCTTACCATCCTGAGAGTTCTGGCCAGGCTGAATGAATAGGGAAATTAAGTCAATGATTAGAAAGCTGTGCACAGAAACTCATCTAAAATGGCCTGATATGCTACCATTAGCTTTATTCTATTTAAGAACTAGGCCTAGAGGTGACTTACACATTTCACTGTATGAAGTGTTGTATGGACATGCCCCTATGCAGGCAAAAATATTTACTCCAGTTTGTACATCTATGCTGGGAGGAGATGTAAAAATAGCTGAATAAATAAGGGAACTGCAATACAAGGTCAAAGAATTACAAAGAAATGGGCGCGTTAGTACAAACAGGACCAATAGATTTCACACTACACAACATACACCCAGGTGATTCCATATATATCAAAACGTTAGCAGAACAAATGCAACACAACCAGCCTGGGAAGGTCTGAATCAGTTTTATTAACAGCACCCACTGCTATAAAAGTTGATGAGAAGATATCTTGGATTCACTATACACATGTGAAGAAGGTGACAGCAAGTGAAGAATTGAACTGAAGATATCTGCAGGTGAAGAGGTTAATCAAGGATGAGGAGACAACAATCAAAGTGACAAGAACTACTGCACAATGACAAAGGAAGAATAACTACAGGATAGCTATAGACACTATTATAAGAATAATGCACTGATTTACAAACACACTAAGAACACATTGCTATAATCAATAAAAAAGAAATTTAGTAAGTATATAGAATAGGGGAAATTGTCTAGTTTAGAAATGATTAGTAACATATAGGAATAGCTCATAACATAATTTCCAACACTACATAACTTAGTACTTAGAATTCATAATAATATAAATAGAGGAAGAAATAAATAAATTGAAATATTGCAGTAGGTATGAAAATTAGATTTTAGGGTATAATTCTTATCTCACAAGAGGATTTCATATATTCCTGTAAGATAACATCAAAGGAAAATTTATATCCTTAGTAAAGTAAATCTTCAAGTTTTTTATACCCACTTCAAGGGGGATTTTATATTTTGCTAATAGGCGAGTTTGAAGAAATATATAAATATCATATACATAGCATGTAAATAGTATACACATATACAAATATTTACATCTGTTGTGTGATAATAAAATTAAATCTGTGCTGTCCATCCCAAAGGTGAGAACATCCCCATTTAATTCACAAGTTGGGAGGTCTGTGACCCATGTGTGCTAGAGAGACAAATCAGAATTTATTAACTGCCTTCTGGGCAGTCCTAAGAAAAGAGTCTGTTGTGACTGGACATGTAAACTAAGAGGAAGGCACAGGAAGTGACACAAAAGAAGCCCCTTTAAAACAGAGTGACAACTTTCTGTAGCTCACTTCTTGTTCGTGACTTGGACCTAGAAGAGCTCTGGACCTGGGACCCTGAGTCCTTGGTGAGACTGTTCTTAAATCTTTCCCTTAGAACTACACGTGTTGAGTGAAGAAGACTGACTACCTTAGCTTCTGGAGGAGCCCTTGATTGGGAGAAGCCCTCATGACTAAACCTTTGTTAATTGACTTTTAGGCTCTCTGGCTGGGCCTCTGGAATCCTGCCAGAGTAAAGCCCAGACTTGAATACAAATCTAGTTTGTTAAGTTAAATCTCTTACTCTACCCTCTTCTCATCTCTCTACTTCCACTCTCTCCTATATTTTGTAAATAAATTACTAAAATCATTTTAGGAATTGGTATTTATTCAGTTCCTTGGAGACCACACCTTTATATATTAATATATCCAATCAAAAAAAACCTTTTTTCCTTTTTACAGTTGTAGGGATTAAAAATTAGTGGTTTGACTAAAATTTATGAAGATTATGAATATTAATGGTGGTCTCCAATTTAAAGTATTATTGCTCAAAGTCAAAATGACCTTTAGTAGCTTTTATTTACAAAAGAGGTGGAAAGAGTGAAAACAGAAATACAAAAGGCTAGAGAAGACATTAGTCTATCTAACTAAATATTGTTCTGATGCTTGACTCAGCCAGGACTTGTTGACCTTTAACTAGAATTAAACTATCTCCAGAAGACAGGAAGGGAAAGCCAGCTATTCACTCAACCAAGTTCCTGCCAAGAGGCAGGTCAAGACATGACTCATGGCTCAAGCTGAAGGTGACTCCTAAGACCAACTTTCTTCCTTCAGGCAACCTTCTTCTTGGAGTTGACTTCCTTCTTGAAGTCTAACTCCTTCTTGAAGCCAACTTCCTTCTTGAAGTCGACTCTCTTAGTCCCAAAAATGCAAGGCCTTTTATGGTGGCTTCTTGTCCCTTCCCCTCTTCATAACAGCCAATCACAGCTTCCAAATTGCCCAGCACTGCCCAGGGACAGTGTTTGTGGGAACCACTTCTCACCTTCTGGAGAGGTGAATACTCAGCAAAAAGGTTCCAGATTCCTTAATGATTGAGGTATGAATTCTAATTTCCTGGCTGATTGAGTTGAAAGGATGGAGAGCTCCTCCACCTACTGCCAAGTAGGATGTTCAAGCTTTTGTTGATTCAATTCAAAACTAGACAAAGGAGAGTTAATCCTGTCTTCACAATCTAGTGAGGTTCTAAGTAGGGGTACTTAAGTTATTGTTAGTTCAAAATAGACAAAGGGAATAAAGGATTCCCTTTCACAAATGTAAACTCAGAATAGACAAAAAGAACAAAGAATTCCCTTTTCATAATGTATAATCGGTTTCTTGCAGCATTTTTTTATTTTCTTACTATTACAAGTTAATTTTGAGTTTTACCTGTAGAGATCTAATAAACAGAGAGTCAGGTATAATGGTATAAAATTCATTGGTTCCCAAACTTTTTTGGCCTACTGCCCCCTTTCAAGAAAAAATATCACTTAGCCCCTAGAAATTAATTTTTTTTTATTTTAATAGCAAATAATAGTTAAGATAAATGCACCTGTGGCCATCACCGCCCCACTAGATTGCTGCAGCATCCACCAGGGGGTGGTAGCTCCCACTTTGGGAATAACCGGTATAAATGATGGTGAATGAAATAACACCAGGGTATCTAGCTTGGTTAACACAATGGGTTCACCAGATCTGGGTAAGGATCTTTCAAGGAGAGACCAGTAGATATTTTATAAGGTTTATTAACAAATGTGCCAGGAAGGGAAGGGAGTGGAGTAAACTATCTTAACACTAATTGGGTTCTCTCCCCCAAGGTCCAAAAGGGTGACACTACACTAGTAGACTAAAATCCCTCAGCTGTCTTAATCTAACCTAACCAGAGTTCCTCTTGAGATATACAAATGAAGAAAAACTGGAAGGTGAAAAGATCTAGCTAAATAAGGTAGAGTCTCACATGTGTGTGTGTACTCAAAGCAGTGTCCACAGGAGTCCAGAAGGTAAATGGGAGCATAATGCAAACTTGAGTGCCTCACCTAAACTCTACCAAACTCCAGCTAAAGGTATCTTGATAGTTGTCTTCAATCAAAGCAGGATACACAGTGAGCAAATTCAGCTCTCTCCATCCAAGGGAAATTCAAGGAGCAACTGACTACTCTCTGACAGCCACCCACTCAAAGTTCTGGAACCTTTTTCCCTGTCAATCACCTTCACTCTGCTACTCTAATTCTCTACAACATCCTGTATTAGCTTAGTTAAGTTTGGTTTGAATTTTCTTCCATAGTATTTGTAAGATGCATTTTGAATTGTTTTCGACTTTTGCTTTCTGTAACAGTATAGGCTACAGTTTATTATTGTGTTACTGTGTTATTGCAAATGTTTGCATTCTTGAATTTTTGGAAATGTAATGTTTTTACTTTGAATTTTGCAAGGATTTGCTTTAATGTCTTTTTTCTGTTTAATTTCTATTTCCTATCTTTAGCATAGAGTAGTGTAGAATAGGTATAGTATAGTTAGGATAAGTCTAGTATAGAGATAGAACAGAATAAGGTTAAGATAAGGACTATATTTAAGGAATAGAATAATGGTTTAGGTATAGATTAAGATAGCAGGGTTTACTAAGATCCATTTGGAAAGACAAATCGTTCAAATGGAACTTAAGAGGGAAAATATTAGGATTAATTAAGCCATAGGACTACAGAGGACCATTTGGGGCAATTGGGATCTTAGCAGCTAAGGACAGGGTAAAGAATAGTGGATAAGATTTCTTTAAGGGCAGACAGAATCTTGGGAAGAGTGCCTGTTGAAATTCTAGGTAGCCTGAGTCAGTTGGTTGTCCAACTACCAACCTGCACAGCTATCTCCAGGAGGTATTCCCCACCCCTGCCCTTAGGAGAAGGCTGGTATTTCTGTTCCCTGGAACACTGAAAAACCTCAGTGGCAGGTGAAGGAGGAGAACAGGTTAAGCATTTCTGGAATAAGTTTGCGGGGGGACATCAACAGAAAAGTGGAGGAGAGAGACTGTTTTTCCTCTGTGTGGCGGCTGAGAGGGCCAAGCCATTTTGCAGCCTGCTTAGGCTGAAAAGCCTAGCTAGTCCTGGAAGGGCTGGCAGTTGGCAGTGAGAGTGAATAACTGAACTGATTTAAAGCTGAAAGAGATCTAAGGAGACAGTAAACTTACTTATATAAGAAAGCAGGGGCAGTTTTTCCCCCTCTGTGTGGCTGCAGAGTGGGCAGGGCATGTGAGGCCTACCAAAGGACCAGAAGCCTGACTAGGCCGAGAAAGTATTGGGAGTTGGAGGAATGATCTGAAGGCATACAAAGAGACAGTGTGTGTATATATATTATACATATATAAAATTAGAATAGGTTATTTAGCATAGATTATGGGGATTTCGTTCAGTGATGAGTTGTAAGTTAGGTTTAGGGAAGTCTGAAAAAAGAAGCAAGTTCTCTTAAACTAGAGCGAAGTGGGTAAAAGCTTAGTCCCCTGTTATAGATTTAGAGATTCTAATCCTCAACCTTTGTTACTTTTCCTTACCTTTCCTCAAACCTTTTCTAATATTTATTAGAGGTTTTTTAACATCTTTCTCTAGTAGTTATCCATTGCGCAAGCCCAAACAGTTACACAGAGTTCCCCCCACTTAACATTCCTATATTAGCATTCCTGGCTGTTCTTATTTGCGACATTCTTGGCAATAGATTATAATTAACAATATGATTTGGGGTTTTGGTTTTAAAAAGATTGCTCTATTGCAAAAATGAATACTATGGAAATAGGTACAAGTGACAACATTTGTATAATTCAGTGGAAATGCTTATTGGATCTGGGAAGGAGGAGGAAAGGGAAAGAAAATGAAATATGTAAAAATAGATAAATATCCCCAAAACAAAAACTAATAAATAAATAAAATGTTCATTTGGTTATGAGAATCAAATGAAGTAATACATGTAAAAGCATTTTGTAAACCTTTAAGTATTATATAAACGTTAAGCTATTGTATTATTAAATTTAACATGGCAAATAGGTGGGTGGTATTCTAGGCCTAGAATCAGAAAGATATGGGTTCAAATCCAGCCTTAGACCCTTATTATTATCTATATGACCTGGGCAAGTCATTTCACTTCTGTTGGGCTTATTTTCTTCATCAGTAAAATGAGGATAACAATAGCACCTCCCTTTCAAAGTTGTTGTGAGGATAAAAGAAGATAATATTTTTAAAGCACTTAGCACAGGGCCTAAAACATAGCAGGTGTTTCATAAATACTTATTCATTTCCTTTCACTCTTCTCCTGGGTGACAAATAGACAGCCAGAGCGTTCTACTGATAACCTGAAGATGCTGAAGATTTCTGAAACACAGAAAATTTCAAGCATACTGTGTGAACGTCTTGGGATGAACTTGTGGAAGAAAATGAGCAAGGGTTACATAGGATGACTAGGCAAAATGGATGATAATCATTGCAATCAGGTCCATTTGGGCATCTGAACACTTATTGTTAAGAATTATCATTTCTAGAATTATACCTAGAATAGCCATATAGTGGTAAAATGGATCTCCCTGCCACATTCCTTATTCAACTGGAAAAGGCTCTAGCACTTGTTTATTCTACATAACAGGAGTCTTTGATAGATACCAAGACCCATCAATTTCACCACTGCAGCATCTCTGATATGCACCTTCTCTTCTTTGATGCTGCCACTGATCCAGTGAAGGCCCATGTCACCTAATGCTTAGATTACTGCAGCAGCCCACTCCTGCGTCTGCCTGCTTTATGTCTCCTGCACTCCAATCCATACTCTATATACCACTAAAATGATTTTCCTAAAGCACAGTTCAGATCATGTCGCCCCCTCCTCAATAAACTCCAATACCTCCCTGCCTCTTCTAGGAGCAAAAGTAAAATACTCTATTCAAAGCCCTTCATAACCTGGCCCCCTCCTAACTTTCCAGCCTTCCTATATCTTACATATTCCCTTGACACATAACCATTGATCCAGGGCCACTGTCCTCCTGGATGGTCTATGAACAAGATACTCCATGTTTCAAACATGGGCATTTCCTTTGGCTTTCCTTTCTGCCTGGAATAAATCCCCTTCTCCACTTCAACCAGTGACCTACCTGATTTCCTTTAAGTCCCAGCTATAATCCTACCTTTGACAGGAAGCCTTTCCCAACCCCTTAATTTCAGTGCCTTCTCTCTGTTAAATATTTCCTATTTATTCTGTGCATAGTTTATTTTGTATATATTTGTTTGTATGTTGTCTCCTCCTTGAGACTGTAAACTTATTGAGGCATAGGCTGTCTGTTGCTTCTTTTTTTATCCGCTGTGCTTACTGATTTATTGCTACTACTTACAATAAGGAATGATCATTTTTCCCCCTATACTTTTTAATGTTTTTTAAATAAATAATGGATAGTTTATTTGGTTCTTGTTTCTGGCTAGTGCTTAAAGAATGATGCCTTATCATGGCATTGAAGAAAGCCTAAATTCTCAAAAATCTATGCTGTAAAACACAACTTCATTTACATTTCATCAAAATCAGAAAGATTTTAAGCACAATTGTCAGTGTATATAGTCTGAGAGCCCAGGAAGTCTGTTGTTTAAGGATAGACCTTACTAAATTCATATTTGCTAATATTCTAAAATGGCTGTAATATATGTGGGCAGAATAAATAACCACAATGATGAAATTAAAGGATCCTGGATGATTGAAATATAATATGTGCTAAATGGAAAGGCCTCTAAGAGATAAGGAAGGGGACTGAATCTATGACTTCAATTACACAGGAGAAATCTGGAAGTGGGAATTCCCTCTACCAAAACAGATCAGTACAATCTCTGCAACTTATAGCCATAGAAAGTTGGCTAGATCATCGAGAGGGTAAGGGACTTGCCCAGGGCCATAGAGCCATTAGGAACCAGAGGCAAGTGTGTAATTAGAAAAAAATCTTGAACCCTTGGACTCCATCTCCCAGAATTCCTTCCTCATCCCAAAATTCCTTTTCCCTTTTCGTTTACATGCATCTTTACGTTATTGTTTATATAGTTCTGTAACTCCTCTTTTGCTCTCTCTCTTCCACATGCGCGGCTTGGGTGAGTTCCCTCTTGACTCTAGTCTTTTAGTTTCCTTTTTGCTTCAAGTTAATTTTAATAAATATTATTAAATATAATACTTGGAGTATTTTGGATATTAATTTTTTAATCTACACAAGACTTGAACTGAGGTCTTCCTGGTTTGAAGTCTGTTTCTAGTTCACTGTCATTTTGCCTGTAAGTGGAAAGAAATGTTTCCAAAATCACAAAAAGAAAGGGGCAGATAGTAATGAGCTATTAATGAACACAGATCCATTTGGAAAACTCAATACTGTCTACTATATTCAATTAAAAGTACCCATGTAGCTGTGTCACCTGTTTTTCCAATTCTTTCTTCTTATGTCCAATCATGTATGAAGTCTTCCCAAGGTTTCGTTTTTAGGAGTCTTCTTTCTCATAAAAGTATATAATCCTCTGACTATTTGTCAAAGTCTTTGTTGCTATCTTATCTCTTGTCTTTGCCCCTGAGTTGTTATTCCATCTAACTCTATAACTCATTTTTAAAAAATACTTTGCTATTCAAGTTTGCCTAAAGGGAAATCTTTTAACTATCTCGAACTTTCTCAGATTACATTCATCACATAGATTTTTCTCTTAACAAAGAATTCTATGGTCTTTCAGTTAGATTACCTTGCCTAGAGTTATTCTTCAGCAGTTTCACAGATATATACATATGGCTTATTTGCCATAGTAGACTCTAAGCCAGACCAGATAAAGGGCCTTCTACTCGTTTTATATGTCCACAATGCTGGTAGCATAAGCACATCATAGCTATCCAATGAAATCATATTAAATTAATGACTGAATTTTATTTTGTATTTTGTAATTGATATACATGAAGCACTCATTTCTTATAATTATTTTTTATCTAAAACAAATAAATTAAATAGAAAGTTTCAATTATAGACCAATGTTTCCCAAATTTCATTCCATGGAATACCCAGCACATAAACTAACAATAATTTACTTGCATCATTGAATATGCATAAGCTATAAAAGCAAATAGATGGATATGAATTGATCTGAAAACTAAAGTATGGAAATATTTTTGTTTATAGTCATTTCAGTTGTGTCTAATTCTTAATGACTCCATTTGGGATTTTCTTGGCAAAGATGCTAGAGTGGTTTGCCATTTCATTCTCCAGCACATTTTACTGAATAGGAGACTTAAGAAAACAGGATTTAAGTGATTTTCTCAGTCACATAGCTAATAAGTGTCTGAGGCCAGACTCGAACTCAGGAAGATGAGTATTCCTGATTCCAGGGCTGGCACTCTACCCACTGTACCACCTAGCTGTTCTGTTTTGTTTCTAGTAGATTGTAAACTTCTCAGCACCTACCAACATGCTCTGCACATAGTAATCACTTCTAGGATCCCAGGATTTATATCAGACAATCATTTAGTTCAAACCCTTGCTTTTAAGATAAAAGTAGAAAACCAGAGAATTTAAATGACTTTCACAGAGCAGTATTAAGTAGTAGAGGGTGGAATTTAAATACAGTTCTTGTGACTCTAGATGACCAGGGTTCAATCTACCTCAGTCACTGCTGCCTCCCATAATAAATGCTGCATGAACTGAACTGACTTGCCCTTTGCTTTCCTCCAAATGACAGGAGGTTTTGTCATGCGTAAGTGTCTCCAGAGATTAAATTTTATAACTCTTGTATATATTTCCCATTCTTTGCCCCTTTTCTTTGATATATTATAGATTTAGGCTAGAATATCTTATCTGTCCAATAGGTGATCCTAAAAATCATATACTCTAGGACAGTTTGATAAATTATGTGATAAATTCTCCAAGTCTGAATATCTTCTTATTTAAATTAAGGAATTCATTTACTTCAGAAAAACGAGTGTATCAGAGAAATCAGCAGTTCACCTAAGAAACTTTAAAATAAGATTTACTAAAGGGCAAAACTTAATTGTTGAAAAAAGAGTGAGGAAGAATAGGGAACTGATACATGGAAAAGATTCTAAATTAGTTCTATGATGATAATCCTGAGGTAAACTATACCTTATTAGGATAAAATTAGATTTTGGGTAGGTTAAGTAAGTTTTAATAAGTGCAGGACATGAGAGAATTCTGCAAAGCTGCCCCAGGCTCAGCTTGGAACTTGGACCAGATATAATGCTAGTATTCTGTGGAATGTCGGTATGGGGGTTGAGAATTAACTGCTACTTGTGGGAGTTGGTTCTCTCTCTTTCTGGAGCTAACCTGGTTCCTGTGAGGTGGCTAATCCCAAGCTCTCTGGTGGATTTCCCTATTTTAACTTGTGGGAACACCAAATCTACATTTTGGGAAGAGTGAGTCAATAATTTGACAGTGGTGGAAGTAAGAAGGCTGGCAGAAAGGAGCAATAAGATCTTTCTTTCCTTGTCTATGTGATCTTGACTGTGTGGAGACAGACTCTTGGCTCAAGTTGGCCCGGTAGAGTCTACCTTGGAGACAGCATATAATTTAATCAATAAGGATATTTGGAAACAGGTTTAGATCAGATATTTTGAGAAATAAGTTAGAATAAGAAGAAAGCATAGGATTGGGGAAAACCAATCAGAAGAGAGTCCGTGAGGACTCTGGAAGTTGATGTGGGAGGAGTTAGAAACACCATAGTTATTAGGGAACCACTTATCCTTCAATCTTGTTATCTTTTAGTTCTTTACAACTTTAATATATTAAATATAGATATTTTATTTTATATATGTCTCTGAGACTTTGAACAATCAGTTTGTACAGGCCCATAAGTATATCAACTGACCAACATTACTTGGCCCTTATCAACATACAAGAAGAAATTATATACAAGTAAGGATACAGTTCCAATATTATCCTTACAACTTTTGACCTATCTCATTCTTTTATTGTAACAATTACTATGTTAGCATAAACAGCTTATGTGAAGTATATTTCCACTCTCTTCTAAACTCTGACATATTGGTTTTGAAAGGCAAATAAAATGTTCAGGTTATCTCATCAAATAAAACACTTAGTCCACAGGGTACAACCATTACATGTGTAGATTTAATCCATCATCTAATCATTACTGATCAAGAAGGATAAGGTTCTCTTCCACAGACTTTTAGTAGAAATTAATATACAATACTAAAAAACTAAAAACAATAAATATGGGTTTACAATATGATTTAACTGTTTTAAAATCTTATATAACATGGAGAATGGCATTAGAAGAAAAATAAATTTTCCAGATTTCAGAAAATTTAATGAATTAAGTTAGCACATACTATAAAAATAAGGTAGAGGAGTTAAGTGACTATTCCTTATATTTAAAGATGACTAAAAATAAATTACATCATTCTCCTCTACAGCCCTATTCAGCAACTGGTCAGACCAAAGTGTTTGTTCCTTCCTGTCCACCGTTTCCATGTATGCTCTTTCATCCATTAGATTGTAAGGTCTTTAAAAACAAAGTTGGTCTTCATTTTCATATTTGGATCCTCAAGGCTGAGTACGGTGTTTAGCACATATTAAATATCTAATCTGTGTTTTCTTAAGACATTTATTTATTCATTAAAATAAGGGATGACTCTCCAAATGGGAAAGGAAAGAAAGATATAATAGGAAATAAAAATAATATAAAAATAAAATAAGTAATTTGAATAAAAAATGACATTATTTTAAAAGAAAATAAGTACACCTTCAATATGTAAAGTATATCTCAGGACCTACTCACAGCTACACTGAACTGTTCACCATAAAACATTGGAGTTATTACCTGCTGTGAATATTCTATGTATTTTGTTTACTGCACCTGCTTTACTAAATTTATTAAGTATGCCATTTGTCATCCAGTTAGTAAAAAAAAGTTACAGCATCACCATACATTCCCTAACACATGAAGAGTTCATTTTAAGAAAGAAAGAATCCCAATAAATTTGTGAACTGCACTTAGACCTAGCAAGGATGATCTCTACTCATGGATTAACACACTAAATTTAAGATACTGCTTTTAACTTACTTTCCTCAAGTATACATTATACAAAACATATTTATTTAGCATAATGTAAACATATGTTTAGTAACAAAATTCTCTTGGTTATTGCATAATTTTCTTATAACTTTAAAGTGGTTGGGTTTAGCAAAGTCACCAACACAATCAGAAGAATATTTTATCATTTCAAGCAAAAACTGAGTAGGAAAGGAGACCACAAAAGTCACCTAAAGTTCCTATAAATCTTACTTTTTTACTTCTTATTCTTCATTGACGTTTTTGTTAGAAAAGCTCAGGGGTAAAATGCCAAATACAGTTTTCATATGTCATGAATACACTAAAACTTAAAATTCAGATGGGGAATGTCAATCTTTCATCATAATTAAATCCAGGCTGAGGCAAGTGTCCTGGAGGTTAGATTGTTCTGACTTACAGCATGAGAATTAGCATTCAGAATAATGGTAAGATCACTAGATTCTGACCCAGAAGATGCAGGTCAAATCTTAATTTTCCTATTTACTACATGGATAACCGCCAGCATATCATTTTAATTTATCTGGGCCTCATTTTCCTCATGTCTAAGATGGGGATTTGGCCCAGATTGTGATGGTGAACCTTTTAGAAACTGTGTGCCATGCCCCACTCCTTTTCCCTACAGAAACCAGGTGCTATACTCCTTCCTGAAGTGCTTGGTGTACTTCTCCCTGCCCCTTACCCAGACAGAGAAGGGAGAAAGGTTATCCACTGGGTTGCTGAGCAGAGGGGTAGTTGAAGTGAGGAATGTCCTCAGTCCAGGTGTGTGTGTGTGGGAGGGGGGGGGGGGTCCAAGCACTCTGCTCCCCTCCAGCTCTACCGCCTGTAAACTATCCACCTTATCCTCTCTATGCTGCCATTGGGCTGCTGGGCAGAGGGGCAGGGGATATAAAAAAAATGTCTTCAAGCATGGTAGAGAGAAGGAGGGAAGCACAGTTCACCCAAGTCCCTCTGCCTTTCTAGTAACGAACTCAGGGGTCGGGGCAGGAGGGTACATGCCTACAGTGAGCACTCTGTATGCCTTCTTTGGCACCTGTGCCATAGGTTCATCATCACTGGACTAGATGTTAGAGAGCACCTTCTACTCTAATCCCCAAAGTCCCTACAATTAATTCTTCAAAGTTTGAAAGGAGCAGTTTAAGAACTGAGATACATAAACCTACTAACCCGCATATTCCTAAAGGCATAGTCACAAAAATCACAGAAAATCGTAATAATTAAAATTAAATTATGATGCTGCTAGTAACTTCAGTAGCTTTATTACATCAAAATAGTGATAGTAAAGAAAGGGAAATGTAGAAGAGGTGAAGAGTTGTTTATCTTAATATCCTATTTGCTGTTTGATGGACTGAAGCTCACCACTGATAGGGGTTCCTTCATGTTCCAAGCTCCAGTCAGAAGAGAGCAAGAGAGAGCATGCAATGTCCTGGTCTCATCTTATATGTAATTTTCTTCACCCACTAGCTCTCCCATGTCACATCTTAAGAATTAATCATAGTTCCTTAATTTGCCTGGCACCACCAAGGGGGGCAGTGCCTGTGGGATCAGTTTCCTGTCTCGTTTGGTTTCAACTTCCTTTCTCTGAGGGTTTGTCTATACTTGAACATCTCAACAGTTGATGAAGTCAAAGTGACATGTAATAAATAGATAGGAAAGACTTGAGAACACAGGATGCCAGAATTGGAAAAAAGTATGGGACCAGAGATGGTTAGAAAAGATGTCCCTCAGTTTTCAGATGATAAATCTGAGAATTCTTTACTCTATTATCTATCCTGAGTTAACAGTAACTTAAGAACCACACTAGATTACGAAGACAGGATTAACTCTCCTTTGTCTACCTTTTGATTGAATCAACACAAGCTTGAACTAGGTGGAGGGGCTCCCAAACCACTTAGTGAATTCACACCTACAGAAACTCAATCAGCCAGGATGAGTATACACCTCTCCAGAAG
Organism: Gracilinanus agilis; assembly: GCF_016433145.1. Lineage (NCBI taxonomy): Eukaryota > Metazoa > Chordata > Mammalia > Didelphimorphia > Didelphidae > Gracilinanus > Gracilinanus agilis. Next base: position 673,203,384 of record NC_058130.1, on the reverse strand, counting down.
GTGAATTTCAGCAAGGGGCCCATGGAAACTAGCAAGCAAATGACAAGAGTTTGTAACAAATTTAATTAAGGGAACTATGGTAAAGGATGGGAATAAGGGTTTCTACACTACTAGACTATGGGCAAACCACAGGGTCAGGGCAGGGACTTATCTACACTGAACTGAGACCTAAGCAAGACAGGGCCCAGAGAAAAACAGGACAGAAGTGCGTATCCCCACAGCAGAGTCCTGACACACTCCAGTTATGTTGCAGCTCCTCCAGGACCACTAGCTGTACTCTTTCAGGTGGGTAGATTCTGGGAGCTAACCCAGGCCAAGTTAACCTGCAACTCAGGTTGGGATTAATAGTCTCTACCAAAATCTCCCACAAGTAGATGACAGTCTTCCTTCAGGATCCCAGGGAATCAGGGTACAAACTCCACTTCCTCTGAGGTCTCCCAGGGTCAGTTACAACTTGTCCCAACCACCATGGAGTCTGTCTCAGAGAGAGAGGCACACTTCCTGCTTCCCAATTCCACTTAGAATTCTCAAGCCCTTCCTGCTAGGTCTCCCAAATAATAACTAAGTAATCCTCACAACAGCACGAAAAAAGAAGGGTAACTTAAGGGGTTTTAACTCAAATTAGGGCCTGCATCCATTTGGTTATTATTCAGCCCAGCTAGATCTAGTAGCTTCAGGAGCCCCACCCTGTCTTAAGAGGCATAGCTGCCACAGCTTTGTATATAACAAAATCTGATTTAGTATTGGGGTGCTCATTAAACGTAACGTGCCCAGAAACAGTCAAGGCATTGTTGTTAAGGCATAGAAGACAGGCATTTTCAATCAAAGACTTATGAGTTATGAGATAACCTTGTTAGGAAATGAAAATATTATCTTGAAATGCTGTACAGTCCTTATTCCTGCCACCTTGCTTCCATAGTGTCCATGGCTGAAAAGGCTCGAGATAATCTCCTGGACACTCCTTTAGACAACCCAGACTTAGTTCTAGTCACTAATGGTGGTTCTTTCATGAGGGATGGCATATGCTACACTGTAGTCACAGAATTCACTACTGTGTGTTTAGCTTCACTATACTCATATATAAGTGCTCAAGATTCAGAACTGAAATCCCTAAAACATGCCTTTATAAATTCCAAGGATAAGAAAGCAACAATTTATACAGACTCTAGATATGCCTTTAGAATATGCCATGCAGTGGGTATACTATAGCCCTAAAAGGGATTTTTAACCTCTGCTGGAAAGTGTATCACAAATGCAGAGATGATTAATGAAGTGCTTTCTGCTCTCCAGGTACCTGAAGCTCTATAGTTCATTGCTCTGCCCATACAGGTGATACTGAACCTGTCTCTAGAAGGAACCACCAGACAGATACTGCAGCACAACTTGCTATCTTAGGAGGACTTGAATTGATTTTAACTCTGACAACTAGTAATGACTCAAATTTATGCCTCTCTCTTATAATAAAAAGGAAGTGGAAAAATGGAAAGAAAAGTTTAAAGCAAAACAGAACAATAGGGTATGGGTGTCATCTGAAGGAAAACCCCCACTCCCTAGAAGTTTTTATCACCAAATATGCTTATCCATTCACAAGAACAGTCACTTTTGCACTCAGGGTAATGAAGACTCTGTTTAAAAAGTATGGATAGCCTCTGGTATAACTACCATAATTTCTAAAGTGTATATGCTCAACATGGTTTTTGTGCAAGGCTTTTGGTGGGTGTCCTCTGACTTACACAATTTTTGAGCATTTACAAATTGACTTTATTACTATGCCTAAGGCTGGACATTATAAAAGTTTGTCTGGTCATAGTGGATTGGCTGACCAGATGGCTGGAAGCATTTCCTAGCGCCTGGGCCACAGCAGGTTTTGTTGCTAAGGTGCTTTTTTGTGTGTGTACATTTATTTATTTAAGAGTGTTTTGCCATAGTTACATGGATCCTGTTCTTTCCCTTCCCTCTTCCCACCCCCATCTTGTAGCCAACGAGCAATTCTGTTGGATTTTACATGTGTCATTGAACAAGACCAATTTCCATATTATTGATATTTGCACTAGGGTGATCATTTAGAATCTATATCTCCCATTATATCCCCATCAACCCATGTGATAATTTCTACTGCCGTAGTTCTTTCTCTGGGTGTGGATAGCATTCTTTCTCATAAGTCCCTCAGAATTGTCCTGGATCACTGCATTGCTTCTAGTAGAGAAGTCTATTATATTTGATTGTTCCACAGAGTATCCATCTCTGTGTATAAGGTTCTCCTGGTTCTTCTCCTTTTATTCTGCATCAATTCCTAGAGGTCATTCCAGTTCACATGGAATTCCTCCAGTTCATTATTCCTTTGAGCACAATAATATTCCATCACCAACAGATATCACAATTTGTTCAGCCATTCCCCAATCAAAAGGCATCCCCTCATTTTCCAATTTTTTGCCACCACAAAGAGCAAGGCTATACATATTTTTGTATGAGATTTTTTCCTTTTTCATCTCTTTGGGGTATAAACCCAGCAGTGCTATGACCGGATCAAAGGGCACTCAAGTCTTTTAAAGCCCTTTGGGCACAATTCCAAATTATCTTCCAGAATGATTGGATCAATTCACAACTCCACTAGCAGTGAGTGGATTAATGTCCCAATTTTGCCACATCCCCTCTAATATTTATTACTTTTGCTAAGGTGCTTTTGAGAGAGATTGTCCCTCACTTTAACCCACCATCATAACAGGGGAACTCATTTTACTGATTCTGTTTGGTCTCAAATTTATTCTTGTTTGGGGATCACTCCCCAATTCCATGCACTATATCACCTCCAGTTAGGCAAAAAAGTGAGAATGAATAAAGATCTTAAAAAATATGATTGAAAAATTCGGTACTGAGACACTTAAAATGGTCTAAGGTTCTTCCCTTTAGATCTGTTTTATCTCTGAAGCAGACCCAGGGGAGATCTACACATCTCACCATTTGAGATGCTTTTTGAACACCCTCCAATACAATCTAATTCTGCTACATACACATAATTACTGGAGGGGGGGGCAGTTCTATTAGTTCTATTGTTTTGTATATATAAGACTTACAGGTCAAATTGCGGGAACCCCGTTAATCTGGAGCTATAGCATAAGCAGGACCTCTATTTACTTACAAGCAGGAGACAAGGTGTAGATAAAAAACTTCGGTGCAATTGAGGAACTCAGCCTTACTGGCAAGGCCTGTTTCAGTTATGGTTAACTACTTCAACAGCTATCAAATCCAAGGTTTGAAATCTTTTGGAGAAACTTGCCAACACCCTGAATCAAGAAAGCAGATCTTTTGGAGAAGGTGCCATAAGAAAGTCTGTGGAAATCACACTGCATCAAAAGATCCAGAGTAAACTTTGAGATATAATGAACTGAACTAAAAGGGGTTGAACATATTTATTCTGAATATAAACTCTTAAGCCAAAGGGGAATGCCTCCTAATTGGCTTTTTGTCAATGCATCTGTCAATCATTGTTTCTGTTTTCTTTCTCTCTTATCTCCAAATTATTGTAATTTCCTCTAGGTAAAATGTAATCTTTTAGTAAGAGAATCTTTAGAGGTATAAGCTGATTATTTGAAATGATTCATTGGGGGAGACTAGGCATATTAATCTCCCAAAACCCTCATTTGGGGGGATTTCAACATGCTCATCTTCCAATAAAATCACAGAAGGGATTGTGGGAAGGGAATTCCCCTCCCCATTATGTCACTTTATTTGACATCATCAACCAAGGCCCTGAAGATCCTTTACCATTGAGATGTGCAAGTATAAAACCCTCAGAGAAAAGAAATTGAAACCAAACAAGACAGGAAACTGATCCCATCAGCACTGCTCCTTGGGGTGGTGCAAAGCAAATTAAGGAACTATGATTGGTTCCTGGGATGTGATGTGGAAGAGCTAGTGGATGGATAAAATTGCTTATTAGGCAAGACCAAGGTACTGCTTGCTCACTCTCTTACTTTTCTGGCTGGAGCTTGGAACCTAAGGAACCCCTGTCAGTGGTGAGCTTCAAACCATTCAATGGCAAATACGGTATTAAGCTAAACAACTCTTTACCTCTTTCCTACATTTCCCTCTCTTTACTATCACTACTTTGATGTAATAAAGCTACTAAAGCTACTAGCAGCCTCATGATTTAATTTTTACTATTACAATCTTAAGATATGAAAAAAGCCTTAAAAGTTCAATTCCTTTGTTGTAGGCCAGGTTTGATACAGGCAGGTTTGATGTTTTGGGTTTAGAATTAGAATGAAATAAGATATTCATCTAAAAAATAACAAAAGATTTACATAGCTAAGACATAAAAAAGAAACTCTATAAGCATATAATTTTGCTTTATTCAAGTAAGGCTTCTCCAACTCTTTATAGCCTAAGCTGGACCACATGTTTAGATTGAGGGACAGCAATTTTTACATTCTCCTGTATGTAAGCTTTAGAACACTAGATAAATTAAGTCTTGAGAAGAATTGCAATATATGGCAAAGAAAAACTAGCTTAGTAAACATGAAAATATTATTCTCATCACAAGCTCCTAATCATCTTACCCTAAGCAGAAATCCATTCTATATCACTGTAGGCAAAAGACTGTCAATTAATATCTTCAAATTTTTGGATAAAAATCTAGTTTAGAATTCTTATATCCATTTATTTTCTGCAAGGTTTTCTTATTTTTGTTGTTGCATTTCCTTTTTTGTTAAATTCACTATATAATTCCTATTAAAATCTAATAAAAAATTAGATTTCATTTGGTGGTAAAGTAGGAGTAGAAAACAGGTCTAAAACAATGATGCTGAGTCAGGAATCATATAATGAGAAAGTTTTAATTACTCAAAAAACAAAGACATATAAAAAGCAGTTAGCAAGTAAGAGGAGAAACAGAAAAAAGCAATGTTATAGAAGATAAAATGTATAAGAGAAGAGAATGTTAGTTCTCTAACAGCAGTTAAAGTCCAAAAAAGGGTATGGATTAAAAAACGGTCATCAGATTTGACATCTGATTAGTAACTTTGGAGAGCAGTTTCAGTTGATGTTGGAGGCCACATTACAGAGGATTTAGAGTCAAGCTGAGAGAAGAAATGAAGGTAGTTAATAAAGACTTTCTTGAGAAGGTTAGCCTTGAAGGGATAGCATGATCAAGGAAGGGGGAAAACAAGAGCTTATGTGTAAACAGTCAGTGAAAGAATAAAGATGTGTGAGAGCCTGGGGATGATACGAGGAGCAATTGGCTAGATGGAATGAGGCCAAGGAAGCAAGTAGAAAGGTTTGCCTTGGTGAAGAAAAGGACTAACTCTTCACAAGAGATTATCTGAGTGATGGAAGATGAGGAGAGGAGGGAAGAGAGAGCTCTAGGTGAACGGATTCATTTTTTTTCAGTGAAATATGAGGTAAGACACTCAGGTGAAATAGTAGTGCCATGGAAGGCTTTAGTAAGGATGAAAAAGGTTTAGAATAGCTGCTGTAGTAATAAAAATACTTAATCAATTTTAGGTAGTGAGGGCCCAACAGAGATTATATAACATAAATATGTAGTGCAATCAGTAAGATTTTGTGAGTTTCTCTAATTTTATTCAGTAGCATATAAATATAAGTGAAGGTTTCAGATAATGGGACTCAGTTGGAACATTTTGGAAAAAATTTTGTAATCATATATGTAAAGGAACTAAAATATTGATAGCTTTTCAGCTAGAGAAGCTACTACTAGGCATATATTCAAAGAAGTCATTGATAAGAAAAAATCCCCATACACACCAGCATATTTTAAGCAACACTTTGTGTAATAGCAAATAACTAGAAACAAAGGAGATACTCATCAACTGGACAACAGCTAAACAAATTGTGGTATACTATAATCGAAGAAACAATTAATTTGATAAATAAGGAGAAGCATAAAAGACTTAACTAATCTGTTGTATACTAAGTAGAGGCAAGAAAATAATATAAATTATGACAATAATGTAAATAGAAAAAATACACAAAAATTAAAGTGAATGTTGCAACTCTACAAAGAATAAGAAAGACCCCAAGAAGACACTCTTGTTTCACTCTTCTGCAGACACGAAAGATACACAGAATAGAATTCTTCAGATATTTGCAGGCTCTTTTGATGGATTGATTAGTTTTGCTGATTTTTTTCCTTTTCCCCATTAAAAAACATCATTTGTTATATTAGATGGCTTCCTAAGAGGGGAGAGGGAAAAGGATATTTGTAGAATTCCTAGTGCTATTTAAAAAACACTAAGAAAACAAAAATTTATTCTTAAAAATCTTCAGTCAGAATTTGGTACAGGAAGACTATCAATAGGGCAAGGGGAAAAGGGACTCTATAGTAGAGGAGTTCTCATTTATGCAAAGAACTTTACAAAGCATAAGCTTTTATAATAAGGCTATTTAATGTGATTTTCTTTTAAAAAGTATATTTCTAAAAGCAAAGTATAGCATTTTTGCAAAGGAATAAAGGGATAAAGCAAGGATGCCCTCCATTTCCCACTATTAGGTAACATTCCTACAAAAGGTGATGTTGGTAGTAAGACAAGTAAAGGAAATTAATGATGTAAAGATCAACAAAGAAGGGATAAAATTGTCTCATAAGAAAATATTAAAATTTACTTAGAAAAGACTTACATATAACTAAAAGGATATTGATTGCTTGTGGTTAATCCAAATCAAAATAAATAACAGCAAAATTATTTTGTAACTTTAGCATTATACCCATCAAACTATCAATTACTTTGTAAAACTAAGGAAACAATAATAAAATGTATCAAAATGAACAAAGGGTCTGTTTTTTCCTCTCTGTGCTTCCTTATTTGGTGACATCATCGGTTCGCATGGGTTAAAGGATCATCTCTAGACAGATGAGTTCCGAGATATATATCTACCTTTGATAACTTTCCTATAGCCTTCATTTCCTCATCATCAATACCTTTAAGACTTTCCCACTAAATGTACCACAGACATCTCAAACAAATGTTTCAGACTAAAACAGATAGAAATCATTATCTTGCATCAAAAATCCATTCCTCTTCTGAACTTCCCCGTGACAGGGTTGGGCACTACAATTCTTGTAGTCATCCAAGTTCAAAACTTCCTCATCATCTCTGACTCTACTTTCACTGCATAAATCCATCTCTTGTCATTCCTATTTCCACAATATCTCTTCCATCCTTCCCCCTCTCCCTTCCACTCATGAAGTTGCTACCCTAATTGAGGCTGTTATCACCTCTGGCTTAGACTCTGACAATAGCCTTCTATTGGTCTCAATGACTCAAACCTCCCCTAACTCCAATACATCATCCACACAGACTTCTATAAATTATAGATCTAATCATGTTACCACCTCCCAATTTAATCGACTCCAGTGGCTTCCTATTTCCTCTACCAATTAAAAACAAATCCTTGTGTCTGGCATTTAAAGTCCCTTGCTATCTGTCCAATTCTTTATATAATAACTCATCTTCCCACATACTACAGTTCAGCTATCTACTGACTGTTCTTAATATACAATGCTCTAGTTTCTGTCTCCATAAGTCTAACTGGCTGCTCATGACAAAAATGTTCTCCCTGAAATTTGCCTTTTGAGGTTCTTAGCTTCTTTCAAGAGGAAACACAAACTGACTAGAATTCTCTTGTAGTCCCTTACCTAGTAGTAACTTCCCATCCAAGGTTGCTGTACTTTACATATTAATATAAGTACTTTTGTCTCCTGTATAAAATATTACCTCCTTTAAGGCTGAAATGTTTTTGTTTTTGTTTTTCTAATATCTTCAGAAGCAAAAACAATTCTAGGGCACACATTAAATATTTTAAAATGTTAATTTGTCAAGAGACTGATGAGAGAATTATTGAAAAAAAAGAGCAAAATTGAAATAAAAGTAATTGAGGATTGAAATTACATTTTGAAGCAATAATCAAATTTATTTAGTACTGGTTCAAAAATTGGAAAGTAGGTCAGTGGAACAGCCTAAAGAACTAAGAATTACAAACAACTGAAACTGATATACCCAAGAACTTAAACTATTTCAAGAAGTACAACCACTTTGATAAGAATTTCTGGGAAAACTAGAAAGCAGTATGGCCAAAAAAAGGAAAGGAAAAAAAACCCAATAGCTTCAGACCAGCATCTTATGTAATAACCAAAAATAAGCTCTGAATGGATTCACAATCAAATATAAATGTTTATACCCTTTTTTTTCAGACAGAGGAAGATAAGAGATAAAGTGTTAATAACTATGATTGAGGGAGAATCCTGTACCAAAATAGATACACACATGAAAGATGAAACAAACAACTTTCATTACATCTTTGACTTGTGATTTATCTTAGATTTCTGATTCCTTCTGGAATGTTGAATAGTTTTTCCGTAAACCCTTTAAAATCTAGAGTGCATGGATGTTTGAAAATTCCCATTTTTTTTTTCAATTAAAAAGTATTTCTGTCCCTACTACCCAACCAACTCTACAGGAAAAAAGAAAAATAAAAATAGGACCCTTGTAACAAATATGCATAATAAAGCACAACAAATTCCTGTGTGGGCCTTGTTTCAAAATGTATGTCACATTTTACATAGTTAATTTGGCAATTCTATGTTAGGAAGCAGGTATAATTTTTCATTACCAGTCTTCCGGAATCATAATTGTTCATTCCACCAATCAGAGTTTTTAAGTCTTTCAAAATTGTTTACAAAATGTTATTATAGTACTGTATAAACTATTCTCTTGGTTATGCTTATTTCATTCTTGTAGAAAGGAATTTTTAATTTCTTTTAGTTTAAATTTAATTAATTAATCAAATTAATTAGTTTCATTTGAGTTAATTTAATTTAACAGGGGACCTGCAGGACCCCCATAGAGAGATGTAGGGATTAAGCAGCCCACAGTGACAGGAAGTAGGAACTGAGGAGCCCCCTGCTGAGCCAGTGTCAGTTGCAGGCTGTCAGTTGCTGACAGGAGAATCAGTTGCTGACAGTTGGGGAGAAAGTTGATGGTAGTTAGGGCTGGCAGTTGCAGAGAAGTTGGCTACTGGGCATGAGTTGGTCCTTATAGGTTGGTTGCTGGTGGTGTGGTTGGTAGTAATGGATGACTGGCGTTTAGTTGCTAGAATATAAAGGATTTTTGTCTCTGGGATCTCTAGAGAGCAGGAGGTCTGTCTCATATGCAAGGATCTGCTGTTGGCTGGCTACTGGCAGTTGGGCTGCTATAGAAAAACGATTGAAGGAGCGAGTGAGTGGTAGCTATTATTTTAGAGTTAGGTAGTTAGTGAATCATTTACAGATACAGTAAGTTAGATAGGCCTAGGGTTTGCCAGGCAAGAAGAAGCTGTCCTCAGAAGACAGAGGTAGTTATTAGGAATTTTGGGTAGTATTAGGAATTTTAGGTATATTTATAGGTTAGTAAACTCTCCTCTTTTCTATCTTTCCCTCCTTTTACTATCTCTATTTTAATTGAACTAAATTGTTAATTGTTAAAAGCTGCAAGAAGTGTTCTTTTCTCTGGCTTACAGGGATAATATTAATTTACAACTTTACTATATTCTCATTAAAACTTAAATTATTAAAAGTTGCTCTCTTATTTTTCAAAACCCCTATTTTAACACTTACGTTCGGAATCAGATCACACAAGACTTCTCTAAACTCTCCCTTTGCCTTGTTAGTTCTTAAAGGACAATGATATTTCATTAAATTTATATATCATCATTTATTCAATCATCTCTCGGATAATTCATTCCTTAGTATCCAAATCTCTGCCACCACAAATAGAATCACTATAAATATTTTTGTACATAAAAGAGCCTTAACTCTTTGCTTGATTTTTTGAGTGGCATAAGCCTAGGGGCATAATTCCAAATTGTTTTTCAGAATAACTGAACCAATTCATAGTTTCACCAACAGTAGAAGAATGTGCTTATTTTCTAGCAACTTATCTGTCATTTTCCTTTTTTGTGAGCTTTACTATTCTCATGAGATTTAGAATTTAAGAGAGTTACTTTAATTGGCATAGAGATTTGGAACATTTTTTTTTTCAGATGGCTACAGCTTGGATATTCTCCCTTAAGAATCATCTTTTCATATTATTTGACCATTTATCAACTGAGGAATGGCTCATTTGCAAGTCTGAATGAGACTATTAACATAGAAACTGAAATCAAAGGTGTTTCTCCAGTTATCATTACCCATTTGCTTTCTAACCTTATCTGATTTGGTTTTAGTTTATGCAAAAAAATATTTTTTTAATATTATGCAATTGAAATTGCCCATTTCATCTTCCAATATCCTCTTGAGACACTTTGGTCATGAACTAAATGACTTGATCCACAGACCTGAAATGAAATATAATTCTACAATTTATTTACAATATGAACTTTTATCTTTATCCTATGTCCATCTTCAGTTTATCTTGCTATAATGGTGTGGTATGCCATATGAGTCTAAGTCTACTTTTTGCCAGACTTCTGACATTTTCCAAGCAAATTTTGTCAAATATTTTTTTTTGATAAAAATCATTGAAGTCACTGGTTTATAGAATATAATACTAGTATGTTTATTTGCTTCTGCATAGCATATACCTAATCTCTTCCATTTATAGACCATTTTAACCTATACAATTCATGCTAATGATTATATATATCATGCAACTTAGCTAAAATTACTAATGCTTCCATAATCTACAAAAAGCAACAATTTTTTAAATTTTTCTCTGCTTATTTCTTCAACTTCTTTTTCTTGTCATAACATATAACTAATTATACAATTATATGTATATTATAGTTAGCAATTCTAGCACCATATCAAATAAGAATAGGGACAATATCCATCAATATTTACACCTAAACATGGAGAAGATCACTCAAATTTATCTCTATTATATATAGTAGTGGCACTTGGATAGATACTGCTTGTCATGTTAAAGAATTTATTTATTCCTGTTTTCTAGTGTTTTATAAGAGAAATAAGTGGTGTTTTCCCTAAAGCTTTATCTTAATCTATTGCTTAAAAATTCATGTTTTTATTATTTTCTATTATTATTTAACTCAATTAGGTTTATAGGGGTGTTTTTTTTTAGTATTTAAGAAATCCTACATTTCTGACATAAATCTAATCTGGTAATATTATATAATCTTTCAAATACATTGTTGTGGCACCTCTGTTAAATTATTATAAATTATTTGTCAGAATCATTAGGGATATTGGCCTGAAGTTTTTTTTCTTTGGTTTAACTCTGACTGATGTACCAGGACCATATTTGTATCATAAAACAAATTTGGTAGCATTCTTTCTCTTCTCATTTTTGCAAAAAATCTTCTGTAATATGTCTATGGATGTGATATATGCATATACACATATGTATGTGTATATTCTTATGGGGAAAACATGGGGTTTAACATGTTTTAATTGGGTTCAGAGGAAGGATAAGTAGGAGGCAGGATAGATAGACTGGGACATAACAAATTGAGGAAATACAATTCAAAATTGGTTTTGGCAGTTTGGGGAATGACAGGTGAAATCCAACTGTCACCATAGATCCACCTAGCCAGGGAAAAACACAAAGTTAAATATATACAAACAATGGAGACACAAACAGGAAAAGGAAAAATAAAATAGTTTAATTGTATTTTAAGGGACAGGAAAGTGGAAGAGGTATATCTATAACTAGGGAAAATCCAACTAACAAGAACTGGAGTCCTAAAGGGAAGTTTCTCTGCCAACCTAACTTCAGTCAGGCTGACAGCTTTGGCCAAGGACTAGAGGGAGTGTGTGGAGATTGGGGTTTCTCACAAATGATCCAGGTGATGACTTTAAGATACCAGGAACCAACTCCTTGCACAGCCAATAATCCAAAAGCTACCAGGTAAGGAAAGATGCCTGCAACTGTCCACCAGAAAAACAGACCCTTTCCACTACTCAGAGTTGTCTTGAAAGATGTTGTCTTCAAGATTCTCTAATCTCACAAATCCCAAGTGTATGGAGACACTGCTGGCTGCACTTCAGCTCCAAACCCCTCAAACCAGCAACTGACAGTTTCTCCTCTTTCCTCTCTCTTTCCCTGCATTCCAATCAGAATGTCCTTGATTTCCAGCCAAAGTTTTGCCCTTACTTAGCCTGCCTGCTAAATCTACTTTTCTACTCTTAAGTCTATTTCCCTATTACAATATATGTATGTATATAAATGTGTGTGTATATATGTATGTATGATCTCATTAAATAAAATTCTACAGGAGAAATTAGATACTCTTAAAGGCTCGAAAGCTCTCCAGAATGAAATTCTAAAGGAACAAAGAGAAATAATTCCAATTGAGGAAAAGTGAATTTATTTAAGGAAACTCAAGTGAATTCAAAAGGAAACTCAAGTACCAACTTAGATTTTAATAAAGATACAGAATAATTTTAGACTGAAGAGTGAACACAACTGAGAAGGAATACCAAAGTTCAGGTAGTCCAGTCCAGTAAGAATAGTATTAATAATATTAATGCTTAGAATAACTTGGGTTTCCTCAGGAACACTGAGTTTTTATACTATAATGGAGTAAAGAACAGGAACAAAGGGCTAAGGCTGTATTCAGGAGACAAGGTTGTATTGACTAACAGTAGTAAGTGAGAAGAATTACTCCCTCCTCATTTTTGCTTATCCTGCTGAACAAATGACATATGTTATATTGATTTCTGGGACAAGAAGGATACCAAATTCATGACAAGAGTGACAAGATCGGCAGTTGAACACCTTGGATGTACCTAGATGCTATGAGCCAGGACAAGAAGTCTATTGGAGCCAGCCCTATAAATACCCATGAGGCCCAGCACCTGGAGCTCACTCTGGAGCAGAACTTGGGAGGTGGGAGGTCTTGAGGAAGGGCAGACATTACCTGCACCTGTACCTGCAAACCAACCTGTCCTACTGAGAGCTAAAGAGCAGTCACCATCATTGACAACAGAGCTGAATGGAAATAGTGACACTATCATCAAAAGCCTTCCCTAATCTTCGGATTGGCTCCAGCCAAGTCAAGCCAGGGATAAGTGAGTGTGGATGTGTAGAGTGAGGATGAAGAACTCCAGCCTCTGCTTGAACTAGCTTTCTTCCAATAGCCTGATGAATAGTTTAGAGCAAATAAGGTTCCCAAATCCTCCATCCTTTTCCCTTGTTCCTAACGCCATTGATTAGCATCAAATACATTGTTTTGTCATCAAGTACCTTTCCTGAGTGGTCATTATACCTAGGCCCTTGGGAAGGGGAGATCCTAACACAGTCAGATTTCACCATTGTTCAAAGAGCCCATCAAAAGCCTTATCAATACCTATTCTAACCCCAGGCTGAGGAACTAGAAAGGTTAACCATATCTATAGCCTCTCAGTGGTTCCCTGCCTCAGCAACTGTTATAAGAAATAGCCGACAGGCTCAGCTGAACAAGCCTGTTAGGATAAGGAGAGCCATAGCTTTATTAACAGCACCTACACAGAGGTGGTGGGCAAGAGTGAGTTCTCTCTCACACCATAATACTATCCACCTTTCAAAGCCTCTGGCTCATACCCTCTGTTGTTATTATTACCATCAACCAATCCTCTTTTATTTTTATAATACATATGGATTGGAAAGGGCATAACAAAACAGTTAAGAAGGAGGTGAAACACAGAGCATGTAAGGAGGAAATAAGAGAGCACCTAAATGGCACTGAGGATATCAAGTCACCAGGTCCACAATACAACCAAAATTGCAGAAAGGAAGGGCCCATGTGACAATTGAGCCACTGTAACTCTTGCAGGGTCATAGAAAGAGGCAATGAGAGCCATAATCATATGCCAACATGGACTGAGTTTTAGCCTTGGAGCTAGGAAGACCAGAGTTCCAGTCCCCATACTGACACCTACTTAATGTAAACCTGGAAAAAAAATATTTAACTTGCTTCAAGCAACTTTCTAAGATTATGAGCTATAGGAAAGTACAGATGTAAATTGGCAAGAGTAACTTCTCTCAATGGGATTTCCATTCAGTTAAACTACTGGTGTGTGTGTATATATATATTAAAGAATGAAATGGGGGGGTGGGGGGTGGGGGGAGGAATGGATTGGGAGTAAGATCCAGAGACAGGAAGTCCTGGGTTTGAATCTGACCTCAGATACTACCTTGAGTGATCCTGGGAAAGTCTCTTAATTTCCCATGCCCAGCCCATATTGTTTTTCTGCCTTGGAACCATTACATAGTATTAATTCTAAGATAGAAGGTAATGATTTAAAAAAAAAAAAAGGAATAAAATATTTCTCCATCTGTTAAAAAAATAGATTTTATCAAATATTTAACTACAATCCAGGTAAACTATCTATAGCATTTCCCTATTCTACCTGCAGGTAACACAATAAAAAAAAAAAAAAAAAAAAGGAATTGAGGATAATCCAGTATAATTAGCTCTTGATGAAGCAATAATATTATCGCTTTATGATCACTTTCTTTATCTTGATGTTTGAAAACCATTCCTTTAATAGTACAGGCTAGAAATCTGCCAGAATAGAAGACAAAGTTTGATCTTCGTACAAAATTCATTGGGCAATGGTTTGTAGATCCCACTCTCTTTCCCCTCAGCCTCTTTATCTCTCTGTCTTTCTCTGCCTCTCCTTTCCTCAATTCCTCTTTCCCTCCCTCCTTTCCTATCCTTTCTCAATCTCACCTCCTCCCCTTTCTCCCTGTTTCTCCTTCATTCTCTCTTTTCCCTCCTCTTCCACTCTTTACTTCATCATGTGAAAGAGAATTCTTAGGTATGAAATAAACTCAATGCTCTTAACAGTCCCTTTTAATTTCCCCTCAAAAGTCCTACTTCCTAAGTCCTCCCAAAACCTCTGCTACAAGAAAAGCTGATTACTGAGAAACTCATCATTACAGAGATTACATGAACTTTGGTACTCATACCTCATCAGAACCATCAGTCTCTGCCCCTCTGATTGGAAGACAAGAGAGTACAGCAAAAATCCTCTCCCTAAGGCTCCCTATAAAGAGGGCTCAGAAAATCAACAAGTTCTTTATTTCTTATTGGCTGTACCTTCAGGACTGAACTCCATCATCATATGAACCCACACTAGGCACTAAATTTTTTCATTAATTTTTCCATAAGAGCAGTATTACAATTACAGTAATATAACCTTACCCATTACTCCAAATGGTCCTCATTAGCCCTAAGGATTTTTGTTTAAATATGTGCTGGTAATACTGCTGGCAAAGTATGAACAGATGAACAGACCTTTGAAGCAATGCATGTAATATCAGGTGCAACCCACATTATCTTCACTGTATTTATTATTGCCTGTGTACCAACGTGATCTTTTGTGTGTATGGCTTGGCAAATTTAATTATAAAATGTTTTGTGGAGAATAGGATTTCCTACTGAGGCAGGCCACACACCATTGTGTTGGTGGGCTTTAAAATTTTGTTTCCACTTCTGTAACTCTTTGTTTGTGTATACTTTTTCTAAATCTGTTTCACTAATTATAGAGAGGTTTAACTCTGCTGCAGCAAATTTAGCTGTGACATCTGCTCTATGATTTGCTCATGTGACACAATCATTATTGTGATTATGAGTTTTGCAAAGGACTACAGCAAGTTGTTTAGGAAGCTGCGAAGCTTGCAACAGCTCATAAATTATTTCTGTATTAGCAATAGTTCTTCCAGCAGACATTAAGAATCAACGCTGAAGCCATATAAAACCAACTGTGTAGCATATGGCAAATGCATATTTTCAGTTGGTGTATATTGTCGCAGCCATATCTTTTGAAATAAAACAAGCTTGTGTTAATGCAATTAATTCTGCTGCTTGGGCACTCACATTTCTAGGCAACAAAGCAAACCACAGAGTCTCAAATTCAGTCACTTCTGCTGCACCAGTGCACCTTGTGCCTTCCCTCATATAGGATGAGCCATCAGTAAACAAAATCAAATCATGGTTGGTTTGAGATGTATCAGAGATGTTCTCAAGGTCTTTCTGCTAGTTGAACTACTGTCTCATAGTCATGTAAAGGCTCTCCTTGTGTAGGTATATCAGGTAACAAAGTTGCATGATTTAAACTGTTACATCTTTTAAGGATAATATTGTCATTACCCAATAAAATGATCTCATATTTTGTTAGGCAACAGTCTTAAAAGGCTTGAGTTCTGTGTCTTAACATTAACGCTCCAACTTCATGTAGACACATGACAGTCAAAGAACATCCTAACACAAGGTCAGCTGCTTTTGTCACTAACAAGGCTGTTGCTGCGACATTCCGGAGACATGGGGGGGAGGGGGGTGCTCCTGCCACAATGGGATCTAGTTGGGATGAATAATATGCTATAGGCCATTGGAGAGGTCCTAAACTTTGGGTGAGGAAACCAGACACTATACCTCTCCATTTGTGTACATGTAGGACAAAAGGTTTTTTGTAGTCAGGAATTCCTTATTTTACTATTGTCTTTTACCTTTCTAATAGAATATTTGGTTTTTAACTTTTTAAAAAATTTCTTAAAGTACATATAATCAATATTAATTTTTGATTCTACAGTAATATGTTCAAAATATATTTGCTATAATATTAACACATACCCACAAAGGCCTAGACTATGGTAACCTGTCATTTATTGTTAAATATTATAAGACCATGATTAATGATTCTGTCTGCTTCCAGAAGAATGGAGCAACAGAGCCACCATACAGTACAAGAAGCACAAGATCATGGAGACCAACCAGTCCCATTGGGATTGATGAGAAACTTAATAGTGTCATGGAGCACAAGGTCAAAAAAGACCATACCAATACAACTAAGATTGTTGTACTTTATGCCAATACTAAAGTACTTGAACCTAGTATGAAACTCGAAGTTGTGAAGCTTGACATATGTTAAATCATAGGACACTTCGTACCACACTGCCAGTCAAGTACCGAAGGTTGGCCATCATTGTGGCTCCCCTATCCCTGAGAGGGAAGGTAAATCATACTTGGGAATGACACTTCCCTTTTACATAAAAATCTAGTCCTTTTCTCTCTTACAATATAGCAACTTGCTGTAGTCTTGGCTGCCAATGGGTAAGTGCAATATTACTGCGTTTTGTCCTACAGATTTATAGGACAGAATTTACTTTAATTGGACAAGGGCCTATTATGAATTTATTCTTGTTTAATCAGAAAATCTTATATACATAGATTTTTGATATTTTGATCCTGATTTTGAAATTTTTTCTGTCTCCCAAACATAAATTTTTCTTCTATTTGTTTTTCTTTTTGTGTTTTTGGTTTTTCTTTTGATAACTGATTCAAATACCCCATAACTCAACAATGTATGTTGATCCGGGTGTTGGCCCACACCCTCTTCAGTGGGGGTTGTATTTTATAAAAATCCAAATTTTAAAATTTTGTTTGAGAAAATTTTCAGGAAAAGGAGCCTGCTTTGAATCCAGAAATTGAACTATTTGGAGAAAGATGCTTGCAGAAACCTACACTGAATCAAGATGATTCAGAAAAGATGCCTGTAGAAATCTACACTGAATCAAGATGATCCAAAATGAACTTTGGGGTATAACTAATTGAACTTGAAGGGATTGAACACAATTATTTTGAATTGTAAACTCTTATGCCAAAGGGAATTTTCCCCTAATTGGCTTTTTGTCAATGCGCCTAGCAAAACAATGGTTTTGCTCTCTCTTTCTGTCTCTTCTACTTACCTCTTATATCTAACTATTGTAGTTAGAATTTTAGAGGTACAAAATGATTACGCCAAATGATCAAATGGGGAGACCAGCCTCCCAAATGATCATAGGAGGGATTGTGATAATAGGATTAAATCTACACTGCCTATCTTTAGATTTAATCACCAAAGGTGAAAACATCTCCATTTTTGGGTAGTCTGTAACACCCACGTGTGCTAGAGTAACAAATCAGAATTTACTGACTACCTCATGGGCAATCATAGGAAAAGTTTCTGTTGTGATTGGACACGTAAACTAAGAGGAGGCCACAGGAAGTGACACAAAAGAGGCCCCTTTAAAAAGAGACCTCAGTCAGCTGGGCTCGTTCTTCTGGTTTGTGAATGAGACCCGAAGGAGCTCTGCTGGTTCGTGACTGAGGCATTCCACGTGGTGAGTGTAAGACTGAATCTTCCTGAACTTCTCTTAAGGAACTTTCCTTTTAATAGGACTTTGTGACTGAAGCTTTTGCTTCATTTGCCTCTAGGGCCCCCCAGGTCTCTGGCCTTCTGAGTCTCTGGCTTTGGAATCAAGGCGGGATTTCCCTCGGCTGAGGGCTAATTAGATCTACCTAGATTAACTAGGGGATCGGAGCAAATTACCTACTGTGTTAGATTCTTTATTTCCTTATTTCTTCTTCCTCTTCTCATTTGTAAATAAATTTTCATATAAGTCATTTTAACTTGAGGTTATTCTTTAATTGGGGACTGATAATTGCTAAACCCCATGGCGACCTAACCTTTTAATATATTCAACCCCAAACCCCTTACCCCATTACAATAGTCACTTTTGCACAATTAAAAAAATTAAGATAGCCTATCACAGATAGCTTAACACAGACGGGTTGAAACAATGAAGCATAAAATAGGTTCAATTCACTGCTTAGAAAACAAAGAAACTGTCTTATAAAGCAATACAAATTGTATAATACCATTTCCTACAGTGTTTTGTTAACAATATTTATTTTCACCATTTTCTTTTTAAGAAATCATCAATAATTGTCATGATGGTTAAAAATTACAAGAAGCATTAGTGACATATTTGGAAAAAAGTCACTGTAGACTACCTTAAAAATATTTAAATAAAACAATGACAAAAAGAATATAAAACTCTAAACATATTTATGGAATAAACATTTTTATTAACTTGCATTTTAAAGACAGCTTAATTACTTCAGCTAATTGATAAATTTCAATGAGGCTTAATTTATGGAATATTTTCAAGTGTCCATTCCTAAAAATAGTAAATAAGGAATCTAGAAACCCTTTTATATAGGTGTAATTAAATCAACTTAATAGAGAGTTTACATTACTCAGAGGACAAAGAATTTCTCAGAAATGTTACTGCAATATGATTGCTCATTTCTTAGTCAACATGGTACTGAATAGGATATTACTATGTTCCCAACCCAACTACCATATATGTTGTTCCGGTGACAGCTGGAGTCAACAAAATTAACTTTGGAATTTAGAAAAATCAAGGACAGTCTTTTTTATTTATAAACTAGTCATTAAATTCTTGACATAGAAGTTAAAAATGAAGAATGAATCACTAAGTTGATTCTCAGTTGCACATTTAAGAAGAAATAACAAAGAACAATTCTGTCAAGTTTAGGTTTTGGAGTTTGTTAGTTTGTTCCCTTGCCTGTTTACAATAAGAACAGACTTAAACAAAATAATCTGGAAAAGAAGATCAAACAGAATCCAATGCAAATTTATCACTTTAGAGTTAACTTAGGCTTGTCTAATTCACAAATATTATCAAATTTCTGTCATTTGAGATTTTCTAATCAAGAAGAAATGTATAAAGTAGGTTAGTACAAATATTAAACATACCTGACTTAGGGTAGCTTCAACTGCCGTCATGTACTGGTTCAGATCTCTTTCCATTTCAATATATTCAAACAGTAAATTTTCCATATTAGAATCACCATCTGTATCAGCTATAAGATAAAATACAGCAGCAATTTTTTTTCTTCTTCCCAAAAATGTACATTTGGAAGTATATCAATTTATACTATGACAGACAATAATAATGTTGTGAAGTTTTTTTTATTCATTATATATAGTAACACATTCATTACATTACACATACTGTTCCCAATTCTTGGAATGATCTTGGTTTTCCCTCCTCTTTACTTGATGACTGCAAAACTAATTCAAATTGCCACTTAAGATAGAAACAAGATGGGGGTAGCTGGGTGGCTCAGTGGATTGAGAGTTGGGAGGTCCTAGGTTCAAATCTAGCCTGAGACAGTTCCTAACTGTGTGACCCTGGCCAAGTAACTTAACCTCCACTGCCTAGGCCTTACCACTCTTCTGCCTTGGGACCAATTAATTCCAAGGCAGAAGGTGAGAGTTAAAAAAAAAAAAAAAAAAAAAAAAGACAGAAATACGAGGCTATAGGTGTCAAGCCCTGATGGAGACAGGCCAAGGACTCTGGAAGCAACAGCATTGGAAATAAGCAGTATCCTCCTAAACCACTAGATGTGCCCCCCCATTCAGGTCTCACAATCATCACTGAGAGTAGAAATCACTTGTGAAAGGTCCATCTTTGTTATCAATAGCAATTGCTGAGCAACGGCCACTACTGGTAGAAGAGAACAAAAGCACTGAGACTGGCAGCACATCCCTGAACACTTGTCCCATTTCCAGCCCAGCACTCACACCCTCCATCTGGGGAAGCAAATCCTATGGAGATAATGCTAGCTATCTCCACTGATTGCTAATAAATTGCCATGCACTGAATGGGTGGGCCTGCCTTGCTGAGGCAGTAGAACAGGTTCTTCCTAAGGAAGGGCAGAAGGCATCATGTTCCAGGCAAGAAGAACCACTACAACTACTAAATCTCCTCAGACTTTGAAGGAGATAGCCAAAGACCCTGAAGCCAGGAACCTTGGGAACAGCAATGTTCTAATTCAGAGCCCCCAGCCTTCATCCTGGAAACAACTCATGCTGAGAATGAAGCCTGCCAAGTGCTCATAAAAGTCACAGTTGTATCTACTGAAGACCTAGAAAGAAAAAAATTTTGTCACCAAAATCCTTGGTCCTATCAAATGATTCATATCAGAAAATAGTATGATTTTATCAGGGAAAATGTTAATAAAGATGAGGAAGTACTGCTGGCTTTGCCACTAAAGACCACAAGGCCTTTCCATCAGATTTGTAGCTAAAACCTGCCACAGGTTTTTTCTACCATATTAGAATATGAGATCCTGGAAAGCAAGGACTATGTGACTTTTCTATCTCTGTCTCAGCTTTTAAAATATTGCTTTGCATAATTCTTAATAAATTTGCATAATTTCCTAATAAGTTCTTCATTTATTCCTGTAGAAAACCAAAGTAAAACAGTGGAAACAGCACTAAATTTGAATTCAGAAAGCTGGGATTCAGATCTCATCAGTGTTACTTATTATCGGTGTGACCTGGAGAAAATCATTTAGCCTCTGGTCCCCAGTTTTCTCATCTGTAAAATGAGAAATTGGACTGGGTCATCCAGTTCTATGATTCTTCCCTTATATATTTAGTTGGTAACACTCTCTCAGATCACAGTACTTTAGTGCTCTAACACATTATTCATGTAATATAGTGAAATATAACTAGTAGATCTTATCTTGCTACCACTTGACTATAAACTCCTTTTAGTTTGAAACCCAATCTATTATGAACTTTGAACACCTACAGTTCTTAGCACAGTGTGCCACACAACAGAAGTTATTTAGTATTTGTTGTACTTGTTCTTCTACTGTTACATTAAAAAATTTATAGGCTTGAGAATCTAAATTATTTTAAGGCAAATATCAACCTCTGTTCATAAGGGATAGGCAGTCAAAAGGAAAAAGTAAATTAGAATAGTAGAAAAATGGTAGAAAGTAAAAGAAGTTTATAATGTTTTAACATTTACACTTGGAAATTATATGAAAAGTATAGCTGACTTGTTTATATTTACATCCCGAAAGGTACACACTTAGCTATTATCTTTTCCCAGGTTTTGAGGAAGTAATACTAGAGGGATAATAATCTAAAAATCATTTAGAGTTAATTTTTAAGCATTTTGTCCTCAGGAGCTTTGGAATCTTGATTATTTTGCTTATGAAATTCTGTGATTTTTATTTTTATTTCCTAAACAAATAGCCTAGAGTACAGCAGGAGAGCCTGGAACTATAAATAACAGGAAACAACTAAACCAAAATGAACATTTGCCATAGGGAATTTAAGCACTGATAATTAAGAGTTTACTATATGGCTATGAAATTTATTAATAATTGCAATACAGAAGAAAATATGTGATAGTTTTTAGATAATCACATAATTTGAAAACAGAAAGGAACTTCAGCAGCTGTCTAGTCCAACCCATACACCAAAAGCATCCCCACCAAAACATACCAGCTAGCAAGTAATTATCCTACCTCTCCTTGAAGATCTCCAAAGAGGGGGTACTTACCACCTCACCAGGCAGCCCATTTCACTTTTTAGTTGGTACGATGGCTTTCTTTTTTTTTATAATGTTCATATTTATTTTTTCTTTTTGTTATCATACAAAACACACTTTCATATTAGTCACTGATGTAAGATCACACTCATACATAACCAAAACCTCAAAATAAAACCAAAGATACACTGATGTGAAAGATGACTTCAACAGTTCTTTCTCTGGAGGTGGATAGCTTTCCCTATCATAAGCCTTTCAGGATTGTCCCAGATCATTGCACTGCTGAGAACAATCAAGTTTTTACGGATAATCATTGTCCAATATTTCTATTATTGTACACATTGTTCTCCTGGTTCTGCTTATTTCACTTTGCATCAGTTCTCACAGATCTTTCCAGACAAAAACCTACTATTTGACAAAAACTGCTGGGAAATTTGGAAAACAATATGAGAGAGATTAGGTTTAGATCAATATCTCACACCCTACACCAAGATAAATTCAGAATGGGTGAATGACTTGAATATAAAGAGGGAAACTATAAATAAGTTAAGAGAACACAGAATAGTATACTTGTCAGATCTCTGGGAAAGTAAAGATTTTAATACCAAGCAAAAGTTCAAGAAAATTACAAAATATAAAATAAATGATTTTGATTATATCAAACTAAAAAGCTATTGTACCAACAAAAACAATGCAGCCAAAATCAGGAGTGAAACAACAAATTGGGAAAAAATCTTTATAACGAAAAACTCAGACAGAGGTCTAATTACTCAAATATACAAGGAGTTAAATCAATTGTATAAAAAATCAAGCCATTCCCCAATTGATAAATGGGCAAGAGACATGAATAGGGAATTTTCAGATAAAGAAATCAAAACTATCAATTAGCACATGAGAAAGTGTTCTATATCTCTAATAATTAGAGAAATGCAAATCAAAACAACTCTGAGATATCACCTCACACCTAGCAGATTGGCTAAAATGATAGAAGGGTAGAGTAATGAATGTTCGAGAGGATGTGGCAAAATTGGGACATTAATGCATTGCTGGTGGAGCTGTGAACTGATCCAACCATTCTGGATGGCAATTTGGAACTATGCTCAAAGGGCTATAAAAGAATGCCTGCCCTTTGATCCAGCCATTTCACTGTTGGGTTTGTACCCCCAAAGAGATCATAAATAAACAGAGTTGTACAAAAATATTCATAGCCGTACTTTTTGTGGTGGCAAAAAACTGGAAAATGAGGGTATGTCCTTCAATTGGGGAATGGCTGAACAAATTGTGGTATATGCTGGTGATGGAATACTATTGTGCTCAAAGGAATAATAAACTGGAGGAATTCCATGTGAACTGGAAAGACGTCCAAGAATTGATGCAGAGCAAAAGGAGCTGAGCCAAAAGAACATTGTACACAGAGACCAATACACTGTGGTAAAATAGAATGCAATGGACTTCTGTACTAGCAGCAATGCAATGACCTAGGACAATTCTGAGGGACTTATGGAAAAGAATGCTACCCACATTCAGAGGAAGAACTACAGGAGTGGAAACACAGAAGAAAAACAACTGCTTGAACACATGGGTTGAGGCAGACATGATTGGGGATGTAGACTCGAAACTACCACACCAATGCAACTATCAACAATTTGGAAATAGGTCTTGATCAATGACACATGTTAAAACCAGTGGAAATGCGCATCAGCTATTGGGGGGAGGGGGGAGATGGGGAGGGTGGGTTGAAGGGGAAAGTAAGAGCATAAACCATGTAACCATGTTAATTTTTCTAAAAAATATTATTAAATGTTAAAAAAAATGACAGGGAACACACAATTCTTACTATGTCTGAAGTAGTTTATTCCTGTAATGAGACCAAGTTCTATTTAGGTAAGATGTGACTATATATTCAAACCAAAGAAAAAATAGAGTGATTCTAGAGGCAAGCCCAAAAGAACTAAATAAATCTGGAGAAAAGTTATTCTCATTCATGAAAACAGTAGTACAATTCAGGCAAGTTCTGGTCAATGCCATTAGACAAAGAACTTTTATGAAGATGTCCCTCTCAAGGGCTTAGAATATTCCTGAAAAGTAACTAAAGTCTAAATTTGTTCTCTCCCTCCCCTAGACCCTGCCATGTGAAATTGAAGGTATAGCTTACCTAGAATTTTTAAAAACAAAATATGAACATGAAGATGGAGTAGACTCATTTTCAAAAGAATTTATATTTTTAATAACTGGGTCTACAGTATGACCTGTATTTTAAGAATTTCAAAGGCATCTTATTAACTTACAAAGGGCTACCCATATCCATATGATAGTGTATACCTGTGTTGACAAAGGCATAGCACATGTTCCCTGACAAGTTGGCATGGGGAGGGCTGCTCCATTCCCCTCTCCACTGGACCCAAAATCATTTTTACATGTCTTACCCCTCCACCCAGCCACCCAAAGCAAGCACTTGCTCCCTGTACTCTCTGGGGTAATGTGAGGGGCTCACAGGCAGCTTGAAGTTGCAGTTTGGACATGTGATCTTGAAAAGATTCATCAACACTGGTATACACTTTCAGTACCTACTGTTATGAGGAAAATTAAGAGTTTAGACATTTAGTGAAATTAGCACCCAGGCTGTCAGATAAGACCTAAAGGTTCCAATGATGGAATAGTGGCAAGGAAGGAAG
Source organism: Gracilinanus agilis (assembly GCF_016433145.1). Lineage (NCBI taxonomy): Eukaryota > Metazoa > Chordata > Mammalia > Didelphimorphia > Didelphidae > Gracilinanus > Gracilinanus agilis. The sequence continues at coordinate 673,178,576 of NC_058130.1, read as the reverse complement.
TCTTTCCTGAGGACTCTGGGATGGAGGGAACCAGTGTGATGCTGTTAACTGTCTCTAGTGGAGAGCCCAGGAGAGGGGATTTTCTCTATCAAGGAGTCATCTGTTCTGCCAGGAAAGGCAGGTGTTAGCATTGATAACAGCTCTGAAAGGTGGATTTCCAGACTTGATTAGCTTGATGCCTTCATTCTCCCTTTGGATTAATTTTGCTGAGGACCTGTGCTGGATCGTTGCTGGAACAGAAGTGAACTCAAGCTGTGAGACATCCATTCGCCTTCCAGCCTTTTAGGCTAATCCAGGCAGCCTGGGTTAGAAATAATATAGATCCTGACCCATCTCTCAGTCCCTGAGTTCTGTCCTTAGATACCTAGGTTAAGATGACCTCTCCCTATATCTCTTACCCTTTAAGTTCATTATTAAATAGCGATTTTTAACTTCCTATTGGTTTTTTCCCATAGTAAGGTATCCCTGGCTGATGTAGTCTGAGAGTCAGTTGGATCCCAACTGCCACTCACTCAAATTGTCATAGTCCATTTGTATAGTCTAAGGTAGTTATAACTCTTCACCCTTAATTCCTTCTTCATCCCTGTGTGTTTTATTTACCCATAAGACTACCATATACTGGATCGATCTGCTTTCCACCTTGATCTACACAATTCTAACATGCTAATAAATCTGTTGTCACTTACACCAGAACACTAATTTATTGCACATTCCCAACTCCAGATTTATCAAAATTGGACTTTCTCCCCCTATACTTCATCTCTGAAGTCCCTCTCAACCTATCTCAAGTCTATGTATGAGTCAAAGTCTAGTTAATCTTAAAGTCTAATTTCTGTGATGTTAAATCACATTCAGTGGAGTCTTAGTGCAGAGGCAATCCCTAGGAATCCTTGAGGCCTTTGGGGGAGGGTTTTCTAATTCAGAGGCCACAGTTGTTTTGATAAACATACAAAGACCAAGTATCAAGTACTTGGCCTAAAATCAGGACTAACTGAGTTTAAATACAGCTTCGGATACTTCCTAGTTGTGTGACTCTGGGCAAGTCACTTAACCCTGTTTCCCTCAATTTCCTCATCTATAAAATAAGCTGGAAAAGGAAATAGCAAGCCACTCTCTGTGCCAAGAAAACTCCAGAGTCCTGAAGAGTTGAATATGACTAAAATAAATGAACAACAGCAAAAATTTTAAAGTAATTCTGAATTTCATTGATGCTTTTTGTTTATACCATCATTTAATTTTTACTATAGGATGACTTGCTTTTTACATAGAGATCGGTCCTTTCTCTCCAACTAAGTTATGACACAGGGATTTCATCCTATTTCTATGTATTACCACAGAGCATAGGTCAAAGCCTTATTTACATGTAACACACACACAATACATACTGTTTGAATGAATGTTGTAACTATTCTCTTTTCAAAAATAACCATTTGAAAGTTAGGAAAACTAATTCTTCTAGAGAATAGAGCTTGACCTAATTCTAGATGATAACAATAATAACTAGCACTTTTATAGCACTTACTATGTGCACCCTTCATAAATATCATCTCATTTAATTCACACAACAACTTTGAAAGGTAGGTGCAATTATTTTCCCTATTTTGAGGAAACTGAAACAAATAGAGATTAAGAAATTTGTTTAGGAGGCAGCTGGGTAGCTCAGTGGATTGAGAGTCAGGCCTAGAGATGGGAGGTCCTAGGTTCAAATCTGGCCTCAGACACTTCCTAGCTGTGTGACCCTTGGGTAAGTCACATGACCACCCCCACTGCCCACCCTTACTACTTTTCCACTAAGGAGCCAATACACAGAGGTTAAGGGTTAAAAAAAAAAAAAAGAAAGAAAGAAATTTGTTTAAACTGTTCACCTCCTGAGAAAGAGGTGATGAACCCAAAGTATAGAATGCAACTTACATTTTTCTGGCATTGTAAATGTGACAGTTTATGTTGTTTATCTATACTTACTGGTTACAAGAACTGAATTTTTTTCTTCAGAGGGAGAGGGAAGAGTTAAAAGAAGGGAAAGCCAGTGATAGTATTAAAAAAAAAAAAAAAGAAAGAAATTTGTTTAGGAGGTACTGCTGAGTAGCTTGGTGGACTGAGTCAGGTCTAGAAATAGGAGGTCCCGAGTTCAAACCTGACCTCAGATACTTCTGTAAGAATTAAAATTAAGGGCTCTTATCCTTAGAACGTTATAAAGTTTATTAGAATTACTTGGATAGGTGAAAGCAGAGAGAGATAGAGAAAAAAACCTAGTTTAGCTATCTATGTGGCTTCTACAGTAACACTCCAGCATGCAAGTTCTTTGTCAGAAACAGAGAGAGGCTTACTTCCTTGTCTCCTACCTTTTAACCACCCTCTCCCTTCGGGTCAAATTCATTCATATCTGGATCAAATTCAGAGTCACGTAACCCATGCTAGATGATATACATAGGTGACAAGCCTAAGTGACGCAAGCGATCTACCTCTAGGAGCAGAGGGATACATGATCCTGGGAAAGGAATCCTTCACACAATTCTTCACTTTGATTCTTTGGGAAACCAATGTGTTAAATCTCACTTGGGGTTTCTAGGTGATTAACATGTCAGGTCTCCCCAGCGAATCATTGCACATATGTAGCTCATATATCTAAAGATTCTCTCACTAAAGGTATATAAAATATTGCACCTTACATAGAGGGAATTACAACAATTTGGGGAATAGGAAGGAAAGAAAAGAAATAGGAGAAATAAAACAAAAAAATGATTGATAGGCGCATTGGCAAAAAGCCAATCTGGGGACACTCCCCTTTGGCATAAGAGTTTACATACAGAATAAATGATAGGTCCAATCCCCTTCAGTTCAGTTCATTATAGGCCAAAGTTCACTCTGGATCTTTTGATGTAATGTGTGGTTTCGGTATGGCATCTTCTTCAAAAGGTCCACTTTCCTGTTTCAGGGCATTGGAGATTTTCTTTTCCTAAAATTGCTTTAAAAGATCTTAAACCTTGGATTTTGGGATAATTATATACTTCCTAGATATGTGACCCTAGGAAAGTCACTTTACTCCCAATGCCTAGCTCTTACTACTCTTCTGCACTAGAACCAATACACAGTACTGATTCTAAAATGAAAGGGAAGGAAGGGCTTAAAAAAAGTAAGAAACTTGCTTAGTCGCATAGCGAGAAAATGTTTGAGGTTGGATTTGAACTCCAAGCCCAGTGCTCTATTACTACACTACTTCGCGGAAGAATAAGTCCATAAAACAAATATTTCTAAGTTCATTCATTTATCCACTAATTTTCATCATAAATTTCCAAGACTTATTCTCAAAGGAGAAAAATAGTGGTCTCAATAAAGGCTTAAAATCACAAGCAATGCTAAAATTTACTTCAGGGAATAGTCTTTCTTTACTATAGGTGCAATGTGTAGTTAATTAGCCTATTCAACCATTATAAAAATTAATCAAATGCAAGATAAGGGTATATGATCTTTGAACACTCATTACAAACCACAAATAATGAAATTCCCACATCATAAGGCAATTCAACTGGCTTCTTAGAACCTTAGAACCTTAATGTTAAACCCCTCAAGATTGTTGTGTAACTGATTCTCACATTTAGTGTAAGCACTAGTTGAGACATGTGGAGATAGCTTTTTCAAAATAGAGATCAGAGGATACAAACAGTTCCTGATTTACATGCCAAAGTTGAAGTTAGCACTCTCTCTCTGTGTAGGTACTATGATAAATGCTTAATGATCTGATAATTAATTGATAACAAAAGTTCTTACTACCTAACACTTCAGAAGAACTTTTGAAGTGATAACTAAATCAGCAGGGACCACAAAGCTCTTTGAAGATATTTTTTATCCTTTGAGGGGCAACTTCCCCAGAAACCACTTCTGTGAATCAGAGACGAATGGTGATTAAAAGTGAAAGCCCAGATTGGTACATACAGATACTCTTTATTAAAAGAGCAAATGTAAAAATATAAAATCTGATAGATGAGTTTAGTCTATGTACTGAATTGCTTAAAATCACAGGAGTCCTGAGTTCTAAGGAATTCAGAGCCTATCTAGACCAACTTCCAACTAAACAGAGTTTCTCTCTAAAATACACTCTACATGACTCCTCTATTTGCTCTTGCCATACTCAACTGGGGAACCCACTACTTCCCAAATAGTACATTTCACCCATAAACTTCTGCCTTAAATCAAACATATCTATTTTTCTTCAACATTCACTCATGGCTCTTAGATTTTTGGCCCTCTGGAGCCAAGGAAAACAAATTGAATCTTTAACATGATAGTTCCTCAAATTATCAGACAGCTACTATATTCTTCTTCAAGTTCTCACCTCTCTTCCCCAGGCCCAATACTCCCTAGCTCCTTGGACCAACTTTGAAACCTTCGGTTTCCTAATTATTTTTTTAAAACTCTCATCTGGATATATCTGTCAATGGTTCTTGCTGATACAGCAGAGTGTTGGGGGGAAAGTTTGGGAAAGGAGATCAATCTCAAATGCAGTTCAAGCAAGGGTAAAAGGCCTTTGACTCATAACAGCTCACATATCAGCACTGTGAAGTACTTATTAATAACCTCAAAGTTACTTACTCTTGTCTAATTGGGTAATAAGAAGGAATGTTTTGAATAAGAGATAATATTTGTAAGGCATTTTTCAAACTTTAAAGATTCATATAAATCCTGAATGATGTTGCTGTTATTATTAGAGACCTAAGATTAGCATAACTATTATTATTACTAGCATGGTCCATCAAGAATGAATTGAATAAAGAGACATTCCCAACCCACTCCTTTTTAGAGATGGTAGACATTTACACATGTTTTCAGACTTTTCTGAGTATATTAATTATGCCGATTTTTTTCTTCCTTGGAAATATACTATTTTTATAAAGTATGGCACTGTAGGAGGCAGGGAGAAAGAATAGTGGGGATAACTATGATGATTTAGGAAATAACACATTATCAATAAAAATTTATTTTAAAAAATTCTCACCAGACCTTTTAGAACCAAAGGGCAAAGTAGAAAAAGAATCCATTAAATTAGTCATCTCTTAAAAGAAACCCCCCCAAAGAAAAAATTCATAGGAAAATTCATAGCCAAAACCCAGAGCTTTTGGCCAAAGTATTGCAAACATCTACAAAGAAAGACTCCACATTCCAAAGAGCAACAGTCAGGATCACATATGTTTTAGCAGTCATTATTATAAAAGAGAGGAGAGCTAGGAACACAATATTACATGGAGGGCAGAGTATGAAATTCCTCCCAAAGCTTTCCTTTATAGAGGGAAGGATTTGGATTTTCAGGATAACTCCAGTTTGTCTACTTCCAAGGATCAGCTTCCTTTTGTTGAGAGGTCATTCCCAGTTATATTTTCAGCTCCTAGAGAGCAGGAACTGTGCTTTGTTTTTCTAGTTTTTATTCCCAGCACTTAGCATAGTGCCTAGCACATGAGGTACTTAATAAATGTTTATTAAATTACTGAACTGAATTGAAATAAAGAGCACTTTAGAAAAGAGGGATACACTCATTGGAATTTAAAAAATATTCACTGGATAAAATCTGTGTATCACATAGAGGTGAAATCATTATTAGCTAATAGTAAAAGAGCAGAAAGAAAGGGGGAGGGCAGGGCAGAATAGTTCTTACAGTGTAAAAGGTTTCCAGAATAAATGGGATATATGATAGAAGAATTTTGCTTTCTGAATCATACATTAGGTATTTCCCAATCTTCTCAGATTACCATTGTGATTCTTATAAATTCTGTTATTGAAAGTCATCTTATGTTCTTTGGATAAATTTCAAACCACCCAAAACATGCTTTTGAAAAAAAATAACTTGGAGAAGATATACATATCTATAAATACACACAAACATACATTTGGATATTTACATGCATATAATTTCAACAAATACCTAGTTATTAAACAATCTCTATACTTAATACAGAAGTTGAATTTAATGACTCATGTAATGACTGAGAAATATTTCATTGAAATCTAAATGATATTTCTAACTGTACTGTAGTTTAAAGCCATAATTAGTCCCCCAAATAGAAATTAGTGTTACAAAATTAAAACTGAGCTGGCATTTTCTAAATGTCTCTCATGAGAAATAATAGAATAGTAAGTAGTGTGTGCGCAACACTGGATGACAAAATAATGAGCCGGTTCATATTTAAGTAAGGTAAATGAGGAAAATATTCAAGAAAAAAGAAATTATTTTCAAATTCATTCTTCTATTTTAACTACTTATATTGCTTCATATTGCCAAAATAAGTAATTTACACTTTATAGTATAGTAAACTCAGGACAGTAGTACTTGGTCTGAATTTTTATTATTACTTTGTATCTAGAACCTGATTATTGTGAAGATGGGATTGACTCTCCCCTTGCCTACTTTTCAATTTAATCAACCAAAAATAAAGACACCTGTATTTAACATTAAGTAGGAGAGGTTCACAAATCACTTACTAAAGTGAGAAAAACCTCCAGAAGCAACTGACAGCCCCCTAGGCAGTGCTAAGCAAATTTAAAGACTGTAATTGGTCCCCGTAAATTGGAGGAATGGACAGAAAGTGATGTAAAAAAGGATTATAAAAGATTATAAACTTCCTGTCCAAGAGGTGTAAAAATAAAAGAGACTATAAAAATAAATGGGGAAAACTATGCAAATAAAGGTTCAAAACTGTTCAGATACTTTTGATACATGTAATCAAAAGTATCTTCAGTGATAAAGTGAAGTGAAACTCATAAGTGAACTTCCCTTCAGGGCCAGGCACAAGGATGTTAAAGAGACTCTTGTTATAAAAATAAAATATTTATTGAAATATATTAGAATAAAAGGATTTCTAACTCCACCCAAATAAAACTTCCTGGTTCCCCAAGGAACCACTTCTCCTGCATCCACAGGCTACACTCATCCTTCCTGATCTGACTAACCCAAATTTTTACTATTCTTAATAAACTAATAGTATTATCCTTATAATGCTTAACTTCACCTTCCAGTTATAAAAATAACAAAGGCTAGCTGGTTGAGTCTCAAAAAGAATCAAGTTAGGACTCTGAGCCTTAGCAGAGTCAGAGTCCAAACCAAGACCAGGTTTTACTTTGGTCTTCTCAGAGTTAAAACAATCTATATAACCAGTGATAAATAGTCACTAGTGTTTCCCAAGTTGGGAAAGGAAAACACTAAGCTTCTTCAGGTTATTTCCTCCTCTCCTTTGTGCTAATTAGATAAAGCCCATACTGCCCATCTTTAGATTTAATCACCAAAGATGAGAACACCTCCAATTTTGGGAGGTCCGTAACCCACATGTGCTAGAGTGGATGACAAATCAGAATCAACTGACTGCCCTCTAGGCAGTCCTAAGGGAAGTGTTTGTTGTGATTGGACACACAAACTAGGAGGGAGGCACAGGAAGTGACGCATAAGTGATCCCTTTAAAAAGAGACCTCAGAGTTCTGGATTAAGATGGTAGCAGAGTAAAAAGCAGCTGCTTAACCTCTCCTAATCCACACATATAGGACTCCTCAAGAGGACATAAAAACAAACCCAGACAAACGAAGGGAACCCCACAACAGGGCACAGCATTGAAGGTACATGGGATTGGGGCATTTCCATGCTATAAGGGGGAGAAATAGCTCTCATTAAAACAAAAGCTGAGGAACCCCCATACCACCTACAGTGCCAAAGCCAGCTGACAAGAGTTAGAGCAAGTTTGGGGCATTCATTAAATTCCTGGCAGCAACCTGGGATCACTAGGACCTGCTTCTGAGAGCAGCAAGACTTAAGACCACAAGAAACTAAAGAACCAGACTTTGAACACAGACCTTGAGCACAGGGACGGACGCAGGCCCAGACTTGGACCCTGAGCGCAGGCATGGACCTTGGGTGGGGACCCAGTGGAGAAGGGTGTATTGACTGTGGAAGTAGCTCCCTGAGACTGATAAAGGAGCTTTGGGCAGAGGAGCAAGCAAGGACACCACCAGGGGGCTTGACCATGAGAACAACTAGACCTGAGACCTCAGAAGCCTAAAGAGCTCAGACAGACCCTGGGCGTGAGGATAAAGCCAAGAGAGCGCACGGCCCTGTGACGCAGGAGAAAACTGCTCCACAGCTCCATAAGCAGAGAGCCTGTCTGCCTCACCCAAACTTCTGAGAAATAAATAATAATAATAATGGCAAGCCAGTCACAAGAACCCCAAAAGAGAAAGATGAAGAAGAAATCTTTAACACTCAACTTTTACACAGAAAAAACCAGACAACAGAGCAAATAGCAGAGGAGAATAAACAAGTAATCACATCCAAACCTTCCCCAAAATATGAAAATTGGTCACAAGCTCTTGAAGAGTTCAAATCTGAGATAGTGAGAAAGATGGAAGAGATATGGTGAGAGAAGTGTGAAATAGCTCAAAAGGAAATTAACAGTTAGTTAAAAGACAGAAACTCCCAATTGGAAACCAAAATTAAACAGCTGGAAATCAGGATAGACCAAACGGAAAAGAAAAATCATGAGATTATAACAGAAAATCAGTCTCTAAAGACGAGAATTGGGCAAGTAGAAGCCAATGATCTCCCAAGACAGCAAGAATAAATAAAGTCAAGTCAAAAGTCTGACAAAATAGGTAAAAAAAAAAAAAAAAACATGAAATATTTCACTGAGAAATTGACAGATCAAGAAAACAGGTCTAGAAAAGACAATTTGAGAATCATTTGTCTTCCTGAAAAAGCAGAAATTAATAGAAATTTGGACTCCATGTTAAAATAAATTATTCAGCAAAACTGCCCTGAAGTACTAAAACAAGAGGGCAATATAAATACTGAAAGGATCCATAGATCACTCTCTAAACTAAACCCTGAAAAGACAACCGTCAGAAATATAATAGCCAAATTCAAGAGCTTCCAAGTAAAAGAAAAAAAATTTACAAGAAGCCAGAGACAATTCAGATATCAAGGAGCACCAATCAGATTCACACAGGATATGGCAGCTTCCACACTAAGAGACTGCAAGGCTTAGAATATGATATTTAGAAAGGCAAGAGAACTGGGTCTACAACCAAGGATCACCTACCCATCAAAATTGACTATATACCTTTAGGGGAAAGTATGGGTATTCAACAAGATAGAAGATTTCCAAGTATTTGCACAGAAAAGACCTGGACTAAATGGAAAGTTCAATATCCAACCACAAAAACCAAGAGAAACATTAAAAGGTAGATAAGAAACAGAGGGGAAAGAAAGAAAATTCTTATTTTTAAATTTACCTCTTTAAGGGCTTTAATAAGATCAAATTATTTGTATTCCTATATGGAGAAATGTTAGGTGTAATCTTCAAAAACTGTATCCACTATTATAGTAATTAGAAGAATCATTCATAGGGAAAGGTTGGAGCACTAAATGGTCTAAGATGAGACAGTGGGGGGAAGAGGGGTTAAAAGTAAATGGCATCAAGAGAAACTTGAATGAATGAGAAAAATAAGCTATTCTATACCGCACAAAGAGGGCATGGGAAGGAGAGGGGATGAATAGTATTATAAGAAGGAGAGGAAGAGAGCATTAAGAGGTCAGCAGAATTAGCCCTGAGAGGGAAGAGTAGCTATATCCATTGGGATATAGAATTCTATCTAACCCTACTGAGAAAGTCAAAAGGGATTAGCCAAGGGGAGCAGGGGGGTTGGGAGGTCAAAAAAGGGAAGGGAAGAGAGAAGGGAGGGAATTCATTAGACCTTAAAAAATAATAGGGGAATAATACGGGAGGGGGTGGAAAGGGAAGTAAATCAAGGGAGGGGACAAGGGGGACTGGTCTAAAACAAACCACTGGTTTAAAAGAAAATAGCGTAAGAAGAAGGGGTAGAAACAAGGAGAGGATACCAAAATGTTGGGGAATACACAACTGATAATTATAACTATGAATGTGAATGAGATGAACTCACCCATAAAATGGAAGCAAATAGCAGAGTGGATTAGAAATCAAAATCCTACCATATGTTGTCTACAAGAAATACATATGAGGCGGGTGGACATACACAGGTTTAAGGTCAAGGGCTGGAGAAAAATCTTTTGGGCTTCAAATGAGAAAAAGAAGGCAGGAGTGGCAATCATGATTTCTGACAAAGCCAAAGTAAAAATAGATATGATTAAAAGAGACAGGGAAGGTAATTACTTCCTAATAAAAGGCAGTATAGACAATGAGGAAATAGCAGTGCTCAATATGTATGCACCAAATGGTATAGCATCCAAATTCCTTAAAGAAACTGGCAGAGTTCAAGAAGGAAATAGGTAGTAAAACCATACTAGTGGGAGATATAAATATTTCTCCTTCAGATCTAGATAAATCAAACCAAAAAATAAATAGATGAAAGGTGAATGAAATCCTAGAAAAATTAGATTTAATAGATATGTGGAGAAAAATTAATAGGGACAAAAAGAAATACGCCTCCTTTTCAGCTGCACATGGTACATTCACAAAGATTGACCATGTAATAGGGCATAGAAACATTGCATGAAGAGGAAATCAAGGCAATCATTGAAAACTATTTTGCCCAATTATACAGCAATAAATATAGCAATCTAGGTGAGATGGATGAATATTTACAAAAATATACATTGCCCACAATAACGGTAGAAGAAATAGAATACTTAAATAATCCCATATCATAAAAAGAAATTGAACAAGCCATCAAAGAACTCACTAAGAAAAAATCCCCAGGACCAGTTGGATTCACAAGTGAATTCTATCAAACCTTCCAAGAACAACTAATTCCAATACTATATGAACTATTTGACATAATAAGCAAAGAAGGAGTTCTACCAAACTCCTTTTATGATACAAATATGGTACTGATCCCAAAGCCAGGTAGATCAAAAACAGAGAAAGAAAACTAATGAACATAGATGCAAAAATTTTAAACAGAATACTAGCAAAAAGACTCCAGCAAGTGATCACGAGTTATCCATCATGATCAGGTGAGATTTATACCAGGAAAGCAAGGATGGTTCAACATCAGGAAAACCAATCACATAATTGACCATATCAACAAGCAAATCAACAAAAACCACAATTATCTCAATAGATGCTGAAGAAGCCTTTGACAAAATACAACATCCATTCCTATTGAAAACACTAGAAAGTATAGGAATAGAAGGACTTTTCCTAAAAATAATAAACAGTATATATCTAAAACCATCAACTAGCATCACATGTAACTGGGATAAATTAGAAGTCTTCCCAATAAGATCAGGCATGAAACAAGGATGCCCACTATAACCTCTATTATTTACTATTTACTGTTATTGTACTAGAAACACTAGCAGTAGCAATTAGAGAAGAAAAAGAAATTGAATGTATCAAAATAGGCAATGAGGAGACTAATCTATCACTCTGCAGATGATATGATGGTCTACTTAAAAAATCCTAGAGAATCAACTAAAAAGCTAATAGAAATAATGAACAACTTTAGCAAAGTTGCAGGATACAAAATAAATGCACATAAATCATCAGCATTTCTATATATTTCCAACACATCACAGCAGCAAGAGGTAGAAAGAGGTTAAAATCACCCTAGACAACATAAAATACTTAGGAATCTATCTACCAAAACAAACACAGGAATTATACGAACACAACTACAAAACACTTTCCAAACAATTAAAACTAGATGTAAACTATTGGAAAATCATTGATTGCTCTTGGGTAGGATGAGTTAACATAATAAAAATGACCATTCTATCTAAATTAATTTACCTATTTAGCACCATACCTATCAAACCACCAAAAAACTTTTTCTGAATTAGAAAAAACTATAACAAATTTCATTTGGAAGAACAAAAGATCAAGAATATCAAGGGAAATAATGAAAAAAAAAAGTGAAGGAAGGTGGCCTAGCAGCACCAGATATTAAGCTATACTATAAAGCAGCGGCCACCAAAACAGTATGGTACTGGCTAAGAGACAGAAGGGAGGGATCAGTGGAATAGACTTAGGGTAAGTGATGTCAGCAAGACAGTGTATGATAAACCCAAAGAGCCCAATTTTTGGAACAAAAATTCACTATTTGACAAAAACTATTGGGAAAATTGGAAAACAATATGGGAGAGATTAGGTTTAGATCAATATCTCACACACTACACCAAGATAAATTCAGAATGGGTGAATGACCTGAATATAAAGAAGGAAACTATAAGTAAATTAAGTCAACACAGAATAGTATACTTGTCAGATCTATGGGAAAGGGAAAAATTTTAAACCAAGCAAGAGTTAGAAAAAATTACAAAATGTAAAATAAATAATTTTGATTATATTAAATTAAAAAGGTTTTGTACAAACAAAAACAATGCAACCAAAATCAGAAGGGAAACAACAAACTGGGAAAAAGTCTTTATAACAACAAACTCTGACAGAGGTATAATTACTCAAATATACAAGGAGCTAAAGCAATTGTATAAAAATCAAGCCATTCCCCAATTGATAAATGGGCAAGGGACATGAATAGGCAATTTTCAGATAAAAGAAATCAAAACTATCAAAATAAGCACATGATAAAGTGTTCTAAATCTCAAATAATTAGAGAAATGCAAATCAAGTTCTATAGGAACTACTTTCTCTTCTTCCTTCATTCAGAACCAAGGATTTTCATAGGGTTCAGACCCATCTCCCTGTCCTAGGGTGGCTGAAGTATCCCCTGAGAAGCTGTAAGAGAGGAATCTAGGTGTGAGGGAAACTGATATGAGACCTGAGCCCCACCATAAGCTGAGAAAAAGCAAAAGAGTTTATACAAAAAGAGACTTTCTAGGAAGGCCCTGAGACTACACATTTGCATCAAAAATTGACATCTATTGGTTAGAGGTGACTGAAGATACCTCAGTGAAGAAGCTCAGGAACTTATAATGCCACCTCCTCGGCCTGTAACTTATCATAAATTAACACATGATGTTTCAGATATCCTGATACCATAACTATCTTGGAAGAAAACATTCAATATGAATATGGCTTATCACTGTTTAGTTAAAACAAAGCTTCTTCTCCTAAGATAACTGACAGCTCATCTGGGGAAAAGAGAACACAAGAATATAAAGTTCCAGATAAATATGCTATTCTCAAAGTTGCTGCAAATATTCCTTCCCCAGAGGAAAAGGAACTGTGGCTACACAGCATGAGAGATTTCCAAACAGAATTCAGGAAGATGTTGGTTTCACTTATAGATAGCACAGAAACTGTTAGCACTGAACCCAGATGCAACTAACTTATTTTAAAAAGCAAATGCGTCCTTGGTTGAGGATGACAATGACAGAGGGAATGAAGCTGCTCTGAATAATTTATAGAAATGAGATTGTCTGAGAACAGAGCTGTGAAAGTATTTGTCTCTATACCATGTCAAAACACAGTCCATGGAGTGGTTGATAGAATTTGTAGATTTAACTGCAGAAATTTATTAGAAGTGGGGGGAAGGAGGAAGAAAGATCATCACCTCTTCCTTTCAAGCTTCTGGTGGACCTCTACAGAAACAGACATCATGGATGAGGCAAGGGACATCCTCAAAAAGATTAGGAAAAGAGAAGTTTGGCCAGATTCACATGCTGTCAGTGCCCTGATACCGATGGGAATTGCTGAAAAAGAAGGAATAGATGTACTCCAAAGTAAACAACAACCAGCAAAACAAAGATTAGGAATGGCTACCAGGAGCCCTAAAGTCTATGCCAGAACATAAGGAAATTAAATGAGATGGCCCTAGCATTCAAGCTATCTTTGACAACTCAGGCCTGTAGCTAGGACTAATTCCTAAGACTCTGTTAGCATTTTAAGAATGAAAACTCATTAAAGAATATACAGTGGATAAATCACCCTAGAATTTAGGATCTGCCATGCTACAATTCACAAAAACAAAAGATATGGGACTCTTTGACACAGTTATAATTATACCAGTTTTAAACCTCATTGCTTTTTTTTTTTTTAATTGAGACCAGTTTATAAGACAGTATATTTCAAAAAAAAATAACCACTTTTTGTTGAAAAATTAAATGATAAAATCATCTCTTAAGAATGTTAAGTAAGCTCTGAAGTTTGACCTCAAACTCATCAGACTGTCAATGTTAAAAAAAAATGAAAACATATTGCAAGGGGTGCAGAAAAACAGGTATATTAATAAAAGAATAACTAATATTTATATAGCTTTAAGATTTGCAAAGAGCCAAACTTATGTTATGTGATTTCATTTAATCCTCCCAACCATTCTATGGAGGTAGGTGCTATTATCCCCATTTTACAAATGAGGAAACTGAGGCTGAGAGAAGTTATATGACTTTTCCCAGGGTGACACAGCTATCGTGTCTGAGGAAGAATCTGAACACAAGTCTTCCTGACTCTGAGTCCCACGCTCTTGTTTACTGAGTGACCTACCTTTCTAATATTAATGCACTAATACATTAACAAACTGTTGATAGAGCTGTGAATTGGTCAATTCATTCTGCAAAGCAATTTAAAACTATGCCCCCCCCCTCAAAAATACTAAAAAGTAGATTATCTTTGACCTGGCAATATCAGTATTAGCCCTATACCTAAAGAAATCAAAGAAAAAGGAAAAGGATCTATATATTTACGAAAAGATTTATAGCAATTCTTCATGCAGAAGCAAAGAACTAGAAAATAAGGAGGTGTCCATCAATTGGGATACAACCGACCAAATTATGGTATATGAAAATAATAGATACTATAGTTCCATAAAAAATAATGAAAGAAAGGATTTCAGGGAAATCTATAAAAGACTTACATGAACTGAGAAATAGTAAAATGAGCAGAATAAGGAGAACAATGTAACAATAACAATGTAAAAACAACTTTGAAAGATTTAAGAATTCTGATCAATTAAATAACCAATCATAACTAAATATATATTATGTTTATTATCCTCAAGATTACTTTTTCTTTTAATTCTAAATTTTACAAAACCAAATATAACAAATATTTCCATACACAAAGAAGATTGTACATAAGTGAAATACAAATTTCTTATATGTTTAGCTTACTTTTCCTTATATTTACATAATAAGAGACCTATATATAAGTGTCCTAGCCCCTCCTCGCCCTTCCCACATCATATAATACTATCCAGGAGACCAGCATGTTCATACAAATTAAAACTTTCATGTTTTTGCATTTCATTTCACTGTTTGGAGGAAACATTCACAATTTATTCTTCCAGAATTAATTCTGTTAACTATGTATATAAATGCTCTCTTGGAACTACTCATTTCACTATTCATTATCTTATGTATTTCTTTTCAGGGTTTGTTTGTTTGTTTTTTCATTAGCCTGCTCATATACAGTATTCTATCATGATCATATACCACAATTTTTTTAGCCATTCCCCAATTTATGGGCATGCCCTCAATTTCCCATTCTTTGTATTCTAATACTATATTAAATAATATTGGTGATAATGGGCATTCTTTGTTCTCACTCTCTCTTTCCTCTCCCTTCTTGGAGATGGTAACAAAGAACAAAGATGATGCTATTGACCTTCCAGCAGTAAAGGCACACATTATAAATTGTCTTCCTAAAAATGGTAAAGAATTTGTAGTGTTTATACCAGTGGTGGGCAAACTGCGGCCCCCTGAAAGGGTCTATCCTGCTGGGACATTATTCCTAATCTGACGAATACAATGTGAGTAGAATACAATACAATGAAATTTCAAAAGAGTTGTCAGTTGACTGACAGATGAGCATTTCCTTTCCTTTCCCCCTCTCTTTAAAAAGTTTGCCCATCCCTGGTCTATACCATATTCTCTTACAATATCAAAGGTATATATTTATAGGATGGTTGTAATAAGCATTAAGACTGCAGCCTGAGGTCATAAAACACAATAAAGGCCTCACAGATCTAACTAGGAACCAATTTTCTAAACAGTTCAGTTACCAACTAAAATTGTCTATAAAATTAAGGTCTATCAAATATATATTTTCTCAACCATTTCCTATTATAAATTTGAAGATAGATTTCAAGTGAAAATAGTCTGGCTCCAAACTAAACAAACCAGACCTGGGTTGACTAGAGTAAGTTCTCCCCACTCCACAGTCACTAGTTTATCCAGGTCTAACTTCCTATTCCTCTCTCCTATAAAGAGACAAAGATATAAAGTAGTGAACTATGAAGCAGACCCCCTTCCCCTACTCCTTGGAAGCTAGGCCTTGTACTCCCTACTGTTAACTACTGCCTCTCCTTCACACTTTCTAGGGGTTTATTTTGCAAAAAGGTCTTTAACTTCTTTTGTAAAAACTTTGTTCTTGCAGGCTCCTGTCATTCTGAGGACCGAAGACCTATGTGATCCAAAATTCTTCCTCTTAGACCTACAATGTTGAGCTTAGACACTACAGCAGAAAAGGAAAGAGGAGGGAAGGGTTAGAGCTTGGGTATTATTTGCTGCTGCTGTTGAAATTAGTCAAAACTTGAGACATTTCCCTTCATCCCCTCCCTTCCCTCAGTTTATATCAGCAGAAATCTATAATATGAATTGAGGTCAACATAAATAAATTCAACCCCTGAAAATTTTCATTAAAACATAATTCCACAATATGATGCCATGAGAATTTGTTCTTTATTAAATTCAGCCTTAAGAGATGTATTTATTACATGCATATAATACAGACAGTAGAAGATATGCAGTTATATGGGAAGGCATATACATGGGCATCTTGGCATAATGAAAAGGGCACTGGAATAGCAATCAGGTGATCTAGGTTCCAAACCTAGCCAATTGTCTTGCAGACAATACAAATTTAATAAATGTAAAGGAGGAAGAGCACCGGGAATGGCAAAAACCCATAAGCAAGACTGTCAACAACATAGAAAAGAAACATTATTAGTGAGCCTACCAACATGGAGCAAAGGGCACAAAATGTGATTCTAAATGCTGCTAGAAAGCTCATAAAGGGGAATAGAGTATTGTGGATGTAAAAAAGGGGAGGAGGAGGAGGAGAGAGGGAGCTTCATTTGGTAACTTTCTATTTTAATTATTATTCTAACTAGGTATTGAGCTCAGTGGTTTCAGCATAAGCTATCAATGCCTTGAGACAAAAACTTAATTGGGATACCCTTCTCTTACTCCTTAGGACTCTAAAGTATACACATTTAATAAGTGCCTACTATAAGCAAGGCCTAGGTATCCAAAGACAAAACATAGTCCCAGTCCTCGGGGAAAGTAAGAATCTAAGAGTAAGATAACAAGTGTTTATTTGTAAAGTGCCAACTATGTGTCAGGCACTCTGAAAGCATTGAGAATATAAAGGAAGGCAAAGACAGTCTCTGCTCTCAAGGAATTCAGTCTCATTAAAGAGAACATGCAAAAAACTATGTATAAGACATATACAGAATAAGTTGGAAATAATCCCTAGAGGGAATGCACTAGCATGAAGAGGGATGAGGAAACACTTCTTGTAGATGGTGGAGTTTTAGCTGAAGATGTAGACAAGGAACAATATTCCAAGCATGGGGGGCAGTCAGTAACTCCCCACAACAATTGGAGGAATATAGGTAGGTGGTCAATGTCAATGGATCACAGAGGAAGTGTTAGAGGTACAAGAAGTCTGGAATGGTAGCAGGGGCCAAGTGATGAAAGTCTTTGAATAATATAGTCTCTTTCATATCTAATGCTCAAATTGCGGGGGGGGAGCCCCTGCTGTTTATTGAAAAGGAGAGGGACAGAGTCAGCCTTGCAATACACTCTGAGTAAAAGCACATATTAATTATAAGACACTATTCTTTCAGCAGATAACTTTAGACTCTTCCAAAGTTTAAAATTCTTTCACTGCAACTTTTTTCACATAATAGTTTCCTCTTTGGACAGGTCTTATTCATTCATCAGTAAGAATAATGGATATGACACTATACTAAGATAGTTTCCGTGTCAAAGTCCTATACTGTGTAGCCCATCCACTTTCACCATAAATAAATTTAAGAGACGGAATGAACTATGGATGAAGTTGCACATGCAGGCAAAGGAATACCTAAGGGTGAATGAACCTTTACTCCAATGAGCAACCAAAGAAAAGACAATCTGAGCCCTGGGGATTGGTCTTTAACAGAAATGTTCTTCAGCTACAGTTCAAACATAAAAATCAATCTTCCAAAGTCTTCCTGTGAACAAAAGGAACACAAACACAGTTCTTGCAACTTAGTCCCAAAAGACAATGAAGTAAGAAGTGCATCAATGTGGAACTGCCCTAAGCTCCTAAGCTCCCTAAGTTCTTTTGCAGCTGAGATTGAAGTCCCCCAACTACAAAGGAAAAGCAGGTGCCTAAAGCACTGAGTCGACAAGCAGACAAGAACTGCCAAGAGCAAATGCTGGCAGGCTTAATATTTGACAGCAGCAGTGGGGATTCTGGCTGGAGAGAAAGAGATTTAACTTTTGGTGTGCCTAATACTAGGGTAAAATCATCCAGTCACAATCCTCTCCACAATACAAAACTACTTTGATGCAAATTCAAATATGGAATGTAATGGTTCAAAAGAGGAGCAAGTTTTAAGGTGAAGCAAAAAGCTAGGTATTTTGAAGTATTTAAGGTAAAAACCTGAAATGGCACCAACCAATTCTGGGTCAGCCATCCTGATATGGATAACTGAAATTGACAGATTCAACAAACAGAAATATTTGATTAAGCTATTTGCATATGCGTTACTTGTTATATGTATATGTATTTTATGTGTGTATATGTGCTTGTGTATGTACACGTGTACACACACACACACCCTACCCATTTTTTCAGATCTAAGGAGCAAGTTTCATAATTCCCATGAATCAAGTTCTGGTTCTCCCAGCAACAATCTCTCCTACTCTAAAAGCTTGATACCTCCCTTATTCCACTTACACAAAACCAACTACAAATATAAAGAATATACAAGTCTTCAATTGGATACACTCTTAAGTTTCCCCATAGGCAAGGATTTTGTCTAATTCTTCTCTAAATCTCTAAAAGAGGTGATGAGGAAGAATGGGAGAACAGTACCTCAGACATATATGACACTTTAACAGTTTGCCAAAGTATTTTTTGCATAACAGTTACTCAGCAAATGTTATGCTATCTTGAACTGAAATAGGAAAATTAAATGATCTGGTTTCTCTACTTTAAATTACTGTCACTCTTTGATGAACACCTCACTAAAAAGAACATTATTCCAAATGTTAAAAATAAATTTAAGAGACAGGTAAATGGCTCAGTGGATACAGCCAGGCCTGGAAATGGGAGGTCCTGAATTCAAATCTGCCGGTATATTAGCTCTGTGACCTCAGGAAAGTCTCTTAAGCCCAAATGCTCAGCCTTTACTGCAAACCCAATACTTAGTATTGATTCTAAGACAGAAGGTAAGGGTTTGTTTTTAAAAAAAAGAATTTAAATATAGCACTTCACAGATTATGATGCTTTAATAATACATTATTTCCTCTGCTAAGAGCAATAGGATATAAGACCAAAAAAAAAAAAAAAAAAGTCCAGATTTGTTTTTTATACTGTGATAATTTCTTTATTTAGTAAGATCAAATCTTTTCATGAGAAAATCCAAAAAAGCTGGCTAAATGTTCCTGAAATATTTTCTCATCATAGAGACCATCATCAGTGCGTATAGTTAAACTAATCAATTATTTATACACAATACCAATCTAATTTCCTTATATGAATGCTCAATTACTTTTTCCTTGCATTAGTCATTTTCACAACTCTTTTAGTCAGTTAACGCTAAAGTATATCTTTGCACCAAAAACATAAAAAGTAAAATCATTTCTAAAATTATTCTGTAAATCCTAGAACAATCAAAGCAATATTTACATAATGTACAGATTTTCTCTAAAAAATTAAAATATAACTGATTTGTAACTTCAAAAAATACTCTTTTGAATTCTAGAAGGAAGAGATTCAAAAATTCACATTCTATCTTATGAAGAAATGGTGCCAATTCAGAGGTCATTACATTCAAAGCAGACTAGGGTGGAGAATGTAGGTGTTGGAACAATGTAAAATTTGTAGAGAGACTCCACAGTCATACAAAGTGGGGTAAGGCATGCCAAATCCTTCAAAAACCTCAAAAGCACTTAAAAAGGAAACTACTTGGCTTCCACACTAAGGAAACAAATAGAAAGGGGAAATGCATTTCACACTGCAGTTTAACAATTCAAAAATGCCAGGAAAAATGTCATTGCCTAATGACAGAAGAGAAAAAGTACAAACATAAAACAATGCTCAAGAAAGCCAATTACAGAGGGGGAGGAGGAAAAAATATGAGTAAGCAACAGAAAAGAAAAAAGAAATTACAAGCAATAGCTTCTATCCAGGTAATGAACAAAGAGCAAATGAAACAGAGGGGGACCAAGGAACACAGGGTAAAGGTAAAAGGCTGGAGGAAAATCTATTGGGCATCAACTGAGAAAAAGAAGGCAGGAGTTGCAATAATGTTATCTGACAAAGCCAAAGTAAAAATAGATCTAATTAAAAGAGATAGGGAAGGTAACTACATCCTGATGAAAAGCAGTATAGACAATGAGGAAATATCAGTACTCAACATGTATGCACCAAATGGTATAGCATCCAAATTTCTAAAAGAGAAATTAGTGGAGCTCAAGGAGGAAATAAATGAAACTATACTAGTGAGAGACCTGAACCTTCCTCTATCAGATCTAGATAAATGAAACCAAAAAATAAATAAGAAAGAGGGGTAAGAGATGTGAATGAAATCTTAAAAAATCTGAGTTAACAGATATGTGGAGAAAAATAAATAGGGACAATAAGAAATACACCTTCTCTTCAACAGCACATGATGTATTTGCAAATATTAACCATGTCCTACTGCATAAAAACATGACAAACAAATGCAAAAAAGCAGAAATAATAAATGCAAACTTTTCAGATCATAAAGCAATAAAAATAATAATTAGTACATGGAGAGGCAAACCAAAAATTAATTGGAAATTAAATATGATTCTCCAAAATCAGTTAAAGAACAAATCATAGAAACAATCAATAATTTCATTGAAGAGAATGAAAATGATGAGACATCATATCAAAACCTATGGGAGGCAGCCAAAGCAGTACTCAGGGGGAAATTCATATCCTTGAGTGCATATATTAACAAATTAGGGAGGGCAGAGGTCAACGAATTGGGCATGCAAATAAAAAAAACTAGAAAGCAAGGAAATTAAAAATCCCCAGATGAAAACCAAATTAGAAATCCTAAAATTAAAGGAGAAATTAATAAAATTGAAAGTAAAAGAACTATTGAATTAATAAATAAGAGCAGAAGCTGGTACTTTGAAAAAAGAAATAAAATTGACAAAGTACTAGTCAATCTAATAAAAAAAAAGGAAAGAAGAAAACCAAATTAACAGTATGAAAGTTGACCTTACCTCTAATGAAGAAGAAGTTAAGGCAATCATTAAAAACTATTTTACCCAATTATATGGTAATAAATACGACAATCTAGGTGAGATGGATGAATATTTACAAAAATATAAATTGCCTAGATTAACAGAAGAAGAAAGAGAATACTTAAATAATCCCATATCAGAAAAATAAATTGAACAAGCCATCAAAGAACTCCCTAAGAAAAAATCCCCAGGACCAGATGGATTCACAAGCGAATTCCATCAAGCATTCAAAGAACAAATAATCCCAATATTATACGAACTCTTTGACATAATAAACAAAGAAGGATTATACAAAATTCCTTTTATGACACATATATGGTACTGATTCCAAAGCCAGACAGGTCAAAAACAGAAAAAGAAAACTACAAACCAATCTCCTTAATGAACATAGATGCAAAAATCTTAAATAGAATACTAGTAAAAAGACTACAGCAAGTGATCATGAGGATTATTCATTATAATCAGGTGGGATTTATACCAGGAATGCAAAGATGGTTCAATATTAGGAAAATCATCCACAGGATTGACCATATCAACAAGCAAACCAACAAAAATCATATTATCTCAATAGATGCAGGAAAAACTTTCGACAAAATACAACACTCATTCTTATTGAAAACACTAGAAAGTATGAGGTTTCCTAAAAACAATAAACAATATACAGCTAAAAGCATCTGCAGGCATCATATGCAATGGGGATAAATTAGAAGCCTTCCCAATAATATCAGGCATGAAAAAAGGATGCTCAGAATCACCTCTATTATTTAACACTGTACTAGAAACAATAGCAGTAGCAATTAAAGAAGAAAAAAGAAATTGAAGGTATTAGGCAATGAGGAGACCGTGCTATCACTCTTTGCAGATGGTATGATGGCCTACCTAAAGAATCCTAGAGAATCATCTAAAAATCTAGTGGAAATAATCAACAACTTTAGCAAAGTTGCAGGATACAAAATAAACCCACATAAATCATCAACATTTCTATATATCTCCAACACATCACAACAGCAAGAGATAGAAGAAGAAACACAATTTAAAATCACCCTAGACAATATAAAATACCTAGGAATCTATCTACCAAAACAAACACAGGAATTATACAAACACAACTACAAAACACTTTCCTAACAATTAAAACTAGATCTAAACAATGGTAAAAACATTAATTGCTCATGGGTAGAACGAGATAACATAATAAAAATGACAATCCTACCCAAATTAATTTACTTACTTAGTGCCATACCTATCAAACTACCAAGAAATTTTTTTACTGAATTAGAAAAAACTATAACGAAGTTCATTTGGAAGAATAAAAGCTCAAAAATAGCAAGGGAAATAATAAAAAAAAAATGTGAAGGAAGGTGGCCTAGCAGTACCAGATCTTAAACTATACTATAAAGCAGTGGTCATCAAAACAATATGGTACTGGCTAAGAGACAGAAGAGAGGATCAGTGGAACAGGCTTGGGGTAAGTGACCTCAGCAAGACAGTCTATGATAAACCCAAAGAGCCCAGCTTTGGGGACAAAAATTCACTATTCGTCAAAAACTGCTGGGAAAATTGGAAAACAGTATGGGAGAGATTAGGTTTAGATGAACATCTCACACCCTATACCAAGATAAACTCAGAATGGGTGAATGATTTGAATATAAAGAAGGAAACTATAAGTAAATTAAGTCTACACAGAATAGTATACCAGTCAAATCTTTGGGAAAGGAAAGATTTTAAGACCAAGTAAGAGCTAGAAAAAAATTACAAAATGTAAAATAAATAATTTTGATTACATTAAATTAAAAAGGCTTTGTACAAACAAAACCAATGCAACCAAAATTAAAAGGGAAGCAACAGACTGAGAAAAAAATCTTCATTAAAAAAAAAACAAAACCTCTGGCAAAGGTCTAATTACTCAAATTTATAAGGAGCTAAATCAATTGCACAAAAAATCAAGCCATTCCCCAATTGATAAATGTGCAAGGGACATGAATAGGCAATTTTCAGGTAAGGAAATAAAAACTATCAATAAGCACATGAAAAAGTGTTCTATCTTATAATTAGAGAATTTCAAATTAAAAAAAACCTCTAAGGTTCCACCTCATGCCTATCAGACTGGCTTAATATGACAGCAAAAGAAAGTAATAAATGTTGGAAGGGATGAAATTAAATGAGGGGATGCCCTTCGATTGGGGAATGGCTGAAGAAATTGTGGTATCTGTTGGTGATGGAATACTATTGTGCTCAAATGAATAATGAACTGGAGGAATTCCATGTGAACTGGAATGATCTCCAGGCATTGATGCAAAATGAAAGGAGCAGAACCAGGAGAACATTATACACAGAGACTGATATACTGTGGTACAATCAATGTAATGGGAGTTCTCTATTAGCAGCAATGGAATGATCCAGGACAACTCTCAGGGACTTATGAGAAAGAACAGTATCCACATTCAGAGGAAGATCTCTGGAAGCAGAAACACAGAAGAAAAACAACTGCTTGATCACATGGGTTGATGGGGATATGATTGGGGATATTGACTCTAAAAGATCACCCTAGTGCAAATATCAATAATATAGAAATAGGTCTTGATCAATGACACATGTAAAACCCAGTGCAACTGTGGATAGGCTATGGGAGGTGGGTGGGAGGAGGGGAAGGAAAGAACATGAATCATGTAACCATGGAAAAATTTTCTTAATTAATCAATAAAAAAAGAAAAAGAAAAGAAAAATATTCTAAATTAATCAATTAAATAAAATTTTCCCAAATAAATAAATGGAACAATTCTCAAGCAGTATTTCTTTTTATAAATATCCAATTAAAACAAGATATTGTGGTGTAAATGACAAAAGAATCAGAACCCATTAACTTTTTTAAAACTCAGTAAATAATATTTTACCTATAACCCAAATTAAAGCTATGTATCTTTATTAAAACAGTGCATTTAAAACTCAATAAATGAGACTAAGGGTACCCCAGACAACTAAAATCTCAATCTGCAAAATTACATATTAATACAGTAGTACTTTGCTTCTTGGAAGAACAGAATGTACATTCTATGCATAAGCATTATTAATTATGTTTACTGTTTAGGAAACTGCAATCTGAGAATATTTTTAATACTAGTGTTTCTGATAGGGCAGTCAGGTGTTTACTTTTTATATCAGTCAACCACATTCAGTCAAACAACAAACACTGGGTAAATAAAGAAGGCAAGACAAATACCTGCTTTCAAAGAGCTCCCAGCCTAACAGAAGAGACAACATGGAAACTATGCAGATATAAGATAAACTAGAAATACAGAACAATGGGAAGGAATAATTCCGGTTCTATGATTCTAAGTTCAAATAATCTAATAACTTGACATTAAAGCATTATTTTACAACAATCCAAAAGAGATGTTGTCTTGGTTGCTAACATGTTAACTTGGGTCACTATGAACCAGGAAAGCAAAGAGCACTGCTGCCACCTGGTGGGATTTTTCTTGCTATCTCAAAGAATAGAGTGTTTCTAGGAGCAAAAACTTCCAAGACTTCATCTCTGTATGCTTTAGCTTCAGCTTAATTATAAAATGGAGGTTATAACAGCACCTACTTTGCAGGGTTGTTGGGATGATAAGATAATATATTATTTGTAAAAGTACATTAAGCAAGGTACATGTTTAATAAATGTTTAATCCCTTCTTCCTCCCCCTTCGATGATCCATGCATGATCCTACTAGTCCATACAAGTACCATAACCAGACCCTACTCTTCCTCTGGTAGTAACCCTTCAAATTTCTGGAATAAAGTCTAGAAAGAAATAAACCAACTCTGAAAGACTAGCCTTACATACCAATAAAGTGACCAGGAAGACACTGGACTGTGTGACTTTAATCAGAGAATCAGGGTTCTCAAGCCAAAAATGGTGTCGGAGTCTTTCCAGTCCTACTCATCAATTTTAGATGAAAAAAATTAAAACCCTGAGAATAAAAGTGACCTGAGTGAGGCCATGTTACTGATTAGCATAAGGACAAGTTTCTTCTGTAGGCCTTAGGTTTCTCACCTATAAAATGAAGCTACTGGGAAAAGTTAAACCACAAAAATTGCTCTTTTTTAAAAATTTAACTTAGAATATTTTTCTATGGTTACATGATTCATGTTCTTTCCTTTCCCTCCACCCAACCCTCTCCCACAGCCAACGAACAATTCCACAGGGTTTTACATGTGTCATTGATCAAGACCCATTTACATATTATTAATATTTGCACTAGGGTGATCATTTAGTCTACATCCCCAAACATATCCCCATCAACTCATGTGACCAAGCAGTTGTTTTTCTTCTGTGTTTCTACTCCCAGAGTTCTTTCTCTGGATGTGGATAGCATTCTTTCTCTTAAGTCCCTCAGCCTTGCTCTGGATCCTTGCATTGCTGCTAGTAGAGAAGTCTATTATATTCGTTTGTGCCACCATGTCTCTGTATATATAATGTTCTCCTGGTTCTGTTCCTTTCATTTTGCATGAATTCCTGGAGATCATACCAGTTCTAATGGAATTCCTTCAGTTCATTATTCTTTTGAGCACAAAAGTATTCCATCACCAACAGATAACATAATTTGTTCAGCTATTCCCCAATCAAAGGGCATCACCTGATTTTCCAATTTTTTGCCACCACAAAGAGCACGGCTATAAATATGTTTATACATGTCTTTTTCCTTATGATCTCTTTGGGGTATAAATCCAGCAGTGCTATGGCTGGATCAAAGGGCAGGCAGTCTTTTAAAGTCCTTTGGGCACAGTTCCAAATTGCCTTCCAGAATGGTTGGATCAATTCACAACTCTATCAGCAATGTATTAATATCCCAATTTTGCTATGTCCCCTCCAACATTTATTACTTTCCTTTACTGTCATATTAGCCAATCTGCTAGGTGTGAGGTGGTATCTCAGAGTTGTTCTGATTTGCATTTCTCTAATTATTAGAGATTTAGAACACTTTTTCATGTGCTTATTGATAGTTTTGATTTCTTTATCTGAAAATTGCCTATTCATGTCTCTTTCCCATTTATCAACTGGGGAATGGCTTGATTTTTTGTACAATTAATTTAGCTCCTTATAAATTTGAGTAATTAGATCTTTGTCAAAGATAAAAATCCCTCTTTCTGTCGAGGATACCAAGATTCATAACATGGTCAGTCTCCTGTTCAAAGATCCTCACTCTAATCAATTCCTAAGTGTTTATTCAACCTCCACAAGAATATCTCCTCCCTTTCTAGCTCCTCTAATTTATTTATGATATTCCCTTTTATTCCTGAATCCAGAACCCATTTACTGGTAATATTTATGAGACAATGGTCTATACCAGAGGAGCTAAAGTGGGATAGCAAAACATAGAACCAGATCAAAATGTAATTGGGAAATTTTTAACAAAATAAAAATATAACACAGATAATTTTAATTTGTGGTTTTCTAAGTCAATATGCACACTACAGGAATCCTTTTCTATGTGAGTTTGACACCACTGGCCTCTACTTAATTTCTAACACATTGTTTTTCAGTGTTTCCAGCAGTTGTGTTGGGTTTTTTTAAGTACAACTTTTTAAAAATTAATATAATGTATTATGTAATGTAACATAATATAGTAAGATATATGTAATAGAACAATAGCATACATATGATTTGTTATAAATATGTAATAAACTATAGTATGTTTATCCAAGATAAAAAAAAATTTCTCACATGAGCTATGTTTAAAAATGTATGCCTCATTCTTTCCCTACCTTCCTCCCCAAGAAAGTGGTTTTTATTGAATGAATCTTAACCACAATAGTTGGGGTCTTTGGACTTTTGAACAGGTTCATTTGCTTCTTTATATTGTATACCTAAGTCTGTCCCCAATTTCTTAATCAATACAAAATCATTTTGGTGATTATATTGTTTTTACAATAGTTCCATTTTTTTAAACACTTAACTTCTTTATTAGAATAGATACAAAGTATTGACTTGAAGGCAGAAAAGCAGAAGAGCTAGGCAGATGGAGTTAAGTGACTTGCCCAGGGTCACAAAGCTAGGAAATATCTCAGGCCAGGCCAGATCTGAACCAGGATCTCTCCAATCCAGGCTTGGTGCTGCTTCATCTGCTCTTAAAAATGATTTTTATTATACTATCTTGTTATTACACCAACATCATAACTTCCCTCAGGAACCTTTTATCTCTCCTCTCCCAGAGAGCAATGCTATATAATAATATTTTAAAAGAAAAAAATGTCAGAAATCAGCAAAACTGATAGCCTTAAAAAAATATGCAATGTACCATATCTGTGGGCTTCTGACCTCTACAAAGGGTGGAGTGGGGAGATGTCTTCTCATATCTCTTCATTTGATCCTTCTCTGTAATTTTGCAACATTCCCTTTTGATTGTTTCATGCTTGTTCTTTCCAATTAAATTACTGTAGTCATGAGGTATACTGTTTTCTTGGCTCAGCTTATGTATGGCACTCTATAAATGTGATCTTTCCATGCCTCTCTATATTGATCATATTTGTCATTTTTTACAGAACCTTAATACTCCTTTAAATTAATCAAAATATGTTTTAGTCATTCTCCAATAGAAATTCTTTCCTTTCATAAGTATTGCTATAAATGGTCTCTTATAGGAGTCTTCTTATCATTAGTAGCCTCCTTAGGGTATTAGTTTAGTAATAGAATCTTTGGGTGAAAGGGGAAGGATGTTTTAGATACTGTATATGCATATTTCCAAACTTCCTAAAGCTTCCTAATTTCAAAAGTTCCTAACTTCCAAATTTCCAAGGCTTCCTAAAATGATAGTACTGATTTGCAACTCCACCAGCAAAGCACCATTGTGTCAAATCTTCCCTCAACCCTTCCTATTTCTATTTTGTGTCATCTTTACCAATTTTTTTTATCAAAATCCTTTCTTTCTGACCCAGTAACAACTCTAGGGCAGAAGGGTAAGGTCTAAGCAATTGGAGTTAATGGGGTTAGTGACTTGCCAAGGTCTCACACAATTAGGAAGTACTTGAGGCCACATTTGAATCCAGATCCTCCCAACTCCTGGCCTGGCACTCTATCCATTGTGCTACTTAGTTGCCTCCCTTCTTTGCCAATTGGGTGGTTGGGATTTGTTGCACTTCTCTTCGTTATTGGTAATTTAGAACATTATTTCATTTAGTAATTAATATCTGGCAATATTTTTGACAATAGTTTGTTCATAACCTTTGACTACTTCTCTACTAGGGATTGGAGTTGAGTCATAGATAGATAGGTATCAAGATCTATAAATATAGATAGACACATATACTTCTATACATATATATTTCTCATATGTGTGATATATATGTGCTCATTGTTTATGTATCTTAGATACCAAATCCTTATTTAAAAAAACTGATCCAAAGATTTTCTACCTTTTGACTGCTTCTTCATACTAAGAAATCTAATATTATTTCTGTACATTTTAAGTCCTACATAATCAAAGTAATCTATATTTTGTAATTGCTTCTATATCTTGGTTAAGAACACATCTCCTACTCACAGCTATGAAAGGAATAAAATTTGCTTTTCTTCTAAATTTTTAATGAAATGAACTTTAATATTAATGTCATGAGTCCATTACTGTATATTATGGAATTTAGTAGAAAGTATACCTAACCCTAATTCTGCCAAACTACCTTCCAGTTTTCCCAGAAGTTTTTATTGGACTGCTTTTCTAAGTTTTTCTGTAGTGATTTGGAATAAAATTTCCCTTTCTATTATTGCATCCAATGGATTTTAATTATCATTTCTTAAATAACTCCAAAATCTATATATCCAGCCCTAATCTCTCTTCTGAAATCCTGTCCCACACCACCAACTGACCACACCACCAGCAAGACATCTCTATGTGAAAAGACCCTAGGCATCTCCAACTTAGTATGTCTAAAAGAGAGCTAGGCTTTTTTCCTCTCTGCCTCAAAACTCTCCCATGTTCTGAACTTCTCTCTTATTGAATAATTCATCATCCTCCCAGTCTCTCAAGTTCACAATCTTGGCATCCTTCTCAATTCCTCACTCTTACTCTCCCCATATCCAATCAATCAATTTCCAAAGCCTGATATTTCTACCTTCACATTTCTGGTATATATCCTCTTCTCTCACTCACATAGCTTGTTATGTCTTCATCATTTTCCCCTAGTTTATTGTGATAGCCTTCTAAGTGGACTTGTTTCTTACCAAAGCTAGCCTCTCAACCTATTCAAGAAATCCCATTCCATCTCTTCCAATAGATTTCTACCTCTGTCACCCCCATTCTCTTACTTAAGTTTCAATCTCTCCCCCTCTACTGACTCATTTTCTACTACCTTTAAACACACAGATCACTTCCTGCATTCTGAAAAACCCTCATTTGATCCTTCCACCCCAACTAACTATTCTCTTACATCTGATATGCCCTTTACGGCCTTCCCCAATCTTTTAAATGCAATGCCTTCTCCCTGTTAATTATTTCCTCTTTGTCCTATATATAGCATGACACATATATTTGCATACATATTTCTACCCCATTACTATAAGTTCCTGGAGGGCAGGGACTCTTTTGTTTCTATTTGCATCCCAGTGCTTAACACTAGGCCTGGAACATGGTACTGATTGTTTTTCCCTACCTCAAGTCTCTCCCCATTCTAATCCACCCTGTAATGAGCTGCAGTGAGTTTCCTAACATATGGATCTGACCATGTCACTCTCTTGTTCAATCAACCTCACTGGCTCCCTATTACTTCCAAGATCAAAATCTAAATACTCTCTTTAACAATTAAGGTTCTTCATAAACTGGACCCTTTGACAATTTCAGTGACACATGGGAAAATATGTGTGAACCAATGCAGAATGGCATGAGTAGAATTTATACAATAACAACACTACAATGATCAACTTGATCCTAAAGGGCCAATGATGAAGCATACTACTCACTTACTGACGCAGAGGTAATGGACTCAGGGTACAGAGGAAGATCTATTTTTTGTGGACAGGACCAAATATGAGAATCTGTTTTTCTTGACTATGCATCTATGTTACACTTTTTCTCAGTGGTCGGGTGGAAGAATTAGAGAAAAATCCATTTTTATTCATTTAAAAATGTAATACAAATTACAATTTTTTGAAATGTCACCATCCTACCTTTCTAGTGTTCTCACTCTTTCCTCCTCTCTGTGTAGTTCATAGTCTAGTAATACCAGGCTACTTACTGTTCTTAGAAAAATTCATTTCATCTCCTTTCTCTGACTTTGTACTAGCTATTTTACATGCCAAAAATGCTCTCCCTCTTCACATCCCAGCTTAAATGCCACTTTCTTCAGGAGCTTTTCCCAGTCCCCCTAACACTACTAAGGTTACTTTCTTTCTACTCTGTATCTAAGAGATATCTATTTATTTAAAGATTATCATTCCCATTAGTATATAAGCTCTTCCTTGCTTTTGCCCTTCTATTACCATTGCTTAGAAAAGTTCCACTAACATAGTAAATTCTTAACAAATTAATTTCTCTAAGCCCATCCCTTTTCCTACCTTCTCCTATTTCTTGTCCAGGGCACCATCATTCTTCTGTTTGTCCAAGTTCCAATCTTGAAATCATTCTTTAATTTTTGATCTCCATCACCAGCCCCCATATCTAATCATTTACAAAGTTTACAAATGATTACAAATCATTTACCAATTCCATCTCCTCAACATCTCTTGTGTTCTTCTCTCCATTCATAATGTAACTGTTCTAGTTTAGGCCCTCATGAATCCTCACAGGAAATATTAAAATTGCCTAATTTGTCTCCCTATATCCAGCTTCTCCCTTTCAAATCCATCGTACCATAGTTGTCAAATTTTTATTCCTAAAGAACATGCCTGACCAAGAAGTCCTTTCTACTCAAGAATCTTCACCAACTCCCTAATGCCTCTGGGACAAAATACAAATATCTATGACTGTAAGAGAAACCTTGCACAGAAGGGGCTTTTGGAATGTTACAGAGAGAGAGAGACTTGAATGACAGGAGAGTCAGTTGGAAGGAACAGCAGAGAATTCTGGGGAAAAAAGAATTGTAATGGGAGACGGAGTTTCTGGACCCTGAATTGGAAGGAGTTCATACCTCATCTCAGGATTTGAATCCCCTGAATATCTGAGGATTTTACAACCTTTTCCTTATACCTCAAACACCTATGATTGCAACTTGTTCTCCTGGACAACAAACTTAAGAGGGCTGGCTGAACACTTACAGTGGCTTGAGGGGTTTTGCCCAGAAAGCATGCTGAGCCAGCCCTGAAGAAGACTTCTCTCTCTGTGCCAACTATATAAAGACAATTACAACCTGTCATTTCTAGATTAGGTTAGCAACGTAGGAAGGAAGGAGGAATCAAGAATGCTTTCTGGCCAGAGCTTTTTGGCAAAAGAGACTCCAAACCACTTTGGTTTTAAATTAAGGCATTCCTCTTCCCACTCTCCAAATCCCTTCCTTGAACCTGTTCATTAAACCATCCTTTTGCTTGTTAACTACATGGAGTCAGATAATCCTTTGGGAGGAAAGGGCTAGAAGGGGAGGAGTTTCCTTAGGGGAGGAAGAGCTCTTTAACCTCAAGTTTTTTCAAATCTTGGGGTGCCCGTCATTGCTCTTCTCCTAGCAGGGGTTGGCCAGGAGAGACATTTGGATAAGATGAGGCATAAAGCAAAGTCCTGACCAAAACCTAAATCCAAATTCCTTCAATGTCTTATCCAGGTACAGACTCCTGCTTGCTCTTTTACAGTTACCATATCCTATACTGTCAGGAAGGAAGGGGTTTTCCCTTAAGGTCAACTAGTCAATCCACCTCCCTTTCAGTCCTTCTTAAAACTTCTATCTCTCCATCAAAGATCCAATCTAGTAGAGAGAGCAACCATCAGCACTCTGCCCAGATGGGAACAGTTTCCCGAGGGGTTAATTCATTAACCCACTCAAACCAACCTACAAACCCATCACACCAGGGATTCTCCTCCTATCCTTTTAACAATGACTGACATATAAACTCTTCAAAATCTCATTCCATCCTATCTTCCCAATATGATTCCATATTATCTCCCTCTCATTCTAGCAAAAACTGATCTACCTGACATTCCATATATGTCTAGAATGTTCCTCTTCCTCACTTCTACCTCTTGGAACCCTCAGTTCCCTTCATATCTTAGTTGAAGATACAAATCCAACAAGAGTCCTTTTCTGATTTTCCCAGTTGTAAGTACTCTCCCCTACTTTAAAAAAAAAAAAAAGAAAAGAAAAGAAAAAATTATTTTGTATATATTTGTGTGTATTTTGTGTATTTCCTCATCTGTCTATAAGATGTCCTCCGAGCTGGTCTCCATACTCAATACAACATAAGCTTTTGGGGAGTTTACACTGGGGAACTAATTCATTTTTGTCTCTGTATCCAAAGCACCTATCACAATATCTAGCAAATAAAAGGCATCTAATGTGCTTGTCAATTTAATGTTCATCAAGTTGAACTGAACTGAAAGAGATGGTTGGCTAGTATATGTGCTGCCAAAACAAGCACTGAAAGACATGGTTTGGGAAGATCTAGGAAAAAAGAGCAGTGATTACAAAGAGCAATTACAATTCATGACAGACTAACTTGATTTCCTTTTTTGATAGTATTACCAAAAGTGGCAGATCAGGGGAATTCTATAGTTATAATTTATCTAGATTTCAGCAAAAGATTAATAAAGTAACTTGAGCTCCTCATATGGAAAAGATGGAGAGTTGTGGGAAAGACAATAGTACAATTATGTTTAGAACTAAACAATTAAACTCAAAGAGTTCTCATTAATTTTTTATGTCAACTTTTTAATAAATATCCAATAGAATGCCTTCCCATCTCTATCCCACAGATCTACATTTGGATTTATTCTAATATTGTTATTAATGATGTGAGTAGCAGAATGGACTTCATCCTTATAAAATCTTTAGATATACAAAGCTGGGAAGGATAAGTAACCCAAAAGATGATAATCAGGACACAAAAAGATTTTGATGGGTTAGAATAGTGGGCTGAATATAGTAAGATGAAATTCATTAGGGATGAATAGAAAAGTTTGTATTTAAGTTAAAAAACTCAAGTTCAAGATGAGCAATGCATAGATTGGGAAGGAGGGTATTGTGAGGATGGAGCATAACTAAGGTGGAACATCAAGAGATAGGCACTAGGATAATAATTTAGAGAGTAAAAAAAGCTTCTTCCCAAAGCATTTCCAATAAGTCAACCCTTCCTCTCTTGCCAAATTAGACTTGTAAAGCAATATTATATCCTTAACTCTCACAGAGCCTTAATGACTAGGCCTCCTTTTCCCCTTGCTAGTGTTGCCCAGGAATCAGCTACTTATTTCCTCCCCTGTCCAACCTAACGCTGGTCAATGTATGGCCCTTGCTCCCCTACTAAGGTTGCCCCTTGAGCCGTGAAGTGTGTTTCCCCCAGAAAGACAGGAGCACAGGCTTCATGGTTAAATAAAAGCATCATTGATCTAGAGGTGGAAGGGATCTCAAGAGTCTAGCATTTGGGGCTTATCCAGTCCTAGAAAGCAAAAAGGAAGCAGGGAGCCTTGGGGTCAGACTAGGAAGGATAACACGCCCTTGATGCTACTGAGGGGCTCTTAGGCCAGGCAGATCTAGCTGCTGTGACTGAGTTGAACCTCTCTGCTGAGTGGTAAATAACTCTTCTGCCTAAACTTTGCCATGCTAAGTCTAAAAATGGTACCCCAAACTGAATACAATACTCCATATGTTGCCTAACCACGGTAAAATGTAAAAAAGATGATCACCTACTTCTTCCTAGAACATATATCCTATTGGTGTGGCTGAAAATTACATTTATTTTTGTGGTTGCTAAATCAAAACACTGAGTCACATTGAAATTGTTCTCCACTAAAACACCCAGATCCTTTTCAAGTTGCTATCTTAGTCATACCTCAAGCATCTTGTACTTCTGAAATGGTTTTCTGAACTCAGGTTTAAGACTTCATATTAATCTCTACTGAACTTAATTTTATTTGAATAGGATCAATCTTTTATTTTATGAAGATCTTTTTTTAAAATACTATGTCCTTCAAGTCAAGTACAGAACAAATAAAGGTAAAGAATAGTCCTTATTCTCAGGAAGCACTGTCTCACAGGAACCACATGAAAAGAATTATGTATAAACAAGATTTTGTTGTTGTTCAGTCGTTTCTGTCTGTCAGTCTGACTTGACTCTTCATGATTCCATTCAGGGTTTTCTTGACAAAGATTCTGAAGTGGTTTGCCATTTCCTTCTCCAGCTCATTTTATAGATGAGAAAACTGAGGCAAACAAAGGACTTGCCCAGGGTCCCATGGCTAGTAAGTGTGTGAGGCTAAACTCGGGTTTTCCTGACTCCAGGCCTGGTGATCTATCCCTTACACCACTTAGCTGCCCTATATACAAGATATATGCAGATTAAACTGAAGGTAATCATTTTGTAAAAGATATTTTAGCTGAGATTTAAAGGAAACCAGGGAATCTAGCAGGCAGAGGTGAGGAGAGAGAACATGTCCTTTGATCCATCAATACCACTACTGGGTTTTTGTATCCCAAAGAGATAAGAAAAATGGGAAAGGTTCTGTTTGTACAAAAATAGTTATAGCTGCACTTCCTGTGATGGCAAAAAATTGGAAAATGAGGGGGTGTCCCTCCTTTGGGGAATGACTAAACAAACTGTGGTATATGATGGTGATGGAATACTATTGTGCTATAAGGAAGGATGAACTGCTTGATTTCTATAAGAATTGGAAAGACCTACATAAACTGACATGGAGTTAATAAGCAGAACCAGGAGAACACTATACACAGTAACTAAAACATTTTGGGGTGATTAAATATGATTGACTCTGCTACTAAGAGCAATGCAATGATCCAGGACAATTCTGAGGGACTTATGAGAAAGAATGCTACCCACATCTGGAGAAAGAACTGTGGGAATAGAAATCCAGAAGAAAACATCATTTGTCACTTGTCTGTATGGGTATATGATTTGGGGTTTTTGGTTTTAAAAGATAACTATTACAAAAATGAATAATATGGAAATAGGATTTGAATGATAATGAAAAAAAAGAAAAGAAAAAGTGAAAAAAAGAAAATGCTTTGCAAACACTGAAGTACAATACTGTACACACTTTAGCTTTTATTAGTATCCTGTTGTACTGGATTCCCACATTTTTCTCTTCTTTAACACCTCAGAACTAGCTCTCTTAATATCATAAGCCTATATGGTTTAGAGCAGTGATAGACAATTATTCTTATATCTTCTGTCTTAGAATTGGTACTAAGGATTGGTTTCTAAGCAGAAGAGTGATTATGGCTAGGTATTTCGGTTTAAGTTACTTGCCCAGGGTCACAAAGCTAGGAAGTATCATGGACCGCAGTTTAAGAAACCCTGTTAGACAAACCTACTCCAAAGAAAGTTTTTGTCTTATCCCTTTCACATACATGCATTTTCTTTCTTGTGTGCCTTTATTAATGCCATTCCCTCCTTTTAGAGAATTCCTCTCTCTTCAGCATTCCATTCTCCTTTACTTCTGAATATCTAGTTTGGTTGATTCTACCTTCACCTCATTTTCATTTTCTGGGACTAATGCAACAAAATCTTTTTAATTTGGTCTCTTTGCCTCCAACATATTCCCTCCTCAATCCAGCTAGAACAGTGATGGGCAAACTACATATGGCCTGTAGGCCAGATGTGGCCCCCTAAAATGTTCTATCTGGCTGCGGGACATTATTCCTAATCTGACGAATACAATGAGTAGGATACAAAACAATGAAACTTCAAAAGAGTAGCCTTAAAAACAGACTGACAGATATGCATTTCCTTTCCTTTGGCCTCCTCTTTAAAAAGTTTGCCCAACACTGGTTTAGAGGAGAAATTAAATCTTCATTTTGCTTTGAGTTGGAAAGATATGCATTATATCACAACATGTAAATAAATATACTTTTTGTAAGAAAAGTTGATTAAAAGCTGAGTCATCCTAAGATTCTAAATCATAATTTAAAACAAATGACTCAATCACAATTAAATACATATTTTAAGGGCAGTAAAAATGTCTAAATACTGCAGATATAGGTATTATATCGTTAAGCAAATTACTAAGAGACTGTGTAGGGGGATAGTCAATTGGTTAACAGGATAAGGCAAATGAAAACAATTTTTTTAAGCATCTACTATGGACCACAGCCAGGATATTTTCTTATGGGAATTTCCATCTTCAAAATAAATTACAACATAAAATAGTTAGGTAACTCTGAACTATATTTAATATTAAAAAAAAAACCCAAAGAAATATATTTTGAAGTAATACTCACTCTGAGTTACCACAAGATCCAGGGCAATGTTATTGACACTTTGCATTCCAGCAGTAATATAAGCCTGACAGTTTTTCAGGGAGCCAAGAGCATTGTCCACATTGTTGACAAAAACCCAAGGAAAATCATCTGAATTCTCTGGCATCCTGAAATTATTGCCTATATTAACAAAAAAAAAAGTTATAAAAAGAAAGCTTTAAGAAATAAAGTACTAAATGAACTGAGAATAATATCCAAATGAATGTAGGTGAAGTCCCAATACTTACCACATTAAGATACTAGATAGCAGTCATTCTACAGAGGTAATTTTCAGAGTCTGACAGTCTAAACTTGATATATCAAGATCCAAAGAATATCCAGAAATTTTCTACACTTCAAATCTTCCCCCTCATACTACAGAACTTTTAACATGTATGCTTATGTTCCTACAAACATAGTGCTTATGCTAGAGAAGGTACTAATCAAGGCTTGCTAGTCCCTTTTTGTTTAAAACAATAAAAGGTATCCTATGCCTAAAGAGTTATTACCTGAAGACAAAAATGAAAAACTCAGACCTAATGAATGTGAAATATAATTGTACAAAGCTGAATTCTCAAAACATAAATTGAAAAAAGCCAAATAATTTTTAATTTTTATTAAAGACAGCTCACATTTATATAATTCTTTAAGGTTTCAATGTATTTTCCTCATTACCATTCTAATTCAGGTAGTACAAATAATTATCCCCCTTTACATATATTTAAATAACTGAAGACCCTAAGGGGCTTAAGAGGCTTTTAATGATAAGACTCAAGGAGAGAGGAGAACAATTTCATGATTTCAAGCCTAGTAGTCTATTCAGCATATAATAATCTTCATATAAGATTGGTAACAACTTCAAATACAATCAAATAAATCAAAAGAGAGCAGGGATTGTTTTAACTTTTTTTTATATCCACAAACCCTGGCACAGAGTAAGCATTTGAAAGTTACTTGTTGATCTGATTTGATTTTTGATAAAAATGTAAGTATTTTCTGTATTACTAAAATATAGCTCATATGTTTTAATTTTGGATTTATTATTAAGTCAGCACATATTAATTGCGCACCTAGTATGTGCTAGATACTAAAGAAGCTAAGTCTAGGAGATGTAAA
The DNA here is from genome assembly GCF_016433145.1 of Gracilinanus agilis. Classification (NCBI taxonomy): domain Eukaryota; kingdom Metazoa; phylum Chordata; class Mammalia; order Didelphimorphia; family Didelphidae; genus Gracilinanus; species Gracilinanus agilis. The sequence goes on along the minus strand of NC_058130.1, from coordinate 673,140,685 downwards.
GAAAGCACTCTGATAGAGAACATAGCAGGCAAACAATATACATACAATGTAAACTAGAGATAATCTCAGATGGAAGGAATCAGCAGAAGAGGGGGTACTAGGAAAGTCCCTTTACAGAAGATATGGTTTGAAGAAAGTCTGGATGGAGTACATTCTAGGCACAAGAGACAGTCAGTAAAAAGGCATAGGACCTGGAGATAAAGTGTCCTATGTGATGAACAGTAAAAAGGCCAGCGACATTGGATCACAGAGAACATAGAGGAAAATGTAAGAAAACTAGAAAGATAAGAAGAGGTCAGCTTGTGAAAGGTTTTTAAAGAAAGAGTATTTTATACTTGGTCCTAGAGAAACCAGGGAGCCACTGGAATTTATTAAGTAAGAAGGTACCATGAATAGATCTCTACTTCAGAAAGATTACTTTGGTAGGCAAGTGCAAAATGAGCTGGAGTAGGAAGAGATTTGAAGCAGAAACCAAGAAGAAGGCTATAGTCTAGAAATAAAAGGATAAGGGTGGCAACTGTGTGAGTGAAGAGAAGTAAAAGTATAAGAGATATTGTGAAAGTAGATAACACAAGACTTGGCAAAAGATTAGACCTGTGGGGTAAATACAATCGAGAAGTTGGGAATGACAACAAAGTTACAAATCTGGGTGACAAAGAGTATGAAAAAATTTTTAGTTTTGAAATAATGAAATTTAATAATGAAAAATAAATTGTTTTGTTCCCCCCTCTAATCTCTCTTCCAACCATACAAAGTTTTTTTCTTGTCATTTTAAAATATGGTCAGAGTCAATGTAGAGTAGGACCTAGTTTTACGTGACCAATACATTTCAAGACCCTTCTCTTAAGTCGAAAATCACAAATAGCAAACCCTATTATTTATTGTTTTTATATAAACAAACCTGGGTGCTTTATGACTTTTCTTGGGCTTATCAGAGCTATTAGTATCTTTACTTTTGTACTTTGGGGCCATTATTAATAACTAAATAATGCTAATGAATAAAAGAGCTTTTTTTTTTTTTTACAGGACATGATTGATTACAAGTGAGAACTCCAAAAAAGACTGATAATGGGGAGTTAATAGATGGAAGGAATGGAAGAGGAATAAATTTAAGATGAAAGGAAGTTTGTTGCCCATGTAGGGTATTACTAGATGAGATTCCAGCAGAGGACTGAGAAGGAGCAGTCAGAAAGGTAGGAGGAGAACCAAAAGAGAATAGTGTTCCAAAAACCTAGAGAGAAGATAGTATCAAGGAAGAGAAAATGATCAAGTGTCAAAGAACACAAAAAGGTCAAGAACAAGAACTAAGAAAAGGAAAAGAAAGGCAAAAACCAAACCCTGCTCAAAAGGAGTTTATAGTCAAATGGGGAAGAGAAAATTCGTAAATAACTATATACAAACAAGATATAAATAGAATAACAAGATATAACAGAATCAACTGGACATAATCAATGAAGGGAAGACCCTAGCATTAAGGGAGAACTGGAAAGGTGTTTTTTTGGTAAAAGGTGAGATTTTAGTTGTGACTTAAAGGCAGTTAGGAGGCAGAGAGATGAGGAGAGAGAATTCCAGGAATCAGCAAAAATTCAGAGTTGGGAGATGGAAAGTAAGAAAGGTGAATGCTTGAAAAATAATCTACAAATTGGACCTATTAAAAAGTTCCTTTCTCAGATTTTTTTTCCCTACTGTGAATTTCTGGTTATCTCAACTGCTAAATTTCTTTCATTATAGCTACAAGATGTATCAGTCCGTTTTTTTTTTTTAACTGTTACTATAATTTTAAATACAGAATGACAGTTATAACAAATAAACCAATTCCATGGATAGACAAACACAAAACTTGGTCAAGGTTTAAAACAAGCTTATAAAATAGTATACCTGGGCTTTCTTGATTGCCTGAGATTTTTCTGAATCATGATACAAAGACATAAATAAAATCTAAGGATCATAGGATCATAAATCTAAGGCTAAAAGGGACTTCAAAAGACATTCCAAACCTCATTTTACAGATAAGGAATAATGGGGGGGAAAACCCTCCCATTCTTCCACTTTTTCTAGATATTTAAAAAATATATATGTAATATATATACACATGTACACATATATTCTCAAAAGCATTTTGTCTCTTTATTAATATAATTATATAATTTTCATGATTGACTCTTCCCAATTTCTGCCTATTCAGTATTTCTGGTATAAGTCCTCCTTAGCCTGGATGAATAATTTTTTTATCCATTATAGTACTGTATTTTTACCAAGACATCAAAATTTATTAATGATAACTCTTCCCATTCATTGGAATTTCTTCTCTTTGTGTCTTCAGAAGTTTTTGAGTTTCCCATTCCAACTGGTCTAGATTCCTCTAAGAAATTTTAGGCCACAATGGCCAAAACCAAGACTGCATGTCAAACTATTTACAATTTCTTCACTATCACAAAATCTGAGGAGAGGTGGTCACTTTCCCACAAGGTTTTCATCATTTCCATCACAGCTATCAGGTCTTCCTTGTTGATGTCAATCAGAACCAGAATAGAAATTGCTTTTTTTGGTTTCTCTACCTTTCCAAAGGATGAAAATGTCATCTCAAGAAGTTGTTAGTTGCTCTACTTTTAGCAGAGATAAAATTCCACATCTCTGGGAAATTAAACCTTAACCTCATGAACATACATATATTATTATATGGAATTTGTTTCATGAATTCATCTGTTTCTTCCTCAGTCCAGACAGGTGTAATATAATTTCTGCTATGCAAAATGGAGAGCAAGATGCTTTACACTCAGCAGTTTAGAATTTGGAACCACCAAGCCTACCATGAGCCAGCAAGGGACAGTTACTGGCACACTATAAAAAGCAGGATTTTGAACATAAAGCTCTCTCATTTTGGAGAAGGGGATTCTGGTGGGAGGTTGGTTGTGATCTTGGGTAGGCCAAATCAATCCAGGATACCCGAATCCAATTCTAATCACTACTACATCCTGAACTGCCCCATGAAGCTGTACTATATATCCTAATCAAGTGATCAACAAGAAAGAAGCAACAACTTCATAAACAATCCAGTTCAGGCCAAGGCAGCCTGGCCTAGCCAGGTTGCAACTGAGGGGACAAACCTCTGCAGCAGCTAATCTCAGACCTGACTACCTTAAATTGACAACACCTGATCATCAGTACTTTTAGCCAAACTCTCCTTACACCTCTTCCCTTCAGCCCTGTTTCTCTTCCCTAAGTTTGTTGTTCTTAAATTCTAAATTTACTTAGGTAGATGTCATCATTGCCCTAAGGATCATTGATCATATCCTTGGGTATCTGAGGGAAAGGGATTGCTCAAACTAAAATTAAGCCGCAGTCACTAGCGTTATCCATCAGCTTTGAAGCCAGGATAAGCAATCAAAGAAGCTGTGTGATCTAATCCAGCAGCTTCTTATTTGATCATTTATTCCTGGGACACTGTTGTGTTGGAGCTGAGTGATTAGTTTAGTTACAAATATTCCTTTGGGCCTTGGTGTTCACCACCACAATCCAGTGCTCATCTTGAGATTCCCACTCTCACTCAGCTTCAGGTCCTCATATCATCAGAGGACCTTGGGCCATCTCGCCATCAGTATAACAGCCCCATATCACCAATATAATACAGGTTATAGTTTACTCTAATGACAATATCACTTGTTGCCACTGATGTAAACCCAAATGTTCTCTATTATACTTTTTTTTTTACTTCTGGGTTGTTGGGTTTATTCATGACTATTTTTTCTTAATTTTTCTGTTCCACTTCTTGTCCTGTTCTTTTTGAATAAGGTAAACACTTCTATGCTATTCATTCAATAAAGTCTCAGTGCTACTTGAGGTCAAATTTGCTCCCATTAGGAGCTCTAATTCATCTTATTTCTCCTAATTTATGGCTAGGTCTAGATAGGAGAATAAAATAGTATACTTGTAAAGTGTTTTGTAAACCTAAAAGCAGGGGAAATTATTGTGCCATAAAGAAAAGAGAAAACTCTAAATGACCTGATGCAAAATAAAGTCAGTAGAATTAGAACCGAACCATTTTTAAAATGTAAATTTTATAACGAAAAACACTTCGGAGGACTTTAGAATTCTTATCAACGCAATAATAAACCACAAATCCAAAAGAATGAAAATAGAACAAATCATTCCTATCCAGACAAGAGCTGGTGATTAACTTAAAATGTAGGAAGGTCATACATATATAGTCAAGAGATGGCCAACATGGGAATGTGTTGCTGGATTATGCAGCAAGGGTTTTATTTTAAATCTAATTCATGAAGGGCAGATTGTTCTTAATGTCATTTTTTTTAAATTATAGACTATTAAAATGTTGGGGGGAAAAAACCCACCCTGAGGGACCTAAATGCTGGCTACTAGGATTAACAAACACCTGCTGAAGATTGTATTGCCTCGAGCATTTCCGTGCCCCTCGCAGAGCCTCTAAATTTCCTCAGCTGTACAATAGGGGTTTGGGCTAGAAAGTCCTCTATAGGCTACGCATATAACAAAACATTGGTTGAAATGGAATCGCGTTCAGATCAGTCCCTCCAGGACCCTCCCCGAAGGAAACAACTCAGAGGCTAAAAGGGTCCCCTTCCCGCCTCCACTTGCCCCAAGCCCCTTACCTGGGCGTCCGGCCCAAACTCTGAACCCGAGTCAGTCAGAAACCCCCGGCGACACCACTTCCCGCCCTCCGATCCAGCCCCTCTCTGGTCCCTATAGCGACCAACTCGAACCCGACACCGATCATACGTCATCACCAAGCGCCGACGAATTGGTTAGTCACGTGGTGGCGCTTCCCTCCTCAACCTTCTTATACGCCGTGGTTTCTCACGTGATACCCTCTACTCCCGCCTCCGAGCTCCACCCAGTTCCAGTCAATTCTAGTCATGTGACAGCCGGAGGAGCATCCTGGAGGCTGGGGAAGGGGGTCGCTCAGGTCCTTCTATTGGGGTGGGGGGTGGCCGAAGGGAGATTGTCAAGCTCTGGCCGCCAGCCGTGACGGTCAAGGAGGGCACGGAGCCCCCACCGTTCCCTCCGGCCCCCAAACCGGGAGAGGCAGAGACGGACCCGCCGACACCCCGGCCCCGGACCAGGGCCTGGTCCCGAGACAGGTGACTGAAGAAGCGGCGCGGTACACGACCCGAGGGAACGGGGAGGGGGGGCTCCGAACGGGAGTAGATAGGAAGGGAGCCGGCCTGCCGGCCTGCCCCTCCCCCACCCCCGGAGCTGGGGGTACCTGGGACCGAGTACTTAGGCTTGAGTTCCTGGGACAGAGTGGCCATAGAAAAGTAAGGATCCTCGGTGATGCGGGGCAGGGGAAGAGATAGCCCCTGCCCAAATCAGTCCCTGCCACTCTTGGGTGCATTGGTGAAGGTTAGAAAGCGAGGGAACTCCACAAGAGAGTCATGGTGAAATAAAGGGAGCTCTAGTGTGATTGTGTTCCAAACTACTTTCTGTCTGTGCAAGTCATTTCACTTTCCTGGGCCCTAGTTTCCTTGTTTATAAAATGAAAATTACTAGGTGATTTTTAAACTCTCGTTCAGCTCAAAATTCTAAACTTTGCATTCAAAATCAGGGCATTTCCTATCTGTAAGTAGGAAGAAGCCGAGACCTAAAGAGAGGAAGTATAGCCTTGGCAATTTGACCTATTACTAAGTTTTCCTGAAGGTTATGCCAGGTACTCAGTTATCCATATTACATTTCTTTCCAGATTTGATATACTCCCGTGGGAGCAAGCTCTTTTGTTGTTATACTGTAGAAGCAAGGTTTGGGATTTTAGGAGTTGGGGGTCCGGGTTGGCATCTTGTGAAAGTAAAAATAGACTGTATCCAAAAGATAACTCTTGATCCCAGGGTAAGGTAATATATTGGGTTCTTTCAAAGGCTGTTTAACTTATTTGTAGGCTTGCTTGTGGGGAATGTTATGAGTCCCTCTCCATTCTTTGAAATACTAAAACCTCTGTCTAGTTATCACTTCCCATCCTGAAACTTATTGGTCGACATTCCAGTTCATGGGGGGGAAAAAAAACTTCCATTTTAATCCTTTTCGAGGACTTAGAGAAAACATATAGACTGAGGTACACTTGGGATCATAGCACTTAAGAGCTGGAATGGACTTTAGAGATCACCTAGTTTAATTCTTTTATTTTCAGATTGAAAAACAGAATCTGGTAGAGGTACAAGCTCAAGTGATTTTTACATGCTCACCATGGTAGTAAATATAGCCATATTTAAAATGTAAATTTTCTGACTCTAGATCCCATGCTCTTTCTATTATACCATCATATCAACAAACATTTATATAGTACTTACTAAGTGCTAAGCACTGGGGAAAACAAAAGGAGCAAAAGACAGCTCTGCCTTCAAGGAGTTTATGAACTAATGGGGAGACAACATAGAAAGCAAACTATGTAAGTATAAATAGGAAATAATTGATAGAAGGAAGCACTGGAATTAAGAGAACTTAAGGAAGATTTCATGAAATTTTAGATGGACATAAAAGAAGCCAGTGAGGTCAGTAGTTGATTGGAGGAGGAGATCAATACAGGCATGAGGGACAGCCATAGAAAATGCTCTGAGCCAAGAATGGTATGTCTTGCTGTGGTATAGCCAGGAGGTCAGTGCCACTGGATGTAGGTGTAGGAGAATAAGGTGTAAAAATACAGGAAAGGTAGGAGAGGGAAAAGTTTATGAAGGATTTTGAATGCCATTGTATTTGCTTCTGGGGCAATAGGTAGCCACTGTAGTCTACTGAAATGACATGATTACAACTGAACTTTAAGGAAATCAACCTTGGAAAACTTATGTATATTTTATTAACTGGAATAAAATAAAGAAAAAAAATTAAGGCAAAATAAAATGTGGCAAGATTATCAGACAGTGGATTGAAGGAGAACCATGAGAGGTATGAAGAGGGATAAAAAAGCTTTGGAAGTGCTGCTGTAGAGAGTGACATAGTGAATTTATAAGGGAGATATAGTAACTTTGTCAAGCATTAGTGAGGACCTAGTTTGTAGTGGACTGAGTAGTCAGAATGGTTGGTAGATTTTTTTTCTACTTTCATTCACCAGCATGTTCCCATTCCATTTAGCATAAACATAATTTATAAAAATTTCTTCTTGAATTTAAGAAACTAATCATTGGTGCTATCCCCCAATCCTAGCAAACACCAAAGTTTTATCAAAAGGCAAAACATCATACCTCCTTTTTTATTTTTTTCATACCCCTTTCTTAAATAAGCTCAGAAGACACTAGAACATTTTAATCCCTTTTGAAATTATCTGGTCAGGGTTGGCATGCAGAATAATTTTTCTTATTAAAAGAAGATACTAAACACAACTCTTTAGGAGTCTCAGTAGCTTTGTCAAGACTAGTCTCAGCAGATAATGAAGACTTTGTTAACTGATTTGGCTAAATAAATGCTTAGTTGTGGAAATTTAGTACATTGACAACATAAGAATATCTGTGACAAAGAGTGGTATAAATTGTTATAATGTAATTAAGCTGCTAGTGCATATCAGTTTTATTAAGTTTTTCTATCTGCAAAAACATTAGCCAGAAGCTGTCAGCATGAGAACTGAAACTGACAACTTCCTGACTAGTCACAAATCCTAACTACAGTACAAACTAATTACTAATTAACATTTTGGTTTTAAATGGAAAAAAATCTTGCCTCCACCATTTTCTCCAGTCAGTCACCGAGCATTCATGAAGTCAACAAGTCATTAAACATTTATTAAATGCCTACTATCTATATACTAAGCTCTGGAGATACAAAGTCTTTACCCTCAAGGATCTCACAGTCTAATGAGAGCAACCACAAACATGTACAAACATGCTATACACAGGATAAATAGGAAATAATTAAGAAAGGAAAGAAACTAGAATTAAGAGGGATTAGAAAAGGCTTCCTGGAAAAAATGGAATTTTAGTTGGGACTTGAAAGATGCCATAGAAGCCAGAAGAAGAGATGAGGAGAAAGCATTCTGGTATGGAGGACAGCCATCAGAAATACCTAAAGATAAGAATGTCATGTTGGTGAACAGCCAGGAGGCCAATGTCTTTGGATCAGAGAGTGTGAGTATAGGAAGACTGGAAATATAGATGAGGGCTAAGCTAATGAATGTCAGACAGAGGATTTTGTATTTGGCTTCTGTGGACAATTAGAAACCACTGGGGTTTATTGAGCTATGACCAAACCTATACTTTAGTGAAGAGAGAATTGAAGCAGGTAGACCCATAAGCAGGCTATTGTATGATTCTAGGCATGAGATGATAAAAGGCTTGCACCAAAGTGGTGTCATTATCAGAGGAGAAAAGAAGAATGTCAGAGGAAACACCTGATATGTGCTAGACACCATACTGAATGCTGGGAATAAAGCAAAAACAATAGTGGCACTTATGGAACTTACATTCATAAGAGGGAGACATGTACAAATATAGCTAAATAGAAAATATAAAGCAGATTATAAAATAAACTTAGAGAGGAAGACATTAACAGCTGAGCGGACTGGGAAAAGCCACCTACAAAAAGTGTCCCTTGAACCAAATCTTGAAGAAAACCAGGAATTCTAAGAAGCAGATGTGAGAAGGGAGAGCAGACTGTGTGAAGGCACTGGGGAACAGCTGATGCAAAAGCATGGAAATGGGGTCTGGAGTGCTGTGATTGAGGAATTACAAGTAGGCCATTGTTCTGGGAGAACAATAATGTGTAATGGAAATGGAAAGATAAGAAGGGTCCAGTTGTGAACGAACTTTAAATAACAAACAGAAGAATTTATATTTTGTCTTTAAGGTAACTAGAAACTATTGGAATTTGTTGAAGGGTGAAGGTGGTAGGGAGAATTGACTTGGGCAGATCTGTAATTTAGAAAAATCACTTTGACATCAGACTGGAATGAGGTGAGATAGGGCAGAGAGATCAGTCAGGAAACTTGCTATATAGTCCAGAGAGAGTTAATATGATAACGGCCTGAATTAAAGCGGTGCCAGAGTGATTGGAGAGAAGAGGACATGGCTAAGAAATATTGTGTAAATAAAATCAACAAGATTCAGCAACTGATTGGATATTTAGGATGAGTGAGGGTGAGAAGATGATGCCAATTGTGAACCTTGATGTCCAGAAGCATGGTGATAACTTCAGTAGAGTAAGAGAACCTTAGAAGGTAATAGGGAAAAACTGTGAGTTCTGTTTTGGATGTATTGGCAGTTTGCATTGTCTGTGGAACATCCTGTTAAAATGTTCACTAGTTTTAGCATTAAAAGATCACTCTGTTGCAAATATGAATAACATGGAAATAGGTTTTGAACAATGATACATTTATAACCCAGTGGGATTGCTTGTCAGTTCCGGAGGGGTGGGAAAAATCATGAATCATGAAACCATGGGAAAATATTCTAAATAAATTAATTAATTTTAAAAAAAGAAATTAGAATTCCTGACACTTTAGCTGTGCTCCCTTTAGTGTCTCCCCTACATTAAAAGCCAATTTTTTGAAACCTAAAAAAAAATGTTCAGTAGACAGTTCATAATGTAGGCTGGAACTTAAAAGATAAGGCAGAACTGGATAGTCATCTGCATAGGTATGATAATTGATTTTAGGAACTGAGGAGATCACCACTCACTAGAATGTAAGCTCTGAAGGAGGAATTATCTCAATTTTTGGCTTTTTGCCCCTGAACCTAGCATAGTGCCCAACAGGTGCTTAACTGATCACCTAATTTAGAAAGTACAAAGGAAAAAAGAGAAGAGGGCCAAAAATTGAGTCTTGCAGTACACCTACACTTAGGAAAGTTGACATAGATGAAGATCCAGCAAAGTATACTGAGAAGGAAAGTTCTGACAATAGGCAGGAGGAGAACCAAGACAAAAGAACATCACTGTAACCCAGAAAGGAGAGAACATGCAGGAGGAAATAGTCAACAGTGGCACATTCTGCAGAGATTATATTTGGCAGGGAAAAGATCACTGGTTATCTTTGGAAGGAAGTGTTTTTAGAAAGATGAGGTCAGCTGCAGAGGTTGTAAAAGAGAGGGAGAAGGAGAAAAATGGAGTCACTGAACACAGAAAGCATTTTCTAGGAATTTGGCTAAGAGAAATAGGGGAAAAACTAGAGGGGATGATAATATCTAGTGAGGGTTTAAGAGTAGGGAAGATATAGGGCTATTTTTAGGGGGACATTAAGAACAACTAGAGAGGAAGAGATTGCATACAATTGTATTAGAAGGAGAAATCTCTTAACATTGCGAGATTGATTTCATGTGGAGAATATAGGCTTTCTGGAAGTTATACCTGCACTTGCTACATGACTAGCTGACTTCCTCTTCTGCTGATACATCTCTGTGATTATATCCTTTATATTGTTTCTCCCGTGCTACTGCACAGTTGTGTCACCCTTTATTAAATGTAAAATGTGCCAACCTATTCACAGCCAAGATGTGCCTCTCCATTACCTTTTGAATGACCTTTAACTTCCTGGGCTATGTATTGAATTGGGATAGAATGCTGGGCCTGAAGTCAGGAAGACTCATCAGTCCTGAGTTCAAATGTGACCTCAGATACTTACTAGCTGTGTGATAGTGGACAAGTCATTTAACCTCTGTTGTCTCAGTTTCCTCATCTGTAAAATGAGCTGGACAAGGAAATGGCAAACCACTCCAGTATCTGCAAAGAAACCTTCAAATGAGTCATGAAGAGTTGGACACAACTGAAATGACTGAACAACAATATAACTCGAATTTTTCGTAAACCATAGTTTTCATTCTGAGAATCTGTGCACAGATAATATAAATAGAAGATTATTCTTCTGGTTTACTTGTAATGAGAACTGTCATATTGGTATGATTTGATTCCTCAGGTAGAATATCCAGTTATATGTTGTTGGACCAAGTTTTAATGTTTAGAGTACTTAAATTGTTACTAAAATAAAATAAAAAATCCTGATTCTTAGCACTCTGTGCTCTTACATTCCAATTTGCCTTCTTTGTATCTGAGCACATGTCTTTGTAAAACCAAAAATGCAGGTGGCAGCTAGGTGTCTCAGTGGATTGAGAGCCAGGCCTAGAAACAGGAGGTCCTGAGTATATGGCCTCATATACTCTGGACAAGTCACTTAACTCCCTATCCCTTACTGTTCTTCTGCCTTGAAACTAATACACAGTATTTATTCTAAGATGGAAGGTAAGGGTTCTTTAAAAAAAAAAAAACACTGGAATTTCAATATAAACAGAATTTATTTCTATTGAAAGTAGGAGAGATATTTAGCAGTAATTTCAATTGTTCAGTAGTAAAGAAGACTGCCCTGGGAGATAATGACTACCTCATTACTGGAGATCATTAAGGATGTTGTTACATTATAGATGGGATTCTTCTTTAGATATGGGTTTTACTGGTTGGCTGCTTAAGTATCTTCCAACTCAGATTCTGTAGTTCTCTAATCCAGCTAGACCATGATTTTTTTTTAAAGAGCTACAATATTTATTATTTATGTTTCTGAGCCAATCACAATGCATTACACAGAGTAATTCCTTTTTAAAATTAAAGTACAGATACTAAATAGTTACTTGTTACTTGATTTGATTTAGCATCTACATATGGCCTTCATGTCCCAACTAAGATCTCTGGATATAAAGAATACTGTCAATAATTTAAAATATTTTGAAGGAAGATGTCATGCTTTCTTTTTGTACCCTTTGTTGTTTTTCTTGTAATGTTATTGATTTTTATACCTTTTTCATCAGGTCTTTTAATGGAGCTCCTAATTAGTAAGAAGTCCAGGTCTTTTCTGATGATCTGTAGGTCATAACTGAAAAGGACCAGACCATTTCCAGTGTCCAACCAAGAGTGAGCTGAACATCTTCACAATGTTGGATTTTCTTGCTGAAAACAACCTCTGTGGACAGGCATGTCTAAGGATTGTGTCCTGTGGCAATGCCATCATTGCTGAACTTTTAAGGCTCTCTGAATTCATTCCCAGTGTTTTCAGATTAAAAGACCGTGCTGATCAACAGAAATATGGAGATATTATCTTTGATTTCAGTTATTTTAAGGTAAGCCTTCATCAGCATGCAGATTTTTAAAGTAATACCTTCTCTTCTAAAGTACACTTTCTTTGGAAAATGACTTATTCTGTGGAAAAGAGGTGGCAATGAAAAAGAATGTATATTCTAAATGTTTTAAAAAGATTTTGAGCTGTGTTTTTAAATTGCCATACGCTGAGAAGAGAAATATTGTGTGTTTTGAGAGTATAGTAGAATCCTATGAAAACATTAATATTGTATTTCAAGTTGAAAATTTTTAACTTACATTTAAATTAATGCCTAGGATCATTTAGCTAAGTTTCTTACTTAGAAAACCTCTTAATGCTGTGATATCCTTATCTTCATAAATTATAGAACTCCACTTAAAATTATTGATATATGTCTTTTAGGTCATAAGATCGAATTTTCATAAGACTAGTCGAAAACTTTACATTACTAACAGTTGTGTTTTTTTTTAGACATCATAGCAAATTGTTGTTCTTCTCAGGGTCCAGAGTTGTGTGAAAGCAGATTGGAAGCAAGACCAGACCTACAGGATTTAGATGAAGAATTTCGTGAAAACAACATAGAAATTGTGACAAGATTTTATTTAGCTTTTCAGAGTGTCCACAAATACATTGTAGACTTAAACAGGTATTCTTGAATCTAATCATAATTTGATTATTTTTTAAATTTTTTAAACCCTTACCTTCTCTCTTGAAATCAATACTGTGTATTTGTTCCAAAGCAGAAGAGTGGTAAGGGCTAGGCAATGGGGGTTAAGTGACTTGTCCAGGGTCACACAGCTAGGAAGTATCTGAAGCCAGACTTGAACCTAAGACCTCCCATCTCTGGGCCTCTCAATCCACTGAGCCACTCAGCTGCCCCCTATAACTTGATTCTAATCAATTATATATCATAAGGAAAGGAGCAAAGAAACATCTGGGGAAAATTCAATCTTAGGCATTTTTCTTGATTTAGTCATATGACCCTTTACAATTATTTTATACCAGACAGTAGTGTCTTTCTATTCCTATTTCAGTGCTCATCTTAATAGTTTAGTAAACTTTAACATATTCAAATAATGTATAGGAGGGCCCTCAAATGTGCAGGGACTATGTTCTAAAAACTGTAGATATCAGCAAACTCCTACTAAGCCTCATATGTATGTTCTTTCTCTCCCCACTCCTGCCCCCTTTTCTTGGTTCTTCTCAGTCTTCCACCTCACTCTGACCTTCTTCTAGATCCCACCCAAAAAAAAACTTTTAAAAAGTGAAAGTCAAAGCAGCAGAGATCTTTATAGGGGCAGTCCACTGCTGCAGATCTTAAGCTTAAAACGTTTTGGGCTACCTGAATAAATGAAACCACAGAAAGCAAAACTTGGGCCAGGAGGTTGAGTAACTACAATATTTAAATAATGTAAACTGTTGTAATTAATATAATCCCTTTTCCTTTGAGAAATTTAGTGATGTCATTTTGTAATTATTATGTGAATTTGAACCCTGTTCATAAGATCCTGGACCCTGTTATAGGTAATTTACAGGTTAGAGACTGATTTAGGATAAGAAAGCAGACAGACCAAGCTGAAGCCTGGCTGAGATTGAGAACATTCTAACTTAGAATGTTTGGAGAGGTTTGTACATACAGTGACTTGGTAGCAGTTGGCAGAGAAGGAATTTGCCTGGGAGTGTATAGAAGTGGCATCTGCTCATCCAAACCTCTAAGCCTGTGGACAGGTCTTGGGATCTCATGAAGAAGAGATTTGGCTTCAAGCAAGTCCTAGGTTAAGTTAGTACATTCCTGCTGTTGGTGGACAACAAGTAGGAAGCCCTTTTTATTCCCTAGTCCTATTTGGATTACTTGCTGTGACAGAAGGGTTCCTGGGTCCAAAATACATCTGGAGGTCGTCGTGGACTTTGTCTCACTCCAGCTCAGCCATTGCTGGCTGGCTGTTAGTGTAGGAAAGCCAACCCAGAGCCAACATTCTATGGCAGTTGGTAACAGATCTGAAAAGTTAGAAAATCCTCTCCCTCTTATCCTATCCTTAGCAAACCATTAAACTAGACTTTTATAAAACTTCCTTCTTATTCTTTCCCCCAGCCATCAAGAACCCGCAGAATTTAACTGTTTCCCTAGCTTTAGTGAACATCAGTTACTGTTTCTTTACCCCAGTTAAGATTCATTGTGTTTCCTCTCCCTGTACATCTGGTGTTTCCCATTTATTCCCAACCTATTTCCCCTGTGTTTATTACCCTTTCCCCAAGGTGGTGGTGGTAGTGGTGGCTTTTTTCTTTTTTTCAACCCAAAACTGGAAGGGACATTAGAGCTTACTTAGACCAACCCCCACTCGTTTTTCAGGTGAGGAAGCTGTGGTAGTAAGTGGTACAGGTAACAAAGGATGTTAACTCAGATTTGTTTAAAGTTGTTTTCATCACACCAATGAACATGTAGTTGAACATACAATAACTATATTTGAATTTATTATCTGTGATTTTCCACATATATTTCAGGTCAGCTTCTTATTTCTTCTTCAGCTATTGGGTTTTTGTATATCTCATTCTATTCTTTCTTTAATTATATTTGGTCACATTTTGAAATCCTCGAAATATTTGTGATTAGCCCCTATGAATGGTATAAAAGACAGTTTGTGGTGTTGCCTCTGTAGTGGTCCCAGCTCCTGCAGGCTTGTACTTGAGTCTGTACAGCTACATAAAGCAGTCAGGATTCTCTCCCGGCTCTGATCTAAATACAGACTTCTGACTCTGCTACTGACTTCCGCTGTCAGTGTTTCCAGAGCATAGATAGAGAGCCAACAACAGCCATATCGTGCTTGCAGTTTTTGTTTTAGCTATCTATTTGGGCTTCCTGCCCAAATATTTTCCATTATGGCTACCTTACAATCCATTAAATCTTAGAGCCTAAGGCTAGGACTACTCTTTCCTTTCTCACTTTAAAATCCAATTCCTCAAATAATTATTATGTACCTACTCTGTTCAAAACCCTATACATGAACATCCTTAAAGAAAAGAATTATGACTTCCTTTTTTAGCAAATACTTTTTCGGTGTTTTCACTTCTAGATATCTGGATGATCTCAGTGAAGGAATTTATATTCAACAGACATTAGAAACTGTTCTGCTCAATGAAGATGGAAAGCAACTTCTAGTAAGTGATTAATATTAGCTATCTAAAACAAAATTATTTGAATATTAACTTTAGCATCATTGTTTTTCTTCAGTTAAAACCAACAGTATTTGACTATCCAGTGCACTAAAGCTTACAGCTCCAGTTTATACAACAGATAGTAAGGCAGATTTCACAGTTCCAAGTCTATTGAACAAATATTTATTAAGTACCTACTGTGTGTTAGGGATTGGAGTGGAGAAAGGAGGAAGGAAGAACAGAAGCTAGAAGGCTATTAAAATACCCTGGGCCAGAGCTGAGCTAGAGTAGTAGCTGTGTGAATGGAGAAAAGGGAACATATGCAAGAGATGTGAAGACAGATACAAAAAGATTCCGCAACTGATCTGATTGAGAGTGAGGATGACACTAAATTATAAATGTGGGTAACTGTAAGAATCGGGGTTGTTAATAGAAGAAAAATTCAGAAGCCAATTAGGTTTTGGACATGTAGAATTTGAGATGCCTGTGGGATATCCAGTTTTAAATGTCCAGTAGGCATTTGGTGGTACAAGACAGGAATTCAGGAGAGAAATAAAGAGTGGTTATGTTGACCTGGGAGTCATTTACATAGACATGGTCACTGAATCCATGGGAACTGATGACCAAGTGAGTTAATATAGTTAGAAAAGGGAAGAGCGTGTGGGTTAGTCTTTGGGGATACTCATAGGTATTTGACATCTCATAGGTGGTAATCCAGGTAGGAGACTGAAAAGATGTCAAACAAAAAGAGAACTAAGAGTTTACAGTTTCATGAAAACAGAAGGAAGATGTGGTAGACAGTGCCATAGGCTAAAAGAGGTCAAAAAGGATGAGGATCGAGAAAATTCAATTTGGCAAATAAGATATCATTGGTAACTTGTGAGAAAGCAGTTTCATCCTAACAATCAAACTAGACTACAGAAGGTTTTAAGGGAATGGAAGTAGAGAAAGTGGAGAGATGGAGGCTACACCTGAATTTAGGAGTTAAGCTGAGAAGTTTCAGAGAGGAAAAGAGAAAAATAATTATATAGCAAGATGTTAAGATTTTTCAGTGACAGGGAACTATTAAGCATGTTTTTAGGCAGCAGTGAAGAAACAATATTTAGAAAGAGATTGAAAATTAGGGAAGAAGGAGGTTATAGAATATTACATATTCTCTGACTGGAGAGTATAATGTTGGCTAGGGAATAGGACTCTTCATCAAAAACTGGAGGGTTAGTGTCAAAGAATTGTGGATTGAAGGAGAAGCTCTTGGCAAATAGGCTTAATATTTTTCCTAAAGTATGAAGTGAGGTCCTCATGTGAACCTGTGGAGGTGGGGGCAGGAAGGGATAATTTTAAAGGCTATAGAAGAGAAGAAGAGATTTGGAATGACTATTGTGGTAAAAGGCATAGGGAATCGATGTCTAAGGAACAGAGGAATTGCTTTGCTAAAAATTACCCAGTCAAGTTTAAAAGGACCTAGTCAGCACCACTATGTTATTACTTACAATTTTCTTCAATAGCATATGAGTAGACGAGGTAGAGATGGATCAATCAGTTGGCAAACTGGGGAAATAGAGACAAAAGTAAAGAATTCCTGAACTCGAGGAACTCATTTTGCTGGAGAATATATAATATTCTACATTTCCCCCCCTCTCCCCCTTTCCAATCTTAATACATTTTCTCAGGAGAGACAATGTGCAGATTTTTAACTATATGCAAAACCCATATAATGCAGATACTCAGTAACTTTGGTGTAGAAATGGAAAGGCTAGGAAAACTAGGAATGGCCTCTTACAGAGGGTGGTGCTTAAGTTAAATCTTTTTTTTTTTTTAAACCTTAATTTCTGTGTATTTGCTTCTAGGTGGAAGCGTGGTAAGGGTGGACAATGGGGGTCAAGTGACTTGCCCAGGATCACGCAGCTGGGAAGTGTCTGAGGCCGTATTTGAACCTAGGACCTCCTGTCTCTAGGCCTGACTCTCAACCCACTGAGCTACCCAGCTGCCCCCTTAAGTTAAATCTCGAATAAAAATAAGTATTTGCCATGACAAAGGTGAAGGAGAGCATTCTAGACATGGGCAACAACTAATACAAAGGCATGGAGACAGGGAATGAAGTGTATCAGTGTGTATTATGTATAAGTAATAACTAAAGGGATAACGATGGGAATTATGCAAGGTTGAGGTTTGGCCAGCCATGAGGGGCAATAGAACAAGGAAATAAGTGATTCACAAGTAGAGAATAGTGCAGCTTTGACCTGGTTCATTAAAGGATCAGTGTTTGCAAAGGGCAGAAAGTAATAGCTAAAGAAGAAACTGAATTTTGGAGGAATGGAAGGTCAAAGTGATGAGAATCCTAAAATACTTTTAAAGAATACTAAAGCTTAGGAAGAAATAAAATGATAGGACACTATAACTGCATAAAGTTATGGTCGTGGCAGTAGAACACTTGCTGGTGATGGCAAGATCAAGCGTGTGAATATTCCAGTGTTTAACAAAGGTGGAGTGGAAGTCGTGGGAGTTGAGTAGACTGAGGAACTATTAAATTAGATAATTTGGGGGAAAATCAACATGGACGTTGGAGAGCATGAGGGCAAGAATTGGAATGAAGAGACTGTGAGCCAGTTGAACTCATTGAGAAGGAATGGGCAGTGCCAGGGTTGGTAAAGAACAACTACCAAAATCTGAATAAGGTGGAATATTTAGATAAAGTAAACCTCAGAGGAGGAAAGGAGTATGAGTGATGGCAGTGGAGGGACAAGCTGGATCTGGTAGTGGAGAGCAAGGAATATTCTGACTTCTCTTTCAGGACTAGTGAGTTGAGGGATATGAGAATCAGTACTCAAGAGGATCACCAGTGGAGTTCCATAAGAAAGAGAATGAGGAGGGGGCAGCAGGGTAGCTCAGTGGATTGAGAGCCAGGCCTAGAGACGGGAGGTCCTAGGTTCAAATCCGGCCTCAGACACTTCCCAGCTGTGTGACCCTGGGCAAGTCACTTGACCCCCATTGCCTACCCTTACCACTCTTCCACCTATAAGTCAATACACAGAAGTTAAGGGTTTAAAATTAAAAAAAAAAAAGAAGAAGGAAGAAGGAAAGAAAGAGAATGAGGAGATCCTTCACAAGGATCACATTTCTTCACAAAGCTCATGCTGTTCTTTAGATCACCTAACATTGGTCCTTCTTGTTCTCTTTGGCTAGTGTGAAGCACTCTACCTTTATGGGGTCATGCTGCTGGTTATTGATCAAAAGATCGAAGGTGAAGTCAGAGAGAGGATGTTGGTTTCCTACTATCGATACAGGTGACTATGCTTGACTTGTGTTTGTAAAATGAAAACTGCTAAAAAAATGCAGCGTATATTCCTGCTTCAAAATACTTGTGTGTTTAGAGGGAAAATAAGGCACAAGATGCAACTGAAGATTTGCTTCAACATTCTGAACACTGGCAAAAATAAAATACATGTATCCTGAAGGGACACTAGTAAAATATTAAAGAGCTAATTAGGTCCAACTTTGCTTAATAGGTTTTTTAATTTTTTAACAATTATTTTAAAGCATTTTTGAGATCTTAAACTTCTTTATTCCTATTCATGCCACAATTTGACCACAAGTAATAATGGCTAATGTTTATATAAGTCTGTAAGTTCTGCAGAGCATTTATAAATATTTGATCTTTACCGCAAAAGTATTGATACAGTTATTTTCCCCATCTTACAGATGAGGAAACTGAGGCAGATAGAGGCTAAGTTTACAGTCACACAGCTAGTAAGTGTCAAAGGCCAGATTTTAACTCTGGTCTCTTTGACTCCAGGTCTAGCAAATGCTCTGTACATTACACCAACTCACTGCAGATAAAGTTACAGAATTTTTAACTACCATCACAGAATCATAACATTTAAGAGTTAAGAGACCTCAGTGGCCTTTTAATCTAATTCATTCACTTAGAACATACTAGAGAAGTGGTCCTTTGGCCTCTGCTTAAAGACCTCTAAGGAAGAAGCCAGTCCCCTATCCCTTCCCCATTCCACTTCGGGATAGCTAAAACTGTTAAGAATGTTCTCCTGACCACAGGTCTTCTTTGGTCTTTTTTTCCAACTCAGTCCTTCCCCTTTTTCCCCCCAACCTAGGAAAGGTTTTAATGCAGAAGGTGGTGCTGGAGTTGTATCTTAAAGAAAGCAATCACTCAATTAAAAGTTCACACCCATCTACAGAGGCATGTCTGAGGAAAACTCTACAAGCCTTTACTCCTACTCCAGAGTGAGCACCTATTACAGTGATAGGAAACCTTTTGAGCTTGGTGTGTCAAAATTCGACAAAAAAACAAGTATAACTCAGGTGGTGTGTCACTTCAAGAAAAAACCATAATTTTGCAATATTTATAGTTTAACAAAAATGTATAATTGTAATATATAACTGTATTTAATAAACCAAAATAGGTAAATTAATAAATTGTCATCTATAGTGCACAGAGAGTCTATACTACACTACAGCAAATGGTTCATCCTCAGCATGCGGCCTCATACTTCTCTGTATGAGGCTGCATACAATCGTGTGTCATCAAAAATGGCTATGCGTGTCAGTGCTAACATGCATATCATAGGTTTGCCATCACTGAGCTATTATAAGGTTAATTCAGTGGTAAATATAGTCCAAGACCAAGTCTCTGAAAGGCAAATATTAAGCAAAGGGAATCAATATCAGAATACTATGCTAGGCAAAACACAGAAACATGTCAAAATCAAGAATCTAAGAGCTCAGGTTGCAAGGTTAAGACCAAGAACACAGGCCATCATGGAAAGAAAGGCAGGCCACAAGTAGACTGCTAGACAAGTGCTTAGAGCCCTGATCCTAGAGTCAGGAAGATTTGAGTTCAAATTCAGTTTCAGACATTTACTCTAGTGTGTGATATTAGGGGCCACTAGATGCCCCAGTGGATAGAGCCCAGAGCTTGGAGTCAGGGAGATTTATCCTCCTGAGTTCAAATTTGACTTCAAACATGGAACCAATCCAGTAGCTTTGCCAAGAAAACCCCAAATGGAGTCACAAAGAGTCAGACACAACCAAATGACCGAACAACAAGTACAGACAAGACATATACACAATAAATCAGAGGTGATCTCAAAGGGAAGGTACAATCATAAAGGCCAAAAGACTTTTTCCCTTCCTCATTTCTTCCTTCTAGCTGGCTTTAAGTCTTGACTAAATCCCATCTTGCACTTGCCCAGAGTCACACAATTACTCTATATCTCTCTTTCTGGTAGGATTTGAAGGGAGGAAAAGCCTTTAAAATCCCATCTTGAAAATGTATCTATTCCTTATTTTGAATCCCTTTGAATGAAGTCAATTGACAGTCATCAGTTCTTTTATTAATATAATCACCATTTCCTATGTAGTTCTTACTAACATTTGGTTGACATTTGAATGTGTGGTCATTTAGGCCAAATTCCTACCTAAATAGGACTCCATATTCAAAAGCGTTCCCCAGACAAAAAAGTAGTTTTTAAAGACTCCTTCCTACAAGGAAACAGCCTTCTAAAGGGGGAAAAAATAAATATTGTCTTAACACCTTTTAAAAGATTCTGTGATGAATTTTTTTTGTTATTAACAACATTGGTTACTATGAAGCATTTGTATTGGAACTAATACCTATCTCATATTGGTTGTTATGGACCTGATTTTTGTGTTTGAAGTATATGAATTAAATACCTGTGTAAGGGATAAAAATTATGGTTGGACTGAATATTTAAGAGTTTTGGTCACCAGGAATCCATTACACAATTCCAAATTAAAGACCCAAGTCAGGATGACTTTTATGATAGTTTATTTACAAAGAGAAAGAGTGAAAGTAGGGAAATTGAGAGAGAGAGACAGAGAAAGAGTGAGAGTGAGAGTGTTACTCTAGCCTGGTCCAAGGTCCCAACCAGGCAGGGCTTCAGAGGCCCCAGCAAAGCGGGGGCACAGAGGTTAATTAAACAAGGCTTCTACCCACAAGGCCTCCTCCAAGACAAGAGGCCTCTTTGGAGGCTAGTGCCTCCGAAAAGCCAAAGAAAGGGGAATGTAAGAGGGAAAACTAGATATTTAAGGTATGGTCGCCAGGAATCGGATTAACTCGATTCCAAATTAAAATATACCCAAGTCAGGATGACTTTTATGGAAGTTTATTTACAATTAGGAAGGTCGAAGGTAGGGAAATTGAGAGAAACTCTGGCCTGGACCAGAGGTCCAGACCAGGTAAGAATTTAGAGGCCCCAGCAAAGGAGCACAGAGGTTAATTAAACAAGGCTTCTAGCCGCAAGGCCTGTTACAATTAGAGGGGCAAGAGAGGCCTCCTTGAGGGTAGAGTCTCCAGAAATGCCAAGGGAGGAGAAAGGAAGTCAGCCTAACTTGCCCACCTGACAATTCAGAGGTAAGGTGTCTGAGGTCTCGCCAGAGATCCTTCTACACCAAGTTCAAAGCACCAACTGCCTCCACAAGAAGTTACCATCATATTTAAAAGATAGCATCTTTCGTCACTTCCTGCATCCACCTTCAATTTCAAGTGGACAAATGGCAGCCTCAACACTGTTTTGGACTGCCCAAAGGGCAGTCCTTTGTTCTTGATTTGTTACTTATTGTCACCTGTGGGTAACTGATCTTCCCCTCCCCACTAAGTTGGGTGAGGTGACATTATTTCTAATGGCTAGAGTCTAACAAAATGAATGAGGATGAGCTAATTCCATTTACACAGGAATCAGCCTTTCACTCACCCAATCTAAAGGGAAGCAGTCTGAGGTCTCAAACCTGAGCTTCTCCAAGGCCAAGTTCAAAGGGCAAAATCCCCCTCACAGGAAGTTACCATCATATTTAAAAGATAGTTCTTTGTGTCACCTCCTAGGTCCACCCTCCAAATCTACAGGAACAAATGACAGCCTCAACCTTGTTTTGGACTGCCCAGGAAGAAGTCAATTTTTTTTTAATTTGTCACTCACTAGCACATGTGGGTCATAGACCTCCCCCCTGGACACTTAATTCTAAGTTGGGTGGGGTGTACATATTCCTGGTGGCTAAAGTCTAAAGAATGAACAGGGGTGAGCCAATTCCATCTTCACACCTGCAATTTATCAGAATCTATGGCAGTGGCTTTCTACTCTGTTGAATTAAAATTTCTGGTCCCTGTGTAAGGTATTTTCTCTTTTGTTTTCTATTGTGAATATGACAGTGCTGCTCGATCTTCTGCTGACTCAAATATGGACGATATCTGTAAACTGCTTCGTAGCACAGGCTATTCTAGCCAACCAGGAGCCAAAAGACCACCCAACTATCCAGAGAGTTACTTTGGCAGAGTACCCATTAGTGAAACTTTTGTCAGCATGGTTATTGGGAGATTAAGATCTGATGATATTTATAACCAGGTAGGGATTGAATTCATTTTAAATTAGATATTTTTAAAAACTGTACACTAAAATAGTTTTTCCTTTTTTTTTCAAACTAGATACAAAAGCTATGTTTCTAATTTTGGGTTTTGCAAAGTTAATACATTTCGAGCAGAGTTAAGATTGAGTAAATTATTTTATTGTATCTCCAATTGTTTAAATAAATGAACTAGATCTTGAGCTTATTTTTGTTCCAGAGTTCTTTATTGTAATGGCATTTGACTTACACAGCTTTACTTTCCAGTGAAATATTGATGGACTTGGGAAAATGAGCACATTAGTTAAGCTCCATATTTGAATTATCACTGAAACTGATTTGCTTAGATATGAGATTGGGGACATTTTTCATTTTCCTAAATGATTCTCTCATCTTTATCCACAAAAACTCTTTCCTTCTCTTCCCCTCCAAAGAGTTAAAAATAATTTAAATAGCCATAGAATGTTATTTTAATGAAAAATTTTTAAATATAGACTAAATGGTATAAGACTACATGTCACTATACCATCAAAAATCAACCAAGTGCCATCATTGAAATAAAAAGTAATTTGATTGTATTCTCTTCAAATGCAAATTAATTTTTGCAAATTAATAAGAATGCTGTGAAATATACATCTTATCTTCTTTATACCTAGACTCATCATTAGAAAGAAATCACTGAAGGCTTTTTTATAAAGCATTATAGAGGATAAAATTCTAAAACCAACATAGCATGGAAGTTCCCCACCCCTGGAGACCTTCAAGCAGAGGTATCCGATCCATTGGTTGTAGGAGGGGATTCATGCTTCATCTATTTGTTGGATGACTTTCAGGGTCCTTTGCAACTCAGTGTTATATTAGTCTAGGAAGATACATTAGTGCAATATTCAGAAGTCACCCTTTGAGTCATATGCATTGTTATTTATTTTTCCTTTAAAAATGTTGTCCCAGATTTGAGAACCAACTAATTGGATCAAGTTTATGGTATCTTAAAAACAAGTTATTTTTTTTTTCTACTTACAAACTTGACAGATAATATAGTGTTGTGTTGGAATTTTTTTTTTTTAATATTCATTGTCTGTTTCCTCCACATTCTCTGAATTTTCCACTGGCTTCCCAGGGTGTTGAAGACAATAAATATTAGACTTCATCATTCCATGGTCTGTACTATTCTGTATTTTCCCTAGCTGTGACAAGCAGTTTCTATAGACTACCACTGTGAATATTAAGAATCAAGAAAGAAACCTGTTCTTATGCTAGTATTTTCAACAACCTACTAGTATAAAGTCAGATACCCTACCAGTTCATTTTCTTCCCATCCTATGCCCAGCTTTATCCACTGCCCACTACAGAGGATGGTTTTTTGTGTGCTTCATTCTTGTCCACTCTTTTAGCTCTGACATTGCCTTTTTCCCTTGTCTTGCTTTAAACCTCCCCCCACATTATCCCTCTCCTTGCCTTCTCCCTAAAAATGATGAAGCACAACAGTATAAAAAATGAAAGCTATACTTATCCTTTTAGTCATTGTTACTTGGGCCAATATTCTCCTTTGTAGATGATAAGAATGGTAGAGAGAAGTGGGGGTTGGGGGTGTTGGCGTTGGTTCTACTACCACTCAATAGTCTGTGGGTCTTATAGTTCTTAACTTTGTGACTCCAGTAAGAGGCTCCACTGCCATTATACCAAACACTGATTTAGAGCAAGTGGTGGGTATCTACTGTTTGGTATGTACATAACAGAAAATATCCTGAAATTAAAGCATTGGGGTTCTCCTCTTTGTTCTAGGTTTCAGCATATCCATTGCCAGAACATCGAAGCACAGCCCTTGCAAATCAAGCTGCTATGCTATATGTGATCCTCTATTTTGAACCATCTATTCTTCATACTCATCAAGCAAAAATGAGAGAAATAGTGGATAAATATTTTCCAGATAACTGGGTATATATCCTTATTGTACATTAACTTAATACTAGAATTTATGTTAACAAAAATGCTTTTTTTTTCTCATCAAAAAGAAGGCTGACTTTTAAAAAGAAGGTGGGCCAGTCACCTAGTAAGAGTAATGAATTAGAGTTCAACGTATCAGACCCTGGGCCCCATTGGTGCTCTCACTGTGTTAATGGATCTAGAAGCAGGCTTCCAGCATGTTAGATAGACCTCCTGGGGAGGAGGAACAGACATGAATGAGTTCAGTGTCTGCCATTACAGGGAGTATCCATCCAAGACTTTTAGTCTTAGGGAATTGTTCAGAGAAAGGTCATGATTTGACCAGAGCCACATATCTGGTCATTGTCATAAGTAGGTTTTGAATACAAGCCCCACTAACTCCAAATTTGGGACTCTAGCGAGCACTAAATAGCATACTGCCTCCCTTATTTAATAGTTTTCTTTTTTGTTGAGTTTTACTTTTAAAAAGTCATGGTATTCCTTTTTTTTTAACCTTGCCTTCTGTCTTAGAATTGATGCCAGGTATCATTTCCAAGACAGAAGAGCAGAAAGGACTAGACAATGGGGGTTAAGTGACTTACTCAAGATCACGCAGCTTAGCCATATTTGAACCCAAGACCTCCCAGCTCTAGCCCTGGCTCTCTTATCTACTGAGCCACCTAGCTGCCCCTAGTATCCTTTTTTTTTTTTTTTTTTTAACCCTTACTTTCTGTCTTAATAACAATTCTAAGAAAGAAGGGCAAAGGCTAGGCAACCAAGGTTTAAGTGACTTGCCCAAAATCACACAGCTATGAAGTATCTGAGGCCAGATTTAAATCCAGGTTCTAGGGCTGGGTCTTTATCCACTGAGCCACCTGGCTACCTAAAAAGTCATGGTATTCTTCAGTTAAGAGTTGATATTACTTTAGGAGAACATTTGAATTTTTAAAAACTCACTTGAAAATCTATCATTTTATGTTTTAAATTTGATCGGAGAAAAAATAGTATTTGTGAACCACTTCCCATGTACATAATACTATATTCAGTATTACCAAGGGTTGACAAGATATAGAGCAGATTTGGCTCCTATCCCTAGGAAACTTCCAGCGTTTCCCTTCACTCAACCCTTTATTTTGCTTAGAAGTGACCTAAATGAGCATGCTCATTGATATTCTTAAGAACAACAACTTGTTGAGAGTTAATGGACAGACACAATGGCCCTTCTTAGAGGAGCTAGAATTGAGTGATGAAGAGAAAGACACTTTTCTGACTGGACACCATAGAAATTAAATTTGGACTATAGCACTAAATTCAGATATTAAAAGGAAGGGTTAGTTCTTTGGGAATTCAAGCTTCATGAAAGTAGGTTCTCCCTCCTTTCTCTGTTTTCTCTTATTTGACTTTCTAGAAGAGTTTCTTACTCAGATAAGAGTAGTTTAGTTGGCTCCTCCATTTAAACACAATCCTCTTTTTGGTGCACTTCTCCCCAAACATTAGCACTGTATCTTTTCCATTCCAGAGTCCTGATAATATGGAATTGTACTTTAACCTTACCATACCTATATTTAAAATTAGAATTGAGTGGATTAAAAACTCCCTCTTGTTTCTACTACAATTGTTAATTCCTTGAGTGATTGGCCACATCTTAAACAACTTTGTAGTCTCCTTAGTAGACTATACTGAAGTTATAATTAAATATTTTTAATTATAAAGATATTTATTTTAAATATTTATTAAATTAGTGAATATTTACTATTTTAGGTGATCAGCATTTACATGGGAATTACAGTCAATCTTGCAGATGCTTGGGAACCTTACAAAGCTGCAAAAACTGCTTTGAATAACACATTGGATCTTTCAAACATTAAAGAGCAGGTATGTCTTGTTAATCAAAGAAAGATTATTTGTAACCATTTGCAAGGCAAGCATAAACTGTGGATTTTCTGTTGAATTTGACACAATTCTGTACTAGCATTTCAGGAAAATAACAATTTAATGATAAATTTGTTACAAGAAAATTTCATGAAATATTAACAAAATGCTACAATAACATGGCATAATTAAAGTAGCACAATATAATTAGAAAACAGGCATATACCCTTTAAGAAGACATTATAAAAGCTAATACTTATATTAGCACTTGAACATTTCCAAAGCCCTTTATGTATATCATCTCTTCTTATCATAACAGCTCTGATAGGTAGGTACTACTGTTATTCCCATTTTACAAATGAGAAAACTGAAACAGATTAAGTGACTTCCCCCACCATGATCATATAGCTAGGAAAACCTGACTTGATGACTCAAATTTCCTAGTCCATGTGCCACCTGACTGTCTAAACAATAGTCCAAATGACATAACCTAGTAAGGAACCATAACCCCAAATGACTTAGTTTGCTTTGTTTACCCATCTTTCTTTTCTTAGGCAGAATTGACTCTTAATGAACTAGCTGAAATAAGTTATGTTTAGCTAAGTTTCATGTTGGTAAAGTGAAAGATAGTAGCCTTAAGAAATAGTTTCTACCACTGCAACTCCATCTGTGATTCAGAATGTTTCCAGGAATGTAGATGGGTAAATGGGCTTAAGAAAATGGACTCCCCAAAATACAAAGAGTTTACTTTATTTTCATAAGGCTTTATTCTGTTTCTCTGATAAGAATACATAGGAGGATGAAATAAAAACCTGGATGAAGGAGAATAAGAAGCCTTTCTGTGATTTGGGGATAGTACAGCTAGCTTTTACCTAGCTTAGTCCTCATTCTGACAGTCTGGATTTTAAAGTCTTTTTAAAGTTTTTTTTCTGTTCCACAAAGAATACTTTTTTATGTGCTCCCCTTACCCCCCAGTAAAAGGGTCTAGCCTGTTTTGTTTAGATAAATTATACTTAATTATTAATGTGGGGTAAGCTAGATGGCACAGTGGATAGAGTGCCAGACCTGGAGTTGGGAGGACTCAGAATTCAAATAAAGTTTCAGACACTTCCTAGCTGTGTGATCCTGGGCAAATCATTTAACCCAAGTTACCTAGCCCTTACCATTCTCCTGTCTTAGAATTAATACTTGTAACTTCAGAATCCCAAGTGGAGGTGCAAGCCAACGAACCCCACAATGCCAGGGCAGTTAAGGTCAGTTGGAATGAGGGTATATAAAGGGGTACCCCAAACTGAGACACTCACTCATTCTGGGATCAGGGTGCTGGGAGGAAAGAGGGTGGTAGAAACTACCTACTTAGGCCTAGCAAACCTCTGACCAGAAGAGCTTAGTGTTATCTAACCCTTTACCCTTACCTCACTGGCCCTGATTCAATACTGTTACAGAAAGATCCTACTAGCAGTTATCAGAAATAGATCTGAGAAGGGGGCAGCTGGGTAGCTCAGTGGATTGAGAGCCAGGCCTAGAGACAGGAGGTCCTAGGTTCTATCCAGCCTCAGACACTTCCCAGCTGTGTGACCCTGGGCAAGTCACTTGACCCCCATTGCCTACCCTTACCAATCTTCCACCTATAAGTCAATACACAGAAGTTACGGGTTTAAAATTAAAAAAGAAAAAAAAAAGAAATAGATCTGAGGCAATAGACCTTCAATCAACCCCATCTATGATCCATCTTGAATTTATTCATAGTTTTGTATAGTGGAAAAGAAATAGCTTTAGTGGAGGATAGGGAAAGAAGATTTCTGTTGGGGCTTCTGCACTGCTTTGAGAGAAGCCATCTTTTGATCACCACAGATTGTTAGAAAGTTTTGTCCTATCCCTCTCACCTCTCATATTCCCTTTACCCTCTTCCCCTCTAGTCATTAAAGGATTGTTTTAACTAAGTCAGTTAGTGTGGGAATCCTTTGAACAAGACATCTGTGATAAAAATCTACTTACCTTAGAGACATCCTCCATTATCCTGTTCCAGCAGCAGTTGGGAATCTCAGGGATCAGCTGTGAAGGCACTTTGAACATATCAACTATCCTTGATTGGGGGATTACATTCAATAACTAGAGACCTCAATTTCTTGTGGGAATACACTTTTGTGATATCAAGTCTAGCTTGTGGAGAAGTTTTAGTCAGGTAATACAAGAAGCCATTGGCCCACTTTCTCTTCAGTTAAGATCAGCTGACAGACCTCTATACTGGCAGGGGAGGAGAGTGGAGTTCTAACTGCATTACTACCCATCCTCCGCGGCTTGAGTTTTCCCTGCCAGCATCCTGAATCTTGCTTCTTACAATTTGGCAGAGCCAGCTACGGCTTCTGAATCTTACCAACAGATTATAACAGAATAACCATTTTGAGAAGCAAAACAGGAAGATAGATTATTATCTAGGAAGAATAATTTTCATCATTGTGAGCAGTACTCTTCTGCTCTATAGCTTGTGGTTGGGAGCTTACAATTTATGAGTAGTATTAATACCCCAATACATGCTGGAACTTTTAAAAAATATATGATGTACATGAGTGGCTGAAGATTACCATTGGATAGGTTGTGGCCTTCATACCAACCTATGGGGCAGTTTTGTTATCACTGCTCCAAGGTTACTGGGCTCTTAGGAAACTGATAAGACATATATTTGGCAAGAGTGATGATCTACACAGATAATAGAGGCACTGAAACAACAAATCAAGGAACTAATCGAGATAGACAAATAAGAGAGGGCAAGGAAATTGATGCAAAGACCATTTTGTAACTAGAATTAATTGAGGGAACAAGTTAGAACAAGGCCACAGATAAGAATGAGAACAACAACAAAGAAAAGCCACAGGGGGCTGAGGCAGCAGTTACTATTTTGCCTATATGTGACCGAACAGTGGTCCAGCCCAATTCTGGGATCTTACACGTCAAGGAGTACAAACCTTTCTCTAGTGGGGACTTGGACATCCTGGAAAAAAAGGTTCCCACAATTCTATCTCGACTCCCACAAGGCAATCAAAGAATTTAGGACAATTCGCCTTTATGACCCCCACTTTTCATGACCTGGAGATTCTTTTGTCAGAGCTTTTTACCCCCAGTGAGAAGGCCAAGTTTATAGCTGAGACCAGGAGTAATCCCAACCTAGCCTCCTGGCCTCAGCAATATGAGGATTTAGAACTTTTGTTATATTGAACCTCTGGGAGCTTGAAGTTCATTCAATGATTGACAGATAAGTCAGTTGGATAGAATGTTCCCAGAGAGGCATGCGAGAGTCAGGAGGGGCAGTTGTGAACCCTGAGCAGAAGTTCTGGGTCTTTTACCTGTGCTGAGGCTAGAGATAGGTGGATCTTGGTCTTGGAGTGAGAGGGTGCAAACATCTCTCTGCAAGCTCTTCCTGTCCTTGATATACCGTTATCAACCTATACTTGACCACCACCTTGGTGTCTACTGCCCCTAGATATTAGGAGTTTCATCATCTAGTTATCTAGGCTTCCCAGGGCCCGGGAGGGATCCGGCAAGTGGGCAGGAGACGAAGAAGAGGGTGGAAAGGGTGGATATATCTCAACTGTTAAGGCTAAGATCTACAGAAGAAGAAGCTGAAGATTTCCCAGCAGTTTACCTACTCTGGTTTAGCCCTGGCCAGGCTGAACCAGAGGGAAGCTAACATTGATTCTTCATTTGCCAACAGTAAGAGTTTCATTAGTAACAGTTAAAGTAGAGTCTCCTATACCTCAGTCCTTTACCCTTATCCTTCTTGTTAAATGTATAAAGTTTAAAGTACCTTCCTAAATTGGTTTCCAAAGCTCATTTGGGAAGGGAGTCAACACAGTCAGAATATCAACATTATCCCAGCTGAAGAGCCCAAATCAATATATCAATTAACCCCAGGTGGGTCCTGAAGGGATAAACCTCTTTGACCTGAAGGATCCTGCCTGGGCAACTGTTATAAAGGAGAAGTGCCATCTTATCCTCTCTGTACATCATTTCTACTACCTCAAATAGATACAGGTGACCTCCTTTAAATATAACACTTTCCTCCCATGGCAACATGGCTTTCCTTTGTCATTGCCTTGAAAATATCATGGAAGCTGTGAAAATCATGCTAAAATGCCTAATAGCTGGGGACTTTTCGAGAAACTAAGTCAGGGAGAGAATGAACACCTGAATACTTTCCTCAGTAGGCTCATGGAAGCTGGAGGGAATAGGCTTTCAGAATATGAGTGAGTATAACATCCAGAACATTAGGAGGCAATTTATAAAGGGAAGTGTGGTCTCTATCCAGACATACTTCCGGCTGCATTGTCCTGGGTAGGAATCCCTGTCTGTTGAAGATCTGAGGAAGACAGCTTCCTGTGTGCATGAATTCCATGATAAAGAGCCCAAAGTAATGAAGACCTCTGATAAGGAAAAAGATTATTATTGCTGACTTGAAGAAACAGCTCAAGAAAGCAGAAAGAAATGGAAGAAATCAAGAATTTGGCACTGCATACACAAAATCAGAGAAACCAAAGCCAACCGAGACAATCATACAACAGTGTAAAGAAGTGTTTCTTGTGTCAGAAACTTGGCCATATTGTGAAAGATTGTTGTTTTAAGTAACAAATTAACTTTAACAACCATAATTATAACAACAAGAGGAATACCTATTATATAATTCCCGCCTCAACAATAGTAACAACAGCAATAGATATAATAATAATACTGGAAAATCAAGGTGCTGTGACCACACTTGCTCCAATTCAAGTAGTTCTCCAAGTTTGTCTACAATGGAGAAATTTGTAGCCCAAGGAGAAAGACCTTGCACTAATTTGTGAACCAAGGAAGCCGTATTGACAATTGAAACAAGAGAAAAGGGTTTGGCAGTGAAAAGGCAGAAATAGCAAAAAAAGCTGAGCTGGAAAATGCATTAATAAGTTATGGGCTTGCTGAAACAAGATATGATTATAGGGAAAAGATTGAAGAAGAATTGCAAGTGGAGAAAGATGTTATAGAAATAAGGAATAGAATCTATGGGATAGAGAACTGTGATTTAAAAGCAGAAAGGAGAAATACCCTTGTACCTACATAAAACCTTGATTTGAACCTGAGGGAATTAGCACTGATTAATCATGATAACATTGAAAAGAACAAACCATTAAAAACATCAAATGCTAATATTCAACCTTTAGCACCATTAAATACATCTGTTCCAAACTTGCTGAGACATGAAACATCAATGACTATTAGAAAAGTGGATCATTTGAATCAATCATTAGGAAAGCAATGCAAAGCAGCAGAAGAAATGACCTTAGCTGGGTGTTTTAAATAGGATCTCATAAAGAAAGACTGTCAGCAACAAAGAAGAACCTGTACAAACCATTGAGAAGGAAAAGAGTGAAATCCTCAAAAACAGACACAGGCTACTCTCTTACAGAGTTAGATGCTGAAAGGGAATGTAAATAGGCAAGCTACTGCAAGAACAATAGGACTCTGAAAAGAAATCTAACAGCCAAAGAGTTCCTACCACAATCAACTTTGCAGGGAGATTTAAATCATAAGCTGTCACATCTTCAAGCTTGAGTCACTTCAGAGAGGACTGCATCTGGAGAAAGCTTAAAGGACATGCATATGGAGGAATCCAATATGAAAGAAACTGTCAGTGCTATAGAAGGAGACCCAGTAACAGAAATAGGAAGATAACATAAGTCCAACACAGTAACTCGTTTCCTATACAAAATGCAGGTGGCATTATGTTTCCTTCTACTGACATCAGGTCTATGAGTCATGCACAAGACATAGACCTGGACTCACAGGATTGGGATGTGATCAGTGACCAGCTGTACATTCCCAATGCAGACAAGGAATTTCCTCCAATGCAAGCTTATCCTGAGTCTAGCCTTGTAAACATCAAGTAAAGTGTGCTCAGGAAAGCTCAATGCACTTTACCTTGCTCATGGTCTACAACAGATGAGTTACAAAATAATAGCAATAAGCCCATAAGCAGCTTCACTGAACCAAGCTGCAAAACAAAAACAGAAACACTGCAAATCCAAGCAACAATCAGTTGTAAAGGGGATACATTCTATTGCAACCAAAGGGTCCTGAGCCAGAACAAACAAAAGCCCAAGAGTAACATGAGTAGGACTTAGGCTATATTGACACCGAGGTACCACTGATACCTGTCGATCAAACTGCCAAAGACAAAGAGCCCTTGGTCATGGTACAAATTGGAGATCAAATTTACCCAGCCCTTATTGACACGGGTGCCACCAGATCTGTGCTGAAATCAGTACCAGAGTAATGCACCATAATGGGGTCTGTAAGAGTAAAAGGGGCCACCGGACAAATAGAGACAGTGCCAAAACTAAGCTCAGAGATGGTCAAAATCAGTCCCCTTACTCTAGAACACACATTCTTACTGATACTCTGATGTCCATCAAATCTTTTGGGGTGCGATGTTTTGTGTAAACTCGGCAACAATTCAATGCAATCAATCAGGCCAAATCTTTCTACATCTGCCCAAGCAGCCTCTCAAGCATCATCCATTGCTTTTCCTGCGGCAATTGGAGGATAATGAGAAGGAACATCATAAAGGAAGTATTTTTTAGATCCCCAAGGACATTCCCAACAAAGTCTGGGCAAAACACTCAACGGATGTAGGAATTTTGAAGTCTGCAACACTGGTCAGGATTGAAGTGAAAGAGGACGCTCCACCTAAGATCCCTCAATACAAATTAAGCAAAGAGGCCACAGAGGATATCAGACCAATCATAAAGAGCCTATTGGTGCAAGGAATTCTGGTCCACACTATTTCTGACTTTAATACACCTATAATACCTAACAAGAAGCCTAGAAAAGATGCAAATGGCAACACACAGTGGTGATTTTTGTTCAGGATTTGAGGGGTGTTAACAACTTTGTCAAGAAAGGCCATGCAGTAGTGATATTATTGCAGAGATCCCCAGTAATGCAGTGTGGTTTACTGAAATTGATCTCTGTAGTGCTTATTTCAGTGTGCCCCTGCATGAAGACAGACAAAAGATTTTTGCGTTCACTTGGGAAGGAAAGCAAATCTGTTAGAAAAGACTCCCACAGTGATTTTCAGAAAGCATAAATATCTTCTGCCAAATCCTTAAGAGAGACCTTGAATCCATCAACTTCACTGAGAGCAAGATGGTTCACTATGTGGATGAAATTTTGCTTATGTCACCAAATGTCCATGTGTGTCCGAAAGACAGTAAAATTCTGCTACAAGAACTATGCAAGAGAGGGTACAAGGTCTCAAAAGCAAAGTGGCACTAGGTTATACAAAAAGTAGAATATCTGGGCTTTATATTGGGGGGGGGGGGACACAAAAAAGATTTCCCAGAAGAGGGTAGCTGATATACAGAAGCTGAGCATGCTTAAAACCAAGAAGCAGCTCCATGCAATCTTAGGAGCGACAGGGTACTGTAGGCATTAGATACCTGGTTTTAGTCTGATATCTAAACCACTAACAGACTTAACCAGGAACACAGTCCCTGAAGCCTTGAAACTCACAGGATCACAAGCATGCAATAGAGAAACTGAAGACAGCTATACTAATAGCACCTGCCCTTAAAATTCCCAACTGTGCAAAACCATTCTATCTGTTTTTGCATGAGGACAAGGGAATCACTTCTGCAGTTTTAATGCAGACTCTGGGAGATCAATTTAGACGCATCACGTATTATATAGTTCGCAGTTAGATGTTGTTGCCAGAGGCATGTCCCCATGCTTGAGAAGAATTGCAGCTGTTGCCCTAATGATCAGGAAATCATCTACTCTAGTACTGGGATGCAGGCTCATGGTGTATTCACCACACCATATAGAATTCAACTTGCAAGCTTTTACATCTCAGCGGTTATCCCAGTATGAAGTTGTGTTGCTAGGCAATGAACATATAACTTTTCACCATTGCAAAAAGATCCACCTAGCAACACTCATGCCTGATCTACCATTACAAGGGGAACCCTTACACAACTGCAATGACACACTGGAAATAGTGGAAAAGACTAGGGAGGATCTAACAGACATCCCCCTAATTGGAGCAGACTTGACTCTATTTACTGATGGTTCCTCCTATGTGGTAGATGGGGAAAGATTCTCAAGTACAGCTGTTGTGACTCAAGACATGACATTGTGGTACACAGCCCTACTGAAGTTGATGAGTGCACAAGGTGCCAAGATCCTGAACCTCACCAGAGAACTCCAGATTGGCAAAAATAAAAGAATCAGTGTGTATACTGATTCAGAATACGCCTTCAATGTGATCCATGCTACAGATCAAATCTGGAAACATCGAGGCTTCATTACCTCTAGTGGGAAGCAAATCGCTTACGGGGAAATTATAAACCAACTCCTAGAAGCTGTCCAATTGCCCAGATAGGTTGTTGTGATGCACTGCAGAAGTCATCAGAGTGGGGAGGATTGTGTAAAATTAGGGAACCACAGGGCCGACATTACAGCCAAATATGGAACTAGGCTTGGTCCTATCCATGTTCTAAACTTCCTCTTGGTGAATGAGACATATCTTAAACAAACCTACTCTGCAAAAGAAGTGGAAAATTGGAAGAAACATCTAGGGGCCAGACTAGTGAGAGGCATCTGGTTCTCAGCTTCAGGCAAACCCATCCTGCCAGAAGCACTGTTCTATTCCCTATGCAATGTAATCCATGAGAAAGGACACTATGGAACCCAAGCCTTGATTGATAGCATAAGATGACACAGGACAGCCAGAGGCATTTCAATCTATGTCATAAGAGTGTGCCAAAAGTGTTAGATCTGCCTGCGATTTAATCAGGATATGACCCAAATTAAAGGGCTCAGTGGGAGTCAGCTAACCCACACCCCAATTGAATGCTTGCAGATCGACTGTATAAGCATCCCAAAATGCCAAGGGTTCAAGTATGCCCTCGTCATTATCAGTTGGCTGACAAGATGGCCTGAGGTGTACCCAGCAAAAAAGAACAATGCCACATTTGTGGTAAAGGCCCTACTAAAAGAGATCATCCTAAGATTTTCCATTCCATCAAAAATTGACTGGGATCATGGTTCACACTTTGTTAATATTGTTCTGCAGGAAGTTTATAAAACCTTGGGAATAAAGGGAATTTATCACAGCATCTATCATCTGGAGACCTCAGGGCAGGTTGAGAGATTTAACAGGCAAATAAAAACACTAATTGGAAAATTTGCTCAGAAAGTCAACTGAAATGGGTACATACTCTCTCAATTGGCCTGTTTTATCTGAGAAGCCAGCCCAGCAGTGACACACACCTATCACCACTTGAGCTCTTGTATGGTCTCCCCCTCCCCCCATGGCATGGTGCAACTCAAAAAACAGCTCATTTGTCCATGCTAGGAGCTGAATGCAAACTGTTTCAGTACATAAAGGCTTTGCAGGAAAGACTCGGATTAGTTACACAAATTGGGTCTTTTACACCAAAGAGTTACATTGGATTTTAACCTACACAACCTAAAACCAGGAGACATGGTATGTATCAGAAACTTTACCAGGAAATCCATTGTTGACCCCAAATGGATTGGACCTTATCAAATCTTGCTGACAACCCCTACAAGTATAAAGGTGAAGAACAGAGATCCATGGTTTCACATCAAACACGTGAAACCAGCAAAAGGAACTATAACCGAAGAACACCCAAAGATAATAACTGAATTAGACCAACAACAAACAATAATAGATACACAAGCAGATACACAAGATGCAGGAACAACAGGTGATGACAATTGAATTAACAGAAATCATTTACAAAATCTAAAAATCAGTGCAACTCAAAAAATAATTATACAATACAATCAACACAACTACAGCTACACAATCACAACTGATCCAGAATAAGAAGGTGACAAGATTTCAGTCAAGTATAAGACAACAAACAAGATGTGTTTCCAGAAACAGATGAAAGCCCAAAGAATAGAAAAATCAACACACTGCAAAGACCATCACCAGGAAAAGACATCTACAAAAAACTGTGTACTTTATAATACAATTGCAAGAAGAGGACTAGGGGAACAGATTATGTAAGGTTGTTGTGTCGAATTACACTATGCACAAATAAAATACCACATGATAGGTTTTCATGCCACACTACACAGATGAACAAAATGAGAAGTGTGATTTTTCCAGTGGTGACAAAAACACCTAGCAACAAAGGGTAAGTATATGCATGCATCAGAATATGATAGATACATAACACAGAACTGATGCTTAACATGGACCTCGTGTAGATTAATGAGAGTTTGAAAGTCACATGTAAATATTGCATGTATACATGTGTAAATAGTTGCAGAATATCATATGATCGTAACCATATCAAGAAAACCATTGATTTTCTTGATTTAGCTAACATCACTATGACTCTTGCTTGTAAAAAGTTTCATAATGTAAATATCTGTGAATAATATAATGTAGAAATGTACGTAATTATTACTAACAGAATAGGCTTGAGATTACTAATAGCTTAGGGACAGATGGAGATAGGGAAGTTGAAATTGAGAGTCAGATTAGGGAAAGAAACAATATGTATAATATAGGCATAAGTAACCATACATAGGGAATTAAAACACTAACACAAATAGGATAAGAAGTACTAATTCAATTAACACTTTAGATTAGTTAATTTAATTGAGTAGTAGTTTTGTTTTAAGATTATTCTGCTTTTATTGCAGTACTATAGAACACTTTGGTTGCTTTGTTTGATATAAATAAATGGATAAATAAATAATAAAGTCTTAACTTAGATTTATTGCTGTTTTGCAAAGTTAGATATTGTTAGTTGGAAAAGTTTATTGTTGCACACTTGTGTTAACATTTTTTCATGTATTGTCATACCTGTATTGCTTGTAAAATCATACCCTTCCCTGAAAATAAGTTTCCTTACCCTTCTTAGATCATAGGTAGTTAGAATTAGCTAGGGTATAGAATAAGTGGTAGATTTTTTATGTTGGGGGAAATAGAAGACATAGACTTAGTTGCATAGGATAAATTAGGACAATGTAAGCAAGATGCCAGCAGAATTTCTAGTTGAAATTCTGTGCATATGAAACTGGGATTATTGTAACCTCAGAATCCCAAGTGGAGTTGCAAGCCAACGAACCCCACAATGCCAGGGCAGTTAAGGTCAGTTGGAATGAGGGTATATAAAGGGGTACTCCAAGCTAAGACACTCACTCATTCTGGGATCGGGGTGCTGGGAGGAAAGAAGGTGGTAGAAACTACCTACTTAGGCCTAGCAAACCTCTGACCAGAAGAGCTTAGTGTTATCTAACCCTTTACCCTTACCTCACTGGCCCTGATTCATACTGTTACAGAAAGATCCTACTAGCAGTTATCAGAAACAGATCTGAGGCAATAGACCTTTGATCAACCCCATCTATAATCCATCTTGAATTTATTCATAGTTTTGTATAGTGGAAAAGAAATAGCTTTAGTGGAGGATAGGGAAAGAAGATTTCTGTTGGGGCTTCTGCACTGCTTTGAGAGAAGCCATCTTTTGATCACCACAGATTGTTAGAAAGTTTTGTCCTATCCCTCTCACCTCTCATATTCCCTTTACCCTCTTCCCCTCTAGTCATTAAAGGATTGTTTTAACTAAGTCAGTTAGTGTGGGAATCCTTTGAACAAGACATCTGTGATAAAAATCTACTTACCTTAGAGACATCCTCCATTATCCTGTTCCAGCAGCAGTTGGGAATCTCAGGGATCAGCTGTGAAGGCACTTTGAACATATCAACTATCCTTGATTGGGGGATTACATTCAGTAACTAGAGACCTCAATTTCTTGTGGGAATACACTTTTGTGATATCAAGTCTAGCTTGTGGAGAAGTTTTAGTCAGGTAATACAAGAAGCCATTGGCCCACTTTCTCTTCAGTTAAGATCAGCTGACAGACCTCTATACTGGCAGGGGAGGGGAGTGGAGTTCTAACTGCATTACTACCCATCCCCCGCAGCTTGAGTTTTCCCTGCCAGCAGCCTGAGTCTTGCTCCTTACATATTATTAATAGGAATTTCTTAATCTCCCACTGTTTCTTTAGGAGACAGTATCTGACAGGTTGGGAGTTTTGTAAAATCTCCTTCATTCTCTTTAAGTAGCAGAGCAGATAGCTCAGATAGCTCTCATTCTCAGCCACTTTAAGAGAACAATTATAAAAGGGAGAAAAAATTCAGTTAAGCTTTCTGGCTTCAGAGAGATCAGGGCGGCTTCAGGGTTTCTCTTTGAAGAGAGTCTGACAGTTACTTCTGGCAGTTTGTTTCCAGATACTGTGTTGGAGAAGTTAAAGACTTATTAATTAAAGTTCATCAATTAGTTAAGATAATTAGGGAATTTAATATAAGTTAGAGTAAACCAAATTTAGGCCAGCTTTGCGAGCAAGAAGATCCTGCCAAGAAAGGCAGGTAGAATTAGGGTTTATTAGAAATTTTAATATAGGATTTAGATTTTAAGATAAAGTATAAGGATTAATAGATTTAATCTCCTATTTTCTACCTCCTATTTCCTATCCTTACTTCTCCTCTATAATAAATAAGGACCCTGATTTACCAAACAGCTCTCTGCAACATCATTGACCTCCATCAATAATATTTACCCATAATAGCTTTGCTATAAATATTAGCTATAACAGCTATTACCTATGATAGTATCAAATCTGAGACAGAAGATAAGGGTTTTTTTTTTAAAATAGTAATAATAACAAATGTACGAAGTCATTTGGTTTCTGCCATAGATTCTGAAGAAAGTGAAGTTCATTATTATATGTGCCCTGAGTATTAATTTTAATTACCAATATGCCTTTCCAAATTTACATATTCTGCTTTGTGACATTTTAAATTGATTGTTTAGTGCCTGCTGTGGAAATATCATTTGACAATCTCAAACCAACTGGAAAACACTAATAATATTTTAAAATTTATTTTGCTTCTCCCTCTGGATAAAGAAAGTAAACCAGATGCCAGTCTATTCTTTCTCTAAATCAGAGCCATTTCTGTTGTCAAGTAATATCTGACCCATTTTTATTGTCCACTATAATCTTCTGTATATAGTAGTTTTCACCTTTTAGCTATTTTTGCTTTGCACTTCAAGGTAAACAGTAATGAATAGCTGGCAATACCAAACTACATTCTTGACCTTTCCTCATAAGCCCCTAAAACACCTTTAATCATTATGTATATATTATTCAATTTGTGCAGTAATGGCAGCTATTTGCCATATAATTCGCAGTCATCTGATTTCTACACGTTAAATTACTCTTCCTGTTGAACTAATTCAAATTTTTTATCCTTAAAGACAAGCAGATATGCCAGTGTCAGTGAGCGGGTACATTCCCAAGTTCAGCAGTTTCTAAAAGAAGGTTACTTGAGAGAAGAATTAGTCCTGGATAACATCCCAAGACTGCTGAATTGCCTGAGAGATTGCAATGTCACTATCCGGTGGTTGATGCTTCATACTGCAGATTCAGGTAACATCCATAATTTATAGCCTCTCATAAGATACTTCATGTTTAAAAAGGACAGAGTTTTGTTCTGCCTCATAAGTTGTAGCAGTCCAATAGAGATCCCTTGACTAAAAGCCAGATTCCAAAAGAGGATGAATTGGAGCCAGAAAGCCTGTATGTTTGAGTTCCAGCTCTAGCTGGGTGACTGAGCAAAGAGCTTTCTTAAGTCTTGGTTGATCAAGAAAACCTTTACAGAAGAGGTGAATTTTTTAGTTGGTCTTTAAAAAATGGATAGTTTTTGAATAGTCAAGAGAGGATGTGAACCCATATTCTGAGAGGGGGAATTATGTCACCAAAGGTAGGAACGTCAAAGGAATGGTTGGATAATGGTGATAAGACTAGTTTATTTGGAAAAGAAGATTCATTTAGGAGATAGATTGGGGCTACATCTTGGGGGACTTTAAATGTCTGATAGAGTTTTTACTACTTCTCATAGAGAGGAAGTATAGTATAGTAGCCAGTGCACTAGACCTCAAGGTAGCAAGGCCTGTGTCCAACTCCTTCCTCAGACATTTATTTATTGGATGTATGACCATAGGCAAGTTAACTTAGCCTCCATATCTGTAAAATGAGTGCTATATAGGCTGGGTATAATTTAGTCTGGTTTCAGTTCAGGATTTAAATGAAATTAAATCTTTGTAGATTAGCACTGACAGAAAGCACCTATTCACATGAGATTTTGTATAGCACTCTTTACCATTGCAAAAAAATGGAAGCAAAACATCCATCCGTCAGTTGTGGAATGGCTGATCAAGTTGTAGTAAATGAATATGATGAATTATATTACGTAAAATTCTGCCACCTTTTGAGGCAACTCATGTCATCTGTACACAAGAGGAATGGGATATCTTGGGGTAATGAGTTCCCTCTCAACAGAACTCTTCCAACAAAGGGAAGACAACTACTTATCTAAGATAGTATAGTGAGTATTTCTTTCAAGTAAGGATTGACCTGGAAGGCTGATGTGGCCCTTTCTGTCTCTGTGTTGATTGTGTTATTTCAGGTTTACTCAAGACCATAGCTCTAGAGCTAGAAAGGACCCTAGAGGCCATCTAGTCCAGCCTCTTCATTTTTGCAGATGAGGAGCTGAGTCCAAAAGAGTTCAAGGAAGTGACTTCTTTAGGGTTACCATCTATTCAGTGTCTGAGACAGGATATAAAGTCCATTTTCCTTGCATTCCCTCCACTATACAAGTCTATGTAGAAGGATCCACCTTCTTATCTAAATAAAAAAGGAACATTTGCTTACATCCTATCTTCTCTAATATACTTTCCAATCACTTTAAAAATTTTTTTTCCTGAACACCAAGATCCCAACTTTTTTGTCATTGTGGTTGTTGACCAATTTAGTTAAATCAATCTATCCTGCTACTCCCTCAAAAAATTAAACCTTCTCCCTCTTAGAAAGTCTTTGAAAATTTCCAGAGATGGTTTTGCAAACTCCTTCTTTATTCTTTGAGCTATTTATAGCATTAATCCAATTTTTTTTTATCAATTTCATTGGCTCTCTTGTTTGGAATTGGGTATTTTGGGGTTTTTTAAATACACATCCAGATGAAATTCAAAATTTTTCTTGCATAAGATCAGTTTTCAGCCTAAAACTCCTATTTTAGGTTTGTGGTTATTTTTGAAATCTCAAATCCTTAGGCTTATAAACTATCCTGAATGCCTACTCTCCTTTGGTTATAAAATTCACTCTGGTTTTCCCAGTGGTTTGGCTTCACTTTCATGTTCTATATCATTGTGCCAGATAACAGTGCTAATGTTTAGAAGCCATGGAACTTTTAAAATTATATCCATACCAGAGATGGCTTTTACTAACCAAAGTTCTATGATATTGTCTTCAAGCCACACAGTATCGCATTTTTGTGCCTAAGAACTTCCTGAATCCATTGTGCAAGATTATAAATGAATTCCCTGCTTTGTTAAGTCATGGGACCTAACATGGTTATTTACCATGTCTTCCTGATGTTTTGATCACCATGCTGGTGGTTGTACATATTGCATTGTAGAAAGCTCAGATGTGCTTCCCTTACCTAGCTATCATCCATTCTGTGATGAAACAAACACAACCTACAATAATGGTGAACTTCAAAGACTAGCACAGTGATTCCCAAAGTGGGTGCTACCGCCCCCTGATGGGTGCTGCAACAATCTGGCAGGGAGGGTGATGGCCACAGGTGCATTTATCTTTTCTATTAATTGCTTTTAAAATTTTTTAAAAATTAATTTCCAGGGGGCTAAGTAATATTTTTTCTGGAAAGGGGGGGTAGGCCAAAAAAGTTTGGGAACCACTGGACTAGCAAATAGTTTCACTCTGCCTCAAATGTTGCTGTATTTTAGTAGGACTACCTTGGATCCAGGATGTTCTCTGAGGTTTTGAGACATTAACTGTAAAAACCAGTCTATATAGAAATTGTTGGAGCAGAGGAAAACTGTTAAACATTATCCAAACTTGTAAGGCTGTTTTCTTACAAAAAGCCAATTTCTTGGTTTGCTATGGAGAATACAATAGTCTTTTCGTGTGAATAGATGGCTTACATTCTCTCTAAACTATTTAAAGGCCCTTCTAAGTCCTTTGATCTCTGAAAGAAGCAGGGCTCAAATCTCCACATCTCTTACCTCCTAGACCAGGGGTCAGCAACATATGGCTCGTTCTGCAGGAGCCATAAAGTCAATTTTTTTCAGGCGCTGTTACAGGAGCGCACTGTGAGCACTGTACGGCTCTCACGAAATTACATTTTAAAAAATGTGACGTTTATGGCTCTCACGGCCAAAAAGGTTGCCGACCCCTGATCTAGACCATCATTCTTTCAAGCATACTATGCTGCCTCCTTCAAGCCTAATGAATTCCCCACTTACAAAGCACTCTTTTCTCATAACCAGATATTTTTATCCATTGGCTCCAGTGGCACTCTTCTGTGAACACTGCTGGAGATTTGGTGTTTTACTAGAAATCTTTAGTTTTCTGTAACAATGAATCTTTTTTTTTTTTAGCATTA
The DNA here is from genome assembly GCF_016433145.1 of Gracilinanus agilis. Classification (NCBI taxonomy): domain Eukaryota; kingdom Metazoa; phylum Chordata; class Mammalia; order Didelphimorphia; family Didelphidae; genus Gracilinanus; species Gracilinanus agilis. The sequence continues at coordinate 673,097,793 of NC_058130.1, read as the reverse complement.
CCCCTTCCTATTTCAAGTCATTTTCTTATCTCCTTGCATTTTCCACACTTAACGTTTTGACATGAATTTCATTGTAGGTTAACTGCTGTAAAACATCTCATGGTATAGTGAAGAGAATAACATTGACTGGGAATCAAATGACTATGGCTCTCTGGTTCTTCCACTAAGTAGCTGTGTGATTGTTGCAGAATTCAGCTCTGATGATTTATACTTAATATTTGGAGGTCATGAAAAATCAGACTGGTAGAGCTAAAGAGATTGTAGAGCTTGTCTGACTCAATTCATTCATCTTTTTTTTTTAAATCCTTAACATTCTATTTTAGAATGGATACTAAGTATCACTTCTAAGGCAGAAGAGAGGAAACAGATAGGAAATTTGAGTTTAAGGGAGTAAGGCCAGGGTCATGCAGCTAGAAAGTATCTGAGGTCAGATTTGAGCCCAAGTCTTCTTGACTGCAGGCCTAACTCTCTATCTACTGTGCTACCTAGCTGCCCCCAACTCATTCCTTTTAAGGTAGAGGAGAAGAGAAGTCCAAGGTCAGACAACTAGCCCCACCAGCAACCAAGCCTTATTCCAGTACTTCTTTTCATTATGTCATGCTGCCTCATGTAATGAACAATTTATCTCTTAAGTCACATTTTAGGATTCTTTCCTATAAACAATTCTTTGATTCAGAGTGCAGGTTTTTTCTGCTTTAGTTTAAAAAGGTAAGTCTTCCCTGACCTGAGTATCCTATTTTCTTCCTGACCCTTTGCCTCACTTTCTTAAATTTTGATATTGGTTTTGTCTTGTCCCAGTGCCTTTTTGAGCACAGTTAAATGCTTAGTGAATATTATGGCACACTTGCCATTGGGGGCTGCTTTCCTTCCCCTCTCCACTGTGCCTAATGACATTTCTATCATCACCTGCCCCTCTGCCTAGCAGGCTAATGGGAGCGCTTCCTCCCTCCCGGCTAGGCCAAGGGGGAGGCTCACATGCAGTGTGTAGGTCCAGTTTGGGCACTTGGTCTCTAAAAGGTTTGCTATCAGTTCCCTATATCCTCAGAATATTATTGCTTGGAGTCTGTAACTATTAGGGATCCTGGAATGGCCTTCAAGTTCCCTTTAATTTTTGAGATGTGTGTGTGTGTGTGTGTGTGTGTGTGTGTGTGTGTGTAAGGACAATCACTGACTTGGAAAGGATGCATCCCATCATGGGGAAAGAAAGAAGGGAGAGTGGAGTCTGATTTGAAATTTAAAAGAGCAAATTCTAAAGCACAAGCTGAGTCAGTATCTCAGTTTATCCAAAGGGCCAAAATCCTAAATAGATCAAATAGATGGATGGATAAAAAAAGAGTATAGTAAATGCACTTATCACTTACTATATTTAAGGCACCTTACTAAGCACTAGTGACACAAATATAAACAAATAAGGCAGTCTGTACCCTAAAGTAGTTTATATTCGAATGGAAGACAAAAAATACAGGGAATAGAAAGGTGGGGATCAGGGATGAAATCTACCTATATGGGAGAATGAGGAAACTTCTGGAGAGTTTCCATGTAAGAATGAAGTAAAGCATGACTGAGGTCCTTCCTAAAATGGTTTTCCAGGTAATAGTAATGAGGAGAGGAAGGCCCCAGGAGGTTGAGATGAATATGAAACCAGAAGAAGAAAAAGATTGAGGTCAGAAAGGTTGTCTAAAATGTTTCAGAAGTGGGCAGCTGGGTGGCTCAATGGATTGAGAGCCAGGCCTAGAGACAGAAGGTCCTAGGTTCAAATCTCACCTCAAATACTTCCTAGCTGTATGACCCTGGACAAGTCACTTAACTACCATTGCCTGGCCCTTACCACTCTTCTGCCTTGGAACCTTACATTATTGATTCCAAGATGGAAGGTAAGGGTTTTAAAAATAAATAGATTAAATTAAATGTTTCAGAAGCCTGAATGCAGGCAATGTTAAAAATTATCTAGCTCAACCTATACTCCCTACAGCTTTGGCTTTCCATGGCACCAACATATATTCTCCGCCCTTATCCTATACTAACACTTCATTGTGGTCCAGAGCCAGATCTGAGGTCCCAGACCTTCCTGATCCAGCTGCTCCAGCCTGTCTGTGCCTCAGAAACTTTCCTTCTCCCTACAGCTACTCAACTATGTTTGACAACAGACCACCCCTTATTCTAATTTGTTCAGGATTGGGTTTTTTGTTTTGTTTTAAAACTAAAGCTTGAAACTACCACACCAATGCAACTATCAACAATTTGGAAATAGGTCTTGATCAATGACACATGTTAAAACAGTAGAAATGCATATCAGCCATGGGGGGGGGGGGGGGGTGAAGGGGAAAGTAAGAGCATAAGTCATGTAACCATGTTAACTATTCTAAAAAAATATTAATAAATGTAAAAAAAAAAAAAACTAAAGCTTGAAAGAGTTTAGTGGAACTGCGCTTGGGAGAGGATGTTCCTTCCTGTTTCCCTGGAGAGTGTGAGAAGACAACGGTCTCTCACAATCACTTCTTTTTAAGTGCATCAAGATAGGGGCTGAGATGACCTAGATTTTCAAGTCATTATTTGTGCCTTCTGTTTCTGATGTCCACTTGGAAAGCCTTGGAATATTTTAGCAGGTTACTGAAAGGTACTGCCAGGATGGTGACCTGAGGTCAAATGGTCATAATTTCCACTATATGTCCTTCAGGAAGATTAGCACTCAAATTTAGAGCTGGAATAGCCCTAGAAGTCATCTTACAGATGGGAAAATAGGCTCAGAAATGTTAAGTGACTTACCCCAAGTGACACAGGTAGTCATAGCTAAGACTGTATTTCTAGTGAAGTCTTTCACTCCAAAACCATTACTAGGTATTATTTCTTCTATTCAGCCATCTCTGTTCCTCCTATTTGAAAATATGTAATCACACTTTGTATCTCTCTTTTGTTTTTATAACATTCAACCTTATATCATACTTATTTGTATGTGCGACCAATAAATTGTTCATGCTTAAGTTGTTTCTGATGTATTCCATATCTTTCATTTTTAATATTTCAAGTATTTTTTGTTTTCACCAATTTTGATCATTATACCATGTCTTCAAGAGGAATTGGAGACTCATTGAGGGCTAGACAATAGAAAGAGTGAGAAAGGAAGAGTTATAAGAGAGGAAGCTTTTTAATTATAGAACAGAGACCCCAGAGAGTACAGTAGATTTATAGTGGAGCTTTGGGGAGGGAGTTGAGGGATGAGGAAGAAAATAGCAGGGCTTATGGTAGAGGAAGAGGTGGTGTTCTTTAGTTAAGGGTTCAGTATCACTGGAATAGGGAGAATAAGGAGCAGGGGTACTATTTTAACTACCAAGGGATGAGTTCAGGCTGATATCAGTAGATGAGGAGAGGGGTCTCCTGAGAAAGATAAGTTATTAGAAGGTTGAAGTTCAACTGCTGACATCCAGAAGGCAACCTAGATAGCAACGGCCTTAAAGATCATATCTTATGGGAGCAAGATGAAGAAATTTAGGTTATTTAGCGTGGCACCTAGATGCTTTAGGAGGGCCACAATAGCCAGCTATCTTTGGGTATTTGAGGAGCTATCACTCATACAAGGTAATAGACTTATTCTGTAGAGGCAGATTTAAGTATAATACAAGGAAAACATTCCCAAAAAATTAGAACTTTCTAGAGAAATGGAATGAGCTGCCTCAGGTAATTATGGGTCCCCCTTACTGAAGGTCTCCTAGCAAAGGCTACATTACCACTTGTTGGGGAAACTATTAAAAGAGGAGATTATTCAGACAAACCATGTCAGATTAGTCTTTGTATTCACAGTGGTAAACATACAGCAGATGATTAATAAATGCTTGTTGATAAATTGCTTGAATTAAATTGCCTCTGAGGTCCCTTTCAACTCTAAGATTTTATGATCCTTTCATTTCATTTGTAATGTATGATTGTTTTTTCTAGTAGTCAGGAAGAGGCATGCTCAAATTTGTTGAATCAGGAAATAATCTTTTAAATTGAAGATAATGAGAGGGAGGTATGCTTGACTTTGAGGAGGTCTACTTTTATCAGCCTTTGAGCCAGTTACCATTGCCTCCTAAGTAGAGCAGATAACAAATCTTGTAGAGATGATTGGTTTGTAGGTGATTGGTGAAGTTTAGTCATTCTTATTTTCAAATATTTTACTTATGAAGTCACTAAATAATTAAATGGTCTCCCTGTCCTCATGAGAGCTTATGTAAATTGCATTTTGATGTACATCATGCAAATTGTTCACTTTTTCCCTCCTGTATATAGCCTGTGACCCAAATAACAAACGCCTTCGTCAAATCAAGGACCAAATTCTGACAGACTCAAAGTACAACCCAAAGATCCTCTTCCAGTTGCTGCTCGATACTGCCCAGTTTGAATTCATACTCAAAGAGGTAACAAATGATTATTTTATAAAGGAAGCATTAAAACAATAATCAAAAAGAGAAAAACATTGACATAGCACTTTAAAGCTTATATAAATTATACTTTACATACATTATCTCATTTGAACCTCACAACAGTCCTTGAGGTAGGCCTTACTGTCCCCATTTTACAGATGATAAGATTGAGACTTATAAAGGTAAATCATCCATGATCATATAGCTCCTGTAGTAACTTTCAGAAGCAAGATTTGAACCCCAAGTCTTTTTGACTGTAAGTCTACTAGTCTCTCCACTAATCACTCAACTTCATATGAAAATACCTGGATTCATAGATCACTGAAATTTAAAGGTGGAAGAAGCCTTAGAGATATCTCTTCTAATTTTTTCAAATAAAACAACCATGGACTTGTGAAGTGAAGGAAATTCAAAACTAACTTTTCCAAGGAAATCCAAATAATAATTTACATAGGTGATATTTGAACCATGGTCTTCTGGTTTGAAAATCAGGGTCCCACTTCATTCTTGTATCAGCACCCAAACACCTCTCAGGGATTTATGATGTGCAAAGCCCCAGGACTCATGGGCTAGCAAGGCCATTTACTAGATAGGTGATCATACACCTCTCTGAGCCTAAATCTCCTTACCTGTAAGTCAGTGATGGCCGTGTTTTGTCTATTATTTTGCAGGATTCTTGTGACAATTAGTTATTTATCCCTAGTTTTTCCTAAGTTCTGTTCCAACTTCCCCAGTTGTCTGTTGTACATTTCAAACCGGATATCCCATAGGAATCTTAAAATGGATAAGCAAACAAAAGAGAATGCATTATCTCACCCTCTCCCCAAAGAAGGAAACAAGCATTTATTAAGCACCTACTACATGCCAGGCACTGGGCTAAGCACTTAAAAATATAATTTCATTTGATCCCTGGGAGGTCCCCATTTTACAGTTGAGGAAACTGAAAGTTGCCAAAACCACCTTTCTTCTGAAATATCCTATTTTGAAAATACCATCATCCTTCCAGTCACTCAGTTTCACAACCTGTCTTATCCTTTACTCTTTGCTTTCACTCCATATTTCCAATCAGTTCCCAAATCTTGTCTGTTCAACCTCCACAATATTCCTTGCATTTTTCCTCTTCTCTCCACTCACATCCTCACTAATGTAGTTAAGGCCCTCACTACTTGTATGGACTATCGTGATGGCCTCTTAATTGGTTTATATGTTTTCAGTACATCTTCCATATATCTTACAAAGTGATATTACTAAAGTACAGAATTGACCATGTCATTCCCCGGCTTAGTCATCTCTAGTGGCTCCCTATTACCTCCCAGAATTAAATGCAAACTCCTCTGCTGCTTAGCCTTTTGCCACTGAACTCCCACCTAACTTTCCACTCTTGTTATTCATGTTTCCCTTTCACACATTCTGGTTCAGCCTAACTGAGCTTTTTGCTGGACTCTGCGTTCAATATTCTGTCATCTTTCTCTATGCCTCTGCTCAAGTTTCCCCACCTCCACCACCATGCTAGGAGTGCAATTCATGCTCCTCTCTGACTCTTAAATTCCCTCATGATCAATGCATCAGTTCAGCAAACATTCATTAAATGCCTACTATATTCCACACTCTGTGTGTGGCATGGAAACACAAAAGTAGCCCTTGTTTCAAGGAATTTCTATTCTGTTTGAGGTTCATGAGCAGCATGTTCATATATATGTAGGTACAAAATAAATATAAGGTAATTTTGGTAGGGTGGTGTTAGTAACTGAAGAGGCTAAAGAAAAGCCTCATGCAGGACATAGTGATTTCTGAGCAAGTGATGCAGTCACAAAGGCAGAGCGGTCTGTTCTCAAGGACCTCCTCCAGACAATAGCAGGAAGACAGAATCAGTGCAGAGTTGTTTGCGGAGGGCCTCAGGAAAGGGATCTGAGAGAAATAGAAGTAAGGGGGCAAACATCAAAAGGACAACAAAGTCTCATGACTGCTACTGAACTGTAGAGTATAGGATGAGAAGTAACATCGAGAGTGAGGCTGGAAAGATTGGTCTGGGTTAAGAAGGGATTTTTAAGAGATTATATATGCATAGCACTGTCTATTCCTGTGATACCTCTCCTATTTTCCATGTTTTTTTTTTTTTAACAGTTACTGATTGAGGCTCTGGTTTTATTAGTCTGAGATACACTTTAGTGGGGCTAAGGACTAGAATTCTTTGAAAATAGCAAAGTACTCTCTTTCTCTTCACTTTCAACAAGGCTTTGACCATTTTTGGTTCTATCCCAAATATATGATTTTCTTTGTATAGAAAAAAGAAGCAAAATAGAAGTTCAGTATCTCTTCCTTGTGTGCCTCATCTGTTGTCATCCCAATCAGACTAATCAGTGGTCCCTTTTTCGTTGATCTTCTACTGCCCCTACCACAGCTACAAAAACTCTTAGTGTTGTCCATAGCATTCATCACCAGGCTCACCTTATTTCAATATTTAGTTATTGTGATTCTGCTCAGACAAGACCTTGCTACTTTTTGTATATAACATCAGAGAGCTGCCCTCATACGCCATGGACAAATCATAACCTCTAGTTCTGTTTGCTTGTCTGCAATATAAGAGTATTAAATTCAACAACCTACAAGGACCCTTATGGCTCTATGATTCTGCATTTCTTTTTTAAGAACCTTATTGACCACTTTAGACATTTCCACTTTCCTTTATTGGAATAATTGTCATTTGTTATAGCAGAATTTTATTTGTTGAGAGTATCAAATTATTCTATATCCCTGTGGAATTTTAGGTCATAAAATCCTACCTAGGGGACATCTAGGTGGGTCAGTGGATTGAAAGCCAGGCCTAGCGAAGGGAGGTTCTAGTTCAAACCAGGCCTCAAATACTTCCTAGCTGTGTGACCCTGGGCAAGTCACTTAATTCCCATTACTGAGCCCCTACTGCTCTTCTGCCTTGGAACCAATACACAGTATTGATTTTAAGATGGAAGGGAAGGGTTTTTTTTTAAATTAATAAATAAAATCCTACCTCTCAGGGCAGCTAGATGGCTCAGTAGATAGAGAGCCACACCTGGAGATCCCTGGGTTCAGATCTGGCCTCAGACACTTTCTAGGTATGTGAACTTGGTAAGTCACTGGCTCAGGTTGCCTAGCCCTTACCAATCCTCTGACTCAGTACCAATACTTAGTATCAATTCTAAGACAGAAGGTAAGATCTTTTTTTTTTTGTTTTTTTGTTTGTTTTTTTTAATTTTTTTAAACCCTTTACTTCTGTGTATTGACTTATAGGTGGAAGATTGGTAAGGGTAGGCAATGGGGGTCAAGTGACTTGCCCAGGGTCACACAGCTGGGAAGTGTCTGAGGCCGGATTTGAACCTAGGACCTCCTGTCTCTAGGCCTGGCTCTCAATCCACTGAGCTACCCAGCTGCCCCCCTGGAAGGTAAGATCTTAAAGACAAACAAACAAAGAGATTATGGCTGACCCTTCTCTGAATTCTTTGGAATTATTTAAATTTTACTCAGTTTTCCACTAGTAATATTTCAGATACTCGAGGGCCTGAGTTCATTTAATTTCTGATTTGACAGCCAATTATCCCTAACTGGTCAAAATAGATTTGGAAAAGCCATTTCTGCTATTGCTTCTTCTGCCTTTTGAAAAATCAAAATATTATTAAATCTAGTAAAGAATTGATCAGTTCTTTTTTTTCTGCAGAATTCTAGCAAATAACTCTGCCATTGAAGCCGCCTCCTTGCTTTATTATCATTCTGCTGTGCCAGTTTTGTTGTAGTTCCCCTATTCATCATTTCCTTCTTCTGATCCATGGCCTAAGCCTATCTCACTAAAATATATTCCTTTTCCCCTCCTCCCTCCATTGCCATTCATCCACTAAGTATAGGCTACCATACTTTTCTATGTTGGTTTATGGCTTTCCTCAGCTAAGTATATTCTCTTGCTAAACTGTGGTACCCAATCACTCTTTTTTTTTTGTTAATCTAGCCTGTTCTTTTGATTATAGTATATCCTTCAATAAGTATGTTCTGCCCATGAGTCACATCTCAGGTGGGACTCAGTGATACCTATGGGACCAAGTTCATCTGCATTTTGAAGATTTATAGTTCATATGTTTATTACCCTTAATTTGCTCATATTTGCAATGACTACTCTCTTGGTTCCTTGCCCCATTTTTTTTTTATCATTTTCTTCATCATCCTGCCTAGATTGCAAAGACTCCTTCTGCCACCCCAAGCAAGGCTCATTCCTGCCCTGGGACCTTTCTTTCTACTCCTACAGGAGTCTTCTTCAATAAGTTTTTCCTAAGAAATGAAAAGTTAACAATTAGGGATTTGTGAAGTTTGAGCTTTCAAGATCTTTCAGGCCTATACTCACCTCCTCCATTTCAAAGAAGAGGCAACTGAGGCCGAGAGGGATTAGGTGATTTGCCCAAGAACATTTGGGCAGATAAATGCAGATTCTGGATGGGAACCCATCCGCCCAGACTCCCAGCCTACTGAACTTTCCACTGCATCATTCTTTCTCTGGAATAAAAGCAGCTTAAAGTAATGGTACTTTCAGGATGTTTTTTCAGTTAAAATATGGGTTTCATTCAGGGCCTGTCAATAAAGTGTTTAATATTAATTTTCTTTCAACTATAAATGGCTTTTCTACTATTCTTGCCAGATGTTCAAGCAAATGCTTTCAGAAAAGCAAGCCAAATGGGAACACCACAAAAAAGAAGGGTCTGAGAGGATGCTGGAACTAGCTGATGTCTTCTCAGGAGTAAAGCCCTTAACAAGAGTGGAGAAAAATGGTAAATGTTCAAATAGAGAGTTTTTGGTGCATTTTGATATGTATACAAGGATACTCACATTATCAGCTAGAAAGCTGACAAGATGGCAATACCTTTGCTTTGTCTTTTCCCTTCATTTCTGCTGCTTACCTCTTGTTTATATCCTCATATAGCTATTTCATGCCTCCATTTTCTTGATTTGTTACCCTTTTTGGCCTTTTACTTCATCATGATTCATTCATTCAATACACAGCTCCATATATAAGTACTGGACAATTGGCAGATTTCCAGATTTTATCATTTTTGCTTGCCCATTAGATGACTGACTTGCAAGTGAGCAGTTTGCCTTAGCATAAAAAGGGACTTCAGACTGATTTTGAAAACAGCATTCTCAAATCTGAGTAGAATAAAATCAGTGGAGTGATTTTTGAAGGCCTTTGCTTGCCTCAGGAAAATGTATCTTGAAAAAAAGTCCCCTTAAAATTTCCCAGGACAGTCTTCTGCAGAAATCTAGGCCGTCCTCAGTAAGAAACACTGTTTCTTAGATGTTCAGTGTTTCTTAAAACCAGTACATAGATTTCATGTCAAAGTTATGGTTCAGGAGAAGTAGATTTTTATGCAGTCTGTGTGTGTTTCTGTAGCATGTGGAAGTGTTTATACTGTCAATGCATGGTATATTTATGCCCATTTTATAGAACTTTTTCACTTAGTTTTATACTCTTTTACATGATTAGAAGTCAGTAGTCCTAGTCATTCAGTTTGCTGTGTTATTGCCTTTTATAAGACCTTATGGGTCACAGACTCAACCCCTGATTTTGAAAAATTCATTCTTAATTTATAGAAACCCATTATTTAGAAAAATAGGTACTAATATTTTATGTTTTAATCCAGGGTATATGTGTCCATATGTGAGTATCTTTGTTTATTTTTCATTTTCTTATATTTTCAATATTTTTCAAAGCTTACCTGTCTATAATATCACTAGTCTCCCCTCTTTGTTTTTCTTTAATGATTTATTTAACAATTAAAGTATACTTTTTCCCTGCCTTAAGGAGCCAAGTAGTCCTCTACTACATCTTTAAGATGTTAACTGTTAACTCTGAAATGATTCATCAGTGTTTTAAGCACTACAGAAAGCAAATCACAAGACAGGTAATAAAATGTAATATAAGGAAAGCTTTGAAGATATTACCCCCCCCCAAAAAAAAAAATCAAACCAAGGAAGTCTTATTTGAGTGTCACCCTTTCCATGTTAGTCACTCAAATTTGTCCCATCAGTGCTCACCTATAAAATCTGAGAAGGAAGAACCTTAGGCACCACCTACTCCAACTCATATGTGACCAAGTAGCCCCTCTACATGACCCCACTACTGCCAACTGACCTCCTTTCCTTCCAAAACATACCATTGTCATTCTGCCCCAGATCCTTTGCCTAACTTTGCCTTCCATCTAGACTACCCCCCATTTGCTACTTCCTCATCTCTACAAATCTAATCTATTTTTCATGACCTAGATCAAGATGCATCTCCTTCAGAAAGCTGCCCCTGACAACTCTGCCCCCTCTGCTTTTTCTCCTCTCTCTCTTCTAATAACACTTTTTTTTTTTTATTACACCACACATTTTTAAAATTGCCATTTGGTAGTTATTTTATTCCAGAAATGTTTGTTCCTTGAGGATAAGCTCTTTGAAGGCAAGGACTATACCATATTCTCATTTCATAAATTCAAGTGCATGGTCAATACTTAATAATCATGAACTAAATTAATTTTAAACTGAAGTATCCTTCAACATGTTGCAACTATAGGAATTACATGTCTTTAGTAATCTTTCTTTTGCTTACTCATTACCAGAAAATCTGCAAGCTTGGTTCCGAGAGATCTCAAAGCAAATATTGTCTTTAAATTATGATGATTCTACTGCTGCAGGCAGAAAAACCGTGCAGTTAATACAGGCATTAGAAGAGGTAAGGAAAGTCTTTACAGAATTACTGGGCAGTTACCATGCCTTACACATTTACCTTCTATTCTTTTTACAATGTGGAACCAGTTCTTTTGTTTTATCCATTACCATCAAACTAATTTAATAGCCAATAAATGCCAGCATCTTAAGTCTAAACCAAGATTTATCTTCATTAACAACCCTAGAAAGCTTCAGAAATTGAGGTTTTCCTTCCTAAATTTAAAGATCATAGTTGTTTCTTCTAAATGGAAACATGTTTTATGTGCTTGTGTAGGTTGCACAGTTAGTGACCAAGAGACCATTTCTGTTCAGATGCCATCAGCACTTATTCTTGCTTTATAACTTTGCTTATTTAATAATTTCTAAAAGTTATAATTTTTAATATTTTGCCAAACAGATTTTATCAAGAAATTGTTGGCCATTTTAAGGAGTAGATCATGTTTAAGTTTATTTTCCAGGAAAATCAGCACAGAAGAAGGCATTCATAATTTTGAGTAAAGTTAACATTAAATTTATTTCCATCACTCAGGTTCAAGAATTTCATCAGCTAGAGTCCAATCTGCAAGTGTGTCAGTTTCTTGCTGACACTCGTAAGTTTCTCCATCAAATGATCAGAACAATTAACATTAAAGAGGAGGTCTTGATCACTATGCAAATAATTGGTGACCTTTCCTTTGCCTGGCAGTTAATTGACAGGTAATATGAGTTCTTTCACTGTTAACAAGACATCTGAAAAACTTTATGGCAGAGGTTCTCATTACTGTGTTCTTCTTTTCAGTTTCACCTTCATCATGCAAGAAAGCATAAGGGTTAACCCTTCCATGGTTACTAAACTTAGAGCTACATTCTTAAAGGTAAGCAGGGTTAAGGGGAACAGTTGTCCATTTCAACAACTTCAGGGTAGTCTTTTAATTGTTAGCCTCATTAATTGTCAGCCCTAGATTCTTTCCTCTTTGAGAATTCAGTTATGTTGTACCATTTTTTTCAGATTCTATATGACCAGTTTCTCACCAGAGATAGTTTCACAAGAAAATTTGTTATTCAAATTAATATAAAAATAAGAATTTCTCAGAGAATAATATATATGCTTTGTAATGCATTATTAAATATCAATAAAACCTATTAAACTTGCTTAAAGATCTGCACTTAAATCAATTGGCTTCAGTCCATAAAATATTCTCATTTTTTAGTCACTTTCTCTTATCTCTATCAAGATTCTTTGTCTCATCATTCCTATTTCCTGAGTTTTTTCTGATATCCAGGAACTTTTGTCTGTCCATGTCAGGAGTTAAATGTTAATAAAAATAGGGTTTTAAGAGCTTAAATGCTATTCTTTGGCTTATGAATATTAGGTTTTGCTGGGGGGGGTGTTTGTTTTTTTAATTTTATAATAACTCTTAACTTTTGTCTTAGAATCAGTACTAAGTATCAATACCAGGATAGAAGAATTGTAAGGCAATTGAGGTTAAGTGACATCAGAAGATTATTAACATCAGAATCTAGTTCAACTCAGATCATGAGCACAAATTCTCTCCTGCAACATCCATAAGATGGCCATGGATGGGAATCTTTATGCTTTGATTACATATAAAATTTAATCTTCATAATAAGTGAAAAAAAGGCTTTTTTCAGATTCACTTTACTTTTCAAGAAAGTCTGTGCTTGGTTTCTAATGATTATTATGCATTTATAGAGGACACAATTCCTAGAGCGTCAAAGTTAAATTATTACATTTTAGAACATTATTATTAATTCATATTTATTTGGAACACAGTACAATTGCTAATCTCCTATACCTGATTTGGTACTTAAAAGATTTTCAAGGTTGTATAGAAATGTAGTCTTGCACTTATTGTTTGATTACTTTTTTCATTTTATTTTTTAATGAAATTTATTCCCAGGTTTCTCAGTTTCTCTCTCCTCCCCACAGCACAGAAGGTTTCACCCAACAAAAAGATGTAAATTATACGATAATATCCGAGTCTCAGAATATACACAGTTTTACAACTCTAGGCATATTCCAAATTGCACTCCAAAATTGTTAGATCAGTTCACAGTTCCACAAACCATTTATTAGTGTTTTCACTTTTCCACATCCACCCCAACATTTGTCATTTTTGCTCTTTTATCATTAGCCAACCTGATTAGGTGTAAGATGATATCTCAGAATTGTTTTGATTTATATTTCTCTAATCAGTAGTGATTCAGAGCATTTTTTCATTTTTATTATCAATAATTACATTCTTTTACTATTTCAACTTTTTATTCTTTAGAAAAGAGAAAAAGGGAAGAAGGTAAGCTCAGTACTTAAGAAAATGAAGAATTTCCTTCACCTCTCATATCTAAGCAGTTTGGTTGCATTGATACTAAGATATGAAGTTTGTCTCATGTACTCATTTTCCAAAAATGTATTCCATCAAAATGTAGCCCTGCATAAGTTGAATATCTTTACAATGAAAATCTCTGAAATAAAAATACAAAGTCTAACCTATTTCTTTCATATTATAACAGATATAGTCATATAATTTACACAGTCCTTTGGCACTACCTAGAATTACCTGTCTTCATAAAAGCAAGGAAAAAATTGCTTTCAAAATCAGTCGAAAATATGAAAAGAATTCTTTGAGATGTAGCATTTTTTGGTTTAGGTTGTGTGAGGTTGTTTATATGATTTTTTGCCAGCTTCAACCATAATATCATTAATTCATGTAGGTTGGAAAGAAACGGCAAAGTCCTTCTTCCTTTCTATAGCACCAAGGTCTTCGGACCTTCCTTTCCCCCATAGACTATGAGCACCCTCAAAATATAGAATCCCTGACATGCCCAGGTCCCTGACTAAATCCTAAACCTGCCCATTTCTAAATGGTTCCCAGTCCACTATGTTGTTGGCCAGTTCTAACCATCTTTCAAGCCCTTTGTCCTCTATAGTTCTTTATCATTACAGAGCCTTCCTCCTTCTTTCTCCTTAGGGGTCCAACACCATTCTTCAGAATAGGACTTTCCCCAGTCCTCCCTTGACTCCACCAGAAATCTCAGTTTGACCTAGAAATTCTGTCCTACCTGAATGGTTTACTTTGCACCCTAACCCTTGGTGTGCTAACTGTACAATCACCTAATGATCTGGAGAAAAGGATCGCCTTTTTCGTTTTGGAGAAACTATAATTTTTCTGAAGATTTTATGCCTCTGGCAACTATGCTAGATTTCTTCTCACCACCCCATTAGAAATACGTAGGCTAAAGGAAAAAATTGTAGAGGGCACAAATGAATAACTGGGACAGCCAGTTGATACAGTAGATAGAGTGTAGACTTGAAATCAAGGGAAGCCAGGAACAAGTCCTACCTCCAATACTTTGTGGCCCTGAGCAAGACACTTAACCTTCCTCAGCCTCAGTTTCCTCATTTGTAAAGTGAGTATAATAATTTCTAATTATCTCTAATCTAACTTTCTTTTCAGCTTGCTTCTGCTCTTGATTTGCCCCTTCTTCGAATCAATCAGGCAAACAGCCCTGACCTTCTCAGTGTATCACAGTATTATTCCGGAGAGTTAGTTTCCTATGTAAGAAAGGTAAGTTATTATTTTTGTTACATACTAACTACTGTAACTATTAAGTGAGTGACAGATACTGTGTTTAACCAGAATCTGTTCTCCATGACGTTAGGGACTACATATTTGTCTTTCTTTGGGTATCCCTCATTTTTAGTACAGAGTCTGGCACATGGTAGGTGCTTAAAAAAATGCTTTTTGACCAACTGACTGCCCTCAAGCAACTTAATTTCTGTCAGAGAATTAAAACTTGGGTACAAATAAATATAATACAAGGCAAATTTAGGCTGGAGAGATTATTACTATCTGAAGGCAATCAGAGAAGGAAACCATAAAGCTGGTGATAAGTGATTTGAACCTCATTAAAATCCAAGATTCTGAGAGGAGGAATGTCTTGTGGGAAGTAGGAGACAGAGTGTTGAGTCTGTGGGGATAGCTCATAGCCCAGTGTAGCTGGAAAGCAGTGAAGCAGAGTAATGTGAAATAAGGGAATGAAGCTGTAGAGGAGGTCTTAACAGTCAGGCTAAGTTTTTATTTTATCCCATAGGCATTTAGGAGCCACTGAAGTTTTTTTTCACAAAGGCAGTGTGATGCCTAATTATTTGGGCAACTGTGCAGAGAAAGAAGGAGAGGTAAAGGGGGAGGGAAGGCTTGGGAGCAGGGGGACCAGTCAGAAGGCTACTGGGGCTAGTCCAGTTGAGGAAAAATAAAGACCTAGGGTCTCTGGAGTAGAAAGAAGAGAACAGATAGAAGAAATGTTGAGGTGCTAGAGTCAACAAGATTTGGCACTCCATTAGATTAAAAAAAAATGGTTAGAAAAAAAGTCAGAGAGGACTCTAAAGTTACAAACCTAGGTGACTGAGAGGATCACAGTGCTCTAATAGGAAATAGGAAACTTTGGAGGAATGGACAGTTAAGAAGGGAAATATACCAAGTTGTGTTTTATACATGTGTTTTGAGATACCTATGGGACATTCAGGAGGAGTCGGAGTCAATAAACATTCATCAGGTGCTAAAGACAATCCTGACTCTCCAAAAGAAAGAGAATCTAATGGCATTTGATGGTGTCCACTGGAGTTCAGGAGAGATGAAAGATGGGTATACATATCTGGAAGTTATCTATATAAAAATGATACTTAAATCATAGAAGGTGATGAGATCTTGTGTGGATGGAGAGAAGAGGGGAAGCCCAGGACAGCTCTCTGGGGAACCACCCCTATTAGGGATAAGCCTAAGAAGGAACAGTTAGAAAGGGAGGTCAAGAACCCAGACTGAGCAGCATCACAGAAGCCAAGTGTGGCTGGGGAGGGGTAGATGGAACAGGAGATAGCAGTAAATGAGCTGCATAAATAAGAATGGAGAAAAGGCCTTCACATTCAGCAGGTCAGAGGTCATTTACTATCTTGAAGAGAAAAAGACAGCTGATAGGACCAAAAATGAAATTTCAAGAGACTGAGAAATGAGTGGATGGTAAGAAAGAAGAAGGCAACAAAAGTAGATTCTTTCTAGGAATTTGAAAGTGAAGGGAAATAGAGACTTAAAATGATAGAAAAGACAGGAGAGGGCAATGAGGTTTTTTTAAGGCTGCATAAATCAGGGCATGTTTATAGATTCTGGGAAAAGAGCAACTATATATTGAGTGATTAGACATAAGAGGGAGTACCTGAAGATGAATGAGAGACTATCAGTGGTGATTAAAGCAAAAGAAGAGTTGGATCTAGGGCATAGGAAGAGTGCCCTTGGAAAAGGAAGGAGCCACCTTTTCCTCAGTGACAAGAGGAAAGGAGAAAAAGCCATGAT
Source organism: Gracilinanus agilis (assembly GCF_016433145.1). Taxonomy (NCBI): domain Eukaryota; kingdom Metazoa; phylum Chordata; class Mammalia; order Didelphimorphia; family Didelphidae; genus Gracilinanus; species Gracilinanus agilis. The sequence goes on along the minus strand of NC_058130.1, from coordinate 673,081,322 downwards.
AGTGTAGAAGAGCTTTAAAGAATGTAGGTACCTTGGGTTATCAAGTTAATCATTTTTTTATCTTCTTTAAAGGTTTTGCAAATTATTCCAGAAAGTATGTTTACTTCTCTTCTGAAGATCATAAAGCTTCAAACCCATGCTATCATTGAAGTGCCTACCCGGCTAGACAAAGACAAACTAAGAGACTATGCCCAATTGGGCCCACGATACGAGGTTCTTTTGTCACTTAAAAAGTTTTGCATTTTATGTTTTAGACAAAACATCATGATATCCACCTCCCCTTCCCCCCATGCCATATGACCCACACACGTAAAAATCCATCTTGATTCTAAGGACCTTCAGGGATGGAGTTTTTTGTTTTTTTTCCTCCTCTACCTTGCTAGCCCTTTGCATGACTTAACTCCTGGCTTTGGGAAAACCTTCATTTTTTTATTACCCAGGTTGCTCAGATTTGATTTTAAGGTCCTTTGCTCCTATTCAGCCCAAAGCAGAGGATGGACACAGCTAATCCCAATCCTCTATATGATCTCCCCTTGAAGATGATTAAGGATTTCTAAATTTTTCTTCAGGTTAAATAGTCTTTGTAGGCCAAGTAGTCCAAACTACATTGCCTTAAAGACCATCTGTTTTTTTTCTACCTGGGCTTAGACAAAAGATTTTTAAAACTTGTGGAGTGAAAATTGAGAATGAAACTGTGATTCTTGCTAAGCATTCAAATTAATTCAGTGAGAACTTAACCAGTCATTACTAATTCTGAGAGCTGTCCTGCCTTCCGACTCCCAACTGTCAGCATTTAGGGCAGGATCCTCACATCTGCCATCTTTAGTAAGTGACTTTATTAACATTCAGAGGGGAAATTGAGAGACCAAGAAGGAATAAAAGTGTTATCAGACTCTAAAATAAAGTTAGAGGGAACCCTAGAGATCATCTAGTCCAGTTCTCTCATTTTACAGAGGAAGAATCCAAGGCACAGAGAAGTTAAATGATTTAACCACAGTCAGACAATTAGCCAGTGATAGGACCTGTCCTGGGGTCCAGTCTTGCATTGTTTCCTCTCTACTTTATGCCATCAGTTCAGCCAAAGGATGAAGAGGCAGCCAGTTACCTCACTGTTCCCTTAAGCCACTCACCCCATCATTGATCTTTTGCTTTCCATAAATGGCTTCTGTCATTTACCTTAATTGTTTCTTTCCATTATAGGTTGCCAAGCTTACCCATGATATTTCCATTTTTACTGAAGGCATCTTAATGATGAAAACTACTTTGGTTGGCATTATCAAGGTAATAACACTTTGGGTGTCCTTTTTTCAGAGTCAGAAAGCAGATTATTCTACTGTTTACCCAGCACATGAATAGAAAGCCATCACTACTTATAGATTACAGCCCATTCTGTTCTCTGGTCAGTAATTCAATTTACTGTTTTGACACTTTGATATTCGTTGCAGGATTGGGAATTAGGAGTTGAAATTCCCACCTCCATTCTTTTGCTGGAGGATTTTGTTCCTTATTTATTTGTATATTGGCAACAGAAAAGAATAGAAAGGTATTGTTTCTGTCATACTTAATAGTCCATCTTAGAGCTGCTCAGTTCTGCATTTGTGCAGAAAATAACCATATGTCACTTCAGAAGCTATTTAGATATTAGAAAAATTATTTTTAGTATTCCATGCAACAAAGAGAAGATATCTCTAGTTCTTAACACTGAAGAATAAGAATGATATGTTTAATAGATCTCTTTACTTTACAAAGCTGGTTTGATTCATTTTGCACTAATTGATTTATTTTAAAACCACTTATCAAATGCCTCCTTTTTACCACATACACATAGAAGTAATCAAGGCATTGTCCCTGCCCTCTTGGAGTTTAAATTTTAGGCGGGAGGAAGGGAGAGAGAGAGACAGAGAGAGAAACACCTTTTGTGAGAATTGTAGTTATTGCTAATGACTCAAAACTAGCAGGAAAATAGAGCACATTGTATGACAGGATCCAAAATGATGTGGACAGGCTGGAGCAGTGGAATAAATCAAATAGAATGAAATCTTAGCAGATTAATGCACAGTACTACATTTAGATTCAAAAGGTCAGCTTTACAGTTAATCAGTAAGTGCCTCTTATGAACACAGCCCTGTGCTTAGGGGAAGGGAATAGCAGACACAGAGAATGAAGCAATCAAGTTGGACTAGGAACAGGGAAAAGCATATCCACAGCCACAGCCATCCCCCTGGACTCTGTCCTGGCACATGACTTCCTCATGTGCCTGTTTGTTCTTCATATTTAAATGTTTCCCTTGGAGATATTTGCTAAGTTCAGACCACCACATTTTAGGAAGGATGCTGACAAAAGAGAAAATATCCACGAGAGGACAAATGGGACAGTGAAAGAACTAGAAAAACAGTCATTGAAGGAACAGGGGGCATTTGGCATTCTCTAGAAGAGAAAGCTTAGGAACATAATAGTTGAATACAGTTATTTAAAGAAGGATTAGACTTCTCTTCTTGGCCCTGGAGGTCAGAACTAGAAACAGTAGATTAGAGTTGCAGAAAGGTGGATTTAGGTTTGATGTCAGAGAAGAAAATTTCCTATTAGAGTTGCCTCAAAGTAAAATGGACTGCCCTGGAAGTAAGTGGATATTCCTAGGAGACTAGAGGTCTTCAAGCAAAGGTTACACAGCCACATTTTGGGATTGTTGCAAAAGGATTCTTGATCTAGTACTAGTTATTCAAGATCCCATCAAACCCTGAGATTCGATAAAGGTAGGAGATCACTTGCTTATGTTAACTATAGTTGCAAGTTACATAGTACAGAATACAAAAGATAAGCTAGTGATTCTCCGAGAAGCATTACTGAATCTTCAGGGCAACTTAGCGTACACACACATACTCACTCTCTCTCTCTCTCTCTCTCTCTCTCTCTCTCTCTCTCTCTCTCTNCTCTTCTTGGCCCTGGAGGTCAGAACTAGAAACAGTAGATTAGAGTTGCAGAAAGGTGGATTTAGGTTTGATGTCAGAGAAGAAAATTTCCTATTAGAGTTGCCTCAAAGTAAAATGGACTGCCCTGGAAGTAAGTGGATATTCCTAGGAGACTAGAGGTCTTCAAGCAAAGGTTACACAGCCACATTTTGGGATTGTTGCAAAAGGATTCTTGATCTAGTACTAGTTATTCAAGATCCCATCAAACCCTGAGATTCGATAAAGGTAGGAGATCACTTGCTTATGTTAACTATAGTTGCAAGTTACATAGTACAGAATACAAAAGATAAGCTAGTGATTCTCCGAGAAGCATTACTGAATCTTCAGGGCAACTTAGTGTACACACACATACTCTCTCTCTCTCTCTCTCTCTCTCTCTCTCTCTCTCTCTCTCTCTCTCTCTCCCCACATACAGGTTTAACTTTTTCCCAAGGTACATTTCAGTGAATGCTGCTCATCTGAATTCAGATCTGTTCCCTTTGTTTCCTCTAGCTACCCTCTTCCAGTGCCAAGAATAGATACTTGTTAATTTCTCTTGAAGTAATTATTCATATTATTGCCATTAAAATTGATAGTTTGTAATTATGAATTAGTAAATTTGACAATTTTATAGCAATTTGAAATCTCACTATCAGCAAGTACCTTCACATTATCATCTAGTATGGGTGTCCCCACATCCCCCAAACAAACCAAATCCCAAATAAGTATTTGGTTGGGTGGGGGAAGCCTAGAGACTTAAGCTTTAATTTGAGAACTACTCTATTGTCATTCTAGAAGCCACTCTCTTTAGAATTCAAGTTTTTGTTTTCTTTCTCCTAATTAGCTTGTTACTTTTTTGGTTCTGACTTAGGTGGACCCCAAGCAATTATTGGAAGATGGAATAAGGAAAGAACTGGTTAAACGTGTTGCTCTTGCTCTTCACAGGGGACTCATCTTTAACCCTCGAGCCAAGGTACTAGGAAAGTCTAAAATAGCCCCTTTTCTGTGTATACCACATAGAATGGTACAGAAAATGACTTTTACTTCATGTGTGCAACCAAATTACCCATTCATATTTTAATGCTTAGCTTTTAAAAGACAACAAAGTTATTTCCTCCGATGGTTTGCTAGTCCTCCCCATATTCAGATTTTGAACTAACACATAAGATTTAGAAAAATCACCCTTCTTTAAGGGCATCTCAAACTCCTGTAGGACCTTGCTTTGCATTAACTATTAGAGAATGTGATTCATTGTCTCAGGAAAAGAAGCCTAAAATTGGTAAGTGAGAAATATTTCAAATATATTTGGCTTAGTATTTAAGACTACATATGTAATTAGCCAATGATTTTCTGTAATAAGTTTTTTCAAGACATCTTTTCCAAGGCAATTATACTAGTAAAAAGGAATGAAACCAGAATTCTTTTCTCCTGACATCTGTTGTTCCCCAAGATGAGTTAGAAAGTAAATATTTCCAAAGCTGTTTTAACTTGGCTTTTGCTTTGACTTTGCTTACTTGTTGATAAATCATTTAATGGCATCTCTACATTTTCTTCTATATTCATATAAATTTAAGTAAAACACATAACCTATCCCATTTAGTGGCCTTAATTTTTCTCCTTTGTATAGCCAAGTGAGCTGATGCCTAAGTTGAAAGATATGGGAGCTACCATGGATGGATTCCATCGTTCTTTTGAGTATATCCAGGACTACGTCAATATATATGGACTCAAGATTTGGCAGGAAGAAGTATCTCGTATTATCAATTATAACGTGGAACAAGAATGCAATAACTTCTTAAGAACAAAGGTATTTAGTTTATAAATTGATTATTAGTTGAAAAAAAGTTGTCTATATCAGAACCTTAATGATAAAGAAACTCAAAACATTAAGAAATACCAAAAATATATTCATAAAGTAACTCCTTAAAGCAGTTGTTAAAACTATGAATTGGCTGTTTAGCAAATTTAGCACCTACTAAGTTCTAGATGGTACAAATCTCTAGGAGATTTTTAAAAAATAAATAGGATTTGACCCTTGCCCTTAAGGATCTTACAATCTAGTAAAAGATTAGAAATAAAGACAAACGACTACCATGTGTGATATTTTATTGTGTTTTGGTAAAATTTAAATGCCAAAGGAATCCAGAGGAGAAAGATCATTTGTGGCCAGGATAATTAAAGGTTTCATGTAGGAGTGGCATTCATACTGGGATTTTCAGGATAAATATGATTTCATTATGTGAAGATGAGGACAGAAGAGGATATTCTAGCCAGAGAAAACAGCCTGAACAAGCTTACAGAGGCAGGGAGCTGGCAGGTAAGATCAGGTAAATTGGCACCAGATTGCAGGAGGCTTTGCTGAGTAGAGATTTTATTTAGTGGGCAGTAAGGAATCATGATTCTAACAAGGTAAATTAGAAAGTAGAGATGTTAGAAGCAGAGAAATTAACCTAGGAAATTGCAACATTCTAAGCAAGATGAATGAATAAATGAAAAATAAGCCCTTAATATATGCAAAGTATTGTGCTAAGTAAGCATGAGTATACAAAAAGAAAAATAAAATCATTCCTTCAATTAAGGACCTTACATTCTAATTGGGGAAGAAAGCAAATATAAGAAGGTCAGCTTCAGGGCAAATGGAAGAAGTGGGATAGAAGTAGAACTGGGACTCTGGATTCCTTCCCAATGGAATTGGAATGGAGGGTCAGCATCCTGCCAGGTAGGGAAATGTTAACTGTTATTATTGAAGAAAAGTCAGCAAGACTCAGCAACTCATTGAATGTGGGAGGATATAAAAAATTACCCTTGAGTTATCAAATCAATTGGATATAGAGAATGTCGATACCATTAATAGAAAGAGAGAAATCTGGAGGAAGATTTGGTTTTGGTGGTAATGGGAAGGGAGATGATGATAATTTCAGTTTTAGAAAGATTGAGTTTTGGTTGATGGGACTTCCAGGTCTTTTTAGAGCTCAGGAGAGTGGTCAAGATTCAAGAGACTTATTGGAGAATGCCCTAGAGCCATGGAGGCAAACCTATGGCATGCGGGCCAGAGGGGGCACTCAGAGCCCACTCTGTGGGCATGCCTGCGGTTGCCAGAGCACAGAGTTCATTACTAGAAAGTGAGAAGAATGCAGGGCAGGGCTGCTCCCCTCCCCCTTTTGTAATGCAGGGTTGTAGCAGAAGCTTTTCCTTTTGCAAACCAACCATAGCAGCCCTGACAGTTGGAAAGAATAGAATGTTGACCCTGGCCTCAGGGCAAAACCTTTGGAGCCTGGGAGTATAAATATTCCTGCAGAATCAACTGAGGGGCCTTTTGCCTTTGGGCTTTGCCTGATTTTCCTTGACCTCCCCTTTGACATCCTGCCATTCCCTGGATTTCCCCATTGGGCCCTGGGAGGAAGGTATTTTGGTGGGTGGAGATCATGGGAATTAGCCTCTGTAGGCAGGCAGGAACAACCAAATCTAGCCATCACTTCATCCAGTAATCTGCTGAACCTTATTACCTCAGGGCAGTGAAATTATCCCTGGATCCTCCCTTCTGTGACCGGTCCCCCAGCACCAGCTTCTTCCCTAGCAGCAGTTACTAGACCTCAAACCTTTTTCCCCTTAACTTACCCTTGGCTTTAATAAACTCCTTTGGCTTTTATACAAAGAGCTTCTGGTGAATCATTGTACTGAGTACTAGGGGCAATAAAGAATCCTCAGTTTTATTTTTGCACTTGGTTTTGATCCAGTTATGCATATGGTCTTTTGCAAGCACTTCGAGTCTTGCTTGTTCAGTGTCAGCTAAACTTGGACTTCCTATAGCACCGTCAGGCAAGTCAAGTTTAGAAGAGTTATCAATACAGAATGCAGGCTTAGAGAGCGAGCTCTCTGTGTCACTGAGAGCTGGAGAATCTATAACCGTGGTTACTAGCTGTACAGAGGCTTACGGAATCTTCAGGCTGGCTCTTACTAAGGGCTGCAGAAATGGAGGTTTGATTTGATTCACCATCCACTCTGTTGTCTAGAGAACTGTCAAGCCCCAAATCAGAAGTTTTCCCTTCAGGGGGCAGCTGGGTAGCTCAGTGGATTGAGAGTCAGGCCTAGAGACAGGAGATCCTAGGTTCAAATCTGGCCTCAGACACTTCCCAGCTGTGTAACCCTGGGCAAGTCACTTGATTCCCATTGCCCATCCTTACCACTCTTCCACCTAGGAGCCAATACACAGAAGTTAAGGGCTTAGAATGAATGAGTGAAGTGAAGTGAAGTGAAGTGAAGTGAGGTTTTCCCATCAGTTGTATCAGGGAACATTTGGTAGATGGTTTGTGTTCCCTTCAACACCTCTGGTACGACTCCCGACTCAGAAGCTGACTGGAGTTCACTATCTAGCCCTGAAATCTGTGTGGCTGAAGTCAGATGGTTTGTGTCTCCAACCACTGAACAGACTACACTTTCCACACGAGTCTGAAGACATCACCTGCCCCTCTAAAAGGTTCATCATCACTGCCCTATAGAGATAAGAGAAGCCATGAGAAAAGGTGAGTTTGCCAAGAGCTATTTTATAAAAACTTTAATGAAGCAGGTTGCACAAGTTCCTCCAGTAACCTTTTTGGTAATTTAACAACTATATGTATTCACTGCCCTTGAGTTGTTTAATCTACAAAGTTTTAAACATATCCCATACTCTTTTTCAGTTTCATATTTTAGGACAAAATATGGATGGGACAGTTAGGTGGTTCCCTGGATAGAGTGCTAGACCTAGAGTTAGAAAGACCAGAGTTCAAATCCAGCCTCGGACATTTGCTTATCTGTGTGACCCTAGTCAAGTCACTTAACCTTATTTGCCTCAGTTTCCCCATCTGTAAAATGGACCAGACAAGGAAAAGACAAACAATACAAGTATCTTTGCCTAGAAAACTCCAATCAGGGTCATAAAGAATTGGACATGACTGAAACAACTGAACAACAAAATTATCATGGGTAATGGTTATAAACTTACACTTAGACTATTACCACAGAACAGGTAATAATAATAATATAACACACTGAGAAAGATCATATTCATAGAGCAAAAACTATAGTTCTCTGCTCATGTAGTTAACCCCTCCCCAATCTTGTAAGATTGTAAGACCCCTTAAATTTTGTCATTTTTATCCCTCACTTATACAGAAAGTATACTATATGCAACTTGAAGACCTTTTTTTTTTAAACCCTTACCTTCTGCCTTAAAATCAATACCAGGTATTGGTTCCAAGGCAGAAGAGTGTGGTAAGGGCCAGGCAATGGTAGTTAAGTGACTTACCCAGGATTACACAGCTAGGAAGTGTCTGAGGCTAGATTTGAAACTAGGACCGCCTGTCTCTAGGCCTGGCTCTTAATACACTGAGCTACCCAGCTGCCCTCAACTTGAAGACTTTTACACTAATTTGGTTTTTGAAAATAAGGATCATTTATTTTTGCCTTTCTTCATTCTGTGTTATAATTGTTGCAATAAATGATCTATAAAAAAATCTAACTCACCTAATCCAAAATATGCATATGGCTTTAATTTTTAGATTCAAGACTGGCAAAGCATGTATCAGTCCACTCATATTCCTATACCGAAATTCACTCCTGTCGATGAATCTGTAACTTTTATTGGCCGACTCTGCAGAGAAATACTGCGGATTACAGACCCCAAGTAAGTATTTGTGCTGCACTGAATCTTTGCAATTACCAAGGCAGAATAAATTTTTAAAAGACATGTGCTTCTATAAATCCAGTAGTATCAGATCAACAAGCTGGTCAAAACCTCTTACCAGTTCTCATTATTTGGGAGTTACAATAAAATCATAAACAGAATTAATCTAGCAGCCACAAACTACATTAACTTAAAATGATTCAGTGTAACAGGAAAATCAATGAAATAAGCAAGATTAATTAACAAAAGTAATTAGCAAAATACAGTAAGATACAGTCTTTTTAAAACAGAAATAAAGCTCATTCAGTTCCGAGGTTTTAAAAGTTCACCCCTGGTTTCAATTTAAGGTTCTTTTGATTGAGTTCTGCTGAGTTTAAGGGTTTTTTTGTTTTGTTTTGTTTTGTTTTGTTTTTTCAAGTTCAAAGTTCTGAGCAGGTATGGGGTGAAATTCTTCCCCAGAGTTCAGTTTTTAATCACAAGCAACTGCCGCCTCCATTTTGTTTCCTGTCTCTACCTCCCAAATCTGCTGGCCAAGACCCTACTGGCCAAGAGCCCCTCCCTCCTAACCCAGGAGATTTAAGCTCTTCCCAGCGTCAAGACGTCGGCCTCCCCAAGCCCAAAGACCCGGAAAGGGAAACCAGTTGGATCACGGGAAATGTAGTTTTGATACATTTCCCATGTCCATAGAAATATATACACTTCTAGATGGCATTTTCCCAAATTTCACTTTTACAGAAGGTGCAGGTGGATTGTGGGCTTGATGCCCTTGAAAGGAATAATCATGTCTATAGGACTATGGATTCACTGAAGTATTAATGTTTAACATATAAAGGTTAACAGTTTATAAAACACTTTCCTCCTAATAACCCCAAAGATAGGCAGTACAAGTATTATTATCTCCATTTCACAGATGTAGAAATTGAGGCTCAAATTGAGGCTCAATGAAAGGGAAATGATTTGCCCATGCTCACATAGCTACTAGGCATTAATCAGTCAATTAACAAGCATTCCTTAGGAACCTAACACATATCAGGTACTGAGGATACAATGAACAAAATGAAACCGCTTCTTAACCGTAACTCACTAGTCGTTCAGGAGAGAAAGCATTACATAAATAAGTATATACGAAGTATAAAGACTGGAACTATGGTGTCATTGATATAGGGAGTATCTTGTCTGCTAATTACAGTATTAGAGAATTTCCTGAGATTGCTGAGAGGTTGAGTGATTTGCCTGAAGTGTTAAGTGGGAAGGAGGAAGGGAACAAGCATTTACTAAACTCCTAACATGTGTCTTGCACTGTGCTGAGCACTTTCCAGATATTATCTCATGGAGACACAAACTCCATGAGATGATATCTATCTTTCTATCTGGAGGCTAGCTCTCTGTCTACTATTCCATACTTGCTTCTTTAAATTCAAAGTATGTTTGAAATAAAGGGCAATAGTAGCTGGAGCAGGGAAAGGGAGGAAGATCAGGACAGGCTCCATGTAGAAATTGGTGCTTGAGCAGAATTTTGAAAGAAAGAGTCTAAGAAGCAGCTGTGAAGTCAAAGAGCAACCAGAATGAGAAACGAGCTGGAGTGCCTTGTGAGGAATAGCCAAAAGAGGCAGCCAGTTTGGCTGCACCATGGATTGTGGGAAAGGAAGTACTATTTAAGACTGGAAAGATATGCCATTGCTAAGTTGTGGCGGGCTTTAAAAAACAAAAAGAGGACTTGGCTTGTCCTTAGATAGGATAGGCAGCCACTTGGAGTTTTAAGTAGGAGAGTAATAACATGGTCAGACCTGCACTTTAAGACAATTCCTTTACTACCTGTGTGTGCAGGTTAGGTTGGAGAGTGGAATAGGGTAGCCAGTTAGGAAATGTTATATCAGTTCAGGCAAGATGTGATGGAGGGAGGTAACAAACAGCTAGGGAGAAGAGGATGGAGGTTGGAAATACAATAGTGATAGAAATGAGATCTAGCCATTGATTTTATGTGCTGGGGAGGAAGAGTGAAGAGTCAAGGACATTGCCAAGGTTTGGAATCCGGAGCTCTAAAGGATGTGTGTCAGAAAAAGAGAAGTTCCTCAGCAGCAGAAACTCAGAAGGTCTCCTAGCTTGTGGCCCAGTTCCTCTTCACCATAGCACATTGGCTCAAACTACAGCATCACACCTAGGATCTTCATTTAGTTCAGATTGAGAACAGTTAATTGGACAATCATATAATTAGGAAGTTTTGTAACTGTAACAGCATTGTACTAAATACTATGGCTTTGTAATTTGGATAAAATTTTCCAGTGTCTAATGGAACTCAAAGCGTGTCACTAAATAAACTGAAGTCACCTTTGCAAGTATGGAAAAGTAATACTGAATTGGGGTATTTTTTGTGAAATAATTTTCTCTTTAACCCACCCTGAAAAACTGACTGATTCCAAGATAAAGCTACAGAGTTTCTCCCCTAGGCTATGAAACTAGACTAAGTGTTCCCTTTTGTTGAGATAACAGGATTTGGGGCTGGGCCAAGCTGCCACTTGTTACACTTTAAATTAAGTTAATGGCAGCTAGGTGACTCAGTAGATTGAAAGCCAGATCTGGAGATGGAAGGTCCTGGGTTCAAATTTGGGCTCTGGTACTTCCTAGCTGTGTGACCCTGGATAAGTCACTTATCCCTAGTTGCCTCACCCTTACCACTCTTCTGCCTTGGAGCCAATATATGTTATTGGTTCTAAAGTGAAAGGTAAAAGGGTTTTATTAATAAAAAATCAAAAAACAAAAAAGATTAAATTAAAGGAGCACGCTCTAGCCACCATGCATGAAGTAGCCATGTTGACCCAGCCCTGTGGCAGGGAGGAAAAGGGTTTGCTATCATCTGTAAGACACACACACCTCCTTCCTATGATGAAATCATGATGGACGAGTTGGGGTCTCTAGGTCCATCTCAGTGACAATTTTCCAATCAGAAATGTCTTGGAGAGGGACTGAATGGTGACAACACAGAAGGTAGTATATATTGGCCTGTGTCACGGGAACTTGAGCTTTTTTGTTGCTTCCTTTTGCCTTGCTTATATTCTCTGGCACCCATTTAGATTCTGGAGGGAATCTACTGGCTAGTTTAGATTTTCTTGAGCAGCGAATTAATAAACTAACTTAAAAATTAAGAAATACTACCTCTTGAGAATTTCAGTCATTACACAAGGCACTCTAGTAAAGTGCCTTCAAGCCTAGTCCTTGACCCTTTCTTTCCAGTATTTTTCTTGTGGATTGATCTAACAGCAGTAATGGTACACTTCAAATAATATTGGCAAAAATAAATAATATGTTGGAGTCAGAATCTGGTTCCAAAAAGACTATTATAGACTGGAATGGAGGACTAATGTGAACAAGTTGAAATTTAGCAAGATAAATTTTGAGTCCTATGAAATGCAAGGATCTGGCTAAAGGCTCTAGGCCTCACTGATGCACAGTCAGCTGTCTCTTCATGTAGCTATTACCTTCACCCCAGGGCTCTTTCACCTTTCTTTCCTTACTAAACTTTCCTCATCCCAGAACCCAGGCTTGAGATAAAGATTCCTACTAGGCCTTCCTATCCCTGGAGATAATTTGCCTCAATAGTAGCAGCTGATATTCTTCTAGAATGCTTTAATGTTTTCAGATTGTCTTTAGGTACATTATTCCATGGTCATTGAGCATCTAAGAAAGGAAGTAATGATTCATCCCAAAGAGCTTCAGGAAACAGGTCACAGATAAACCAGATTATGTGATGAAGTACTTCATAATATTGTTGTGGTGGAGATGGAGAGATGTGGATTTGATGATGATGATGATGAAGTTGGACACACTCAGAACTAGTTTAGTGGTCAAAATCAAAGAATATTTATTAGCATTTCAGTATCAACTCAGCATAATTCCCCAGCAAAGTTCCCAAGGGATCTTGAGCTTGGTGTGGTGCTGCTGAACCTTTTTTTTTTTATGACTCGGATAATGGGATAGTTGGTATTCTCATCACCTTTTCAGTTGCTACAAAACCAAGGGGGGAGGATGGATAGTTAATTCACTTGACCATGGAGTCAGTCACCATCCAAAAAAGATCCTTCGTGGTACAGTTGAAATAGCCCGTTATGGAGTCTGTAAGGGTTAAATTTAATGGTTGGACAATAATTTTATGAAATTAAGTTGTCACCAATATTTATTATATCTCCAGTCAGAAATTTAATTACAAATATTTACAAAATGGAGAGGAAACAATAAAATAAAGAAATGTGAAGAGGTTAGAGAGGTTTTCCTATCAACCTAAATGCTTACTCCGGGGATCTGCTTAATCCAGGCAGAGATTAATTAGTTCTCAACCAGGAAGGCTGGTGGCGAATAACCATGAGGCCTCCTCCAAGATGGAAGCTAGTCTCTTAGGAAACTAGGAAAGGAGTCAGCCTTTCACTCACCCAATGAAGTAGTCCAGTAATCAGAATCTAAGTTGAAGATGAGCTCCAAACCCATGTTCCAAGCCGCATTCTCCAGTGAAGCTCCCTTGAAGACTCTCCCCAGTCAGAAGACTGTCTTCAGAAGACAATCTCTTCAGAGTATCTTCTCAAAGACAATCTCCCTCTGAGGGAGTTCAGGGCTTGCTTTTATGGTGACTTCTTGTCCCTGCCCCTCTTCACAGGGACCAGTCACAGTTTCCAAATTGTCTAGCACTACAGGCACTGTCTGTGGGATTGACTTCTCACCTTCTGAAGGTTAAGTTCTCACCTTCTGGAGAGGTGAATACTCATCCTGGCTGATTGTGGTTTGTGAGCTCTTCCACCTAGTTTAAGCGAGTGTTATTTCAATCAAAAGGTAGTCAAAGGAGAGTTAATCCTGTCCTCACAATCTAGTGAGGTACTTAAGTTAATGTTAACTCAGGATAGACAATAGAATAAAGAATTCTCTTTCACAGGTCATGGGGCCTATGTGCAACAAGGCTTTATTTTTTTCCCCAGCCTCTTATCCTTTTATGTGTGGGATTACATGAAAATTTATGGTACATTCTAGGCCACAGATCTTTCTGTTTTACCCAGGATTCTGCTGATGTGATTCCAAAGTACCAAACTTTCACTACATTGATCATACCATATGTGGTATAAGCCAAGTAGAATAAAAAGTTATGACTTCTTTTTTTTTTGTTTTCAAGTACCTGTGTTTTTATTGGACAGGTAAGTAAGGTAAGTTGAGGCTCATCACTGAACTCTTGATTCCTGAAAACCCTACAGAATTCAATTCTCCTTAAAATACTTGTGTTCATTTTTTATTTTGTTTTGGTTTTTTGCTAGAACAACTTGTTATATTGATCAGCTGAACACTTGGTATGACATGAAGACTCACCAGGAAGTGACCAGCAGCCATCTTTTCTCAGAAATCCAAACTACTTTAGGCACCTTTGGACTGAATGGATTGGACAGACTATTGTGTTTTATGATTGTCAAAGAATTGCAGGTGAGACTGGCTTAGGATCCCACTTGTCCTCCCTCCTTGTATGCCTTATTAGTCTCAAGAGAAATAGAAATCAGTGATACTTAATGAGTAGCTGGAATTTTTTCTTTTTTTTTTCTTTTTTCCTTTTTTTTTTTTTTTTTGTATCTGTAAATCCTTACCCATAGAAATAAATGAATATTTCTGGAATCCCTTTAATACATTTCAGTTCTTATAAACAAAAGATTTTATCTTGTGAGACAAATTTTGTATATTAATAGCCAGTGAGTTCCACAACAAGGGACCTTCCTAATAGTGCCTAATTTCTTCTGTATTACCATCTGTAAATGAAAAGCTGGGTGGTATAGTAGAAAGATTAACAAAACGGATTTTAAGCCAAGAAAGACGGGCTCAAACCTTGGCCCTGCTTCCTGCTATTTGTGTAGCTTTTGGCACTTCAGTTCCCCTCTTTGGGCTTCAGTTCCCTCAACAACAACAACAACAAAATGAGGGTCAACTGGAAAGTCCCTTCAAATGCTGGTATTCTAAATCCAATGTTCCATCATTGTATCTTCAGGTTTTCTAAATTTCTTATATACTTTGAGTGCATTTCAAAATTGAACTATGTAGTCTTTTTTATTGTTGTTTTCAAATTTCCATTGTTTTCAGGTTTTTGATCATTTCCTTTTTTCTGTTTTAATTTGCTTTCTGTAGAATTTCCTTGGAATGTTTCAGAAAATTGTCCTCAGAGACAAAGCTGTTCAGGATACCTTAAAAGCCCTTATGAGTGTCATCAGTCCCTTGAAAGGCATTGTGGGTGAGTGTTTTTCATATGATTTGCCAAAAAATGTAAAATCATCATTTCTCTGAATTTACTAACTACCTAATTATGTATCAACTTTCCAGCAAATGCAAATAAAACATATTTTTCTGCCATTGCCAAAACTCAGAAGATTTGGACACCATATCTTGAGGCTATCATGAAGGTAAGCATATTTATAAATTAAGCATTACATGGCATTTTTTCCTCTTTAATATATATAACAGTTTATTCTACAGTTGAGGATTCTGTATTCTCACAATTACTTGAATTTTCTATCATTTAAAGTAATTCAGTGTCACCATTCTTTCTGTATTCATTTGCTTCTTTCACTCATCTCTCTAGAGCTATTCTTATAGTTGATCCATCCTCACTTTCTTTAGAATTTCTTTTATTCTTAGAAAGAATGTACCCTTGGACTAGCTAAGTGGCTCAGTAGAGAACCAGGCCTAAAGATAGGAGGTCCTGGATTCAAATTTGGTATCAGATACTTCCTAGCTATGTGTCCCTAGGCAAGTCATTTAATCCTTATTGCCTAACCCTTACCACTCTTCTGCCTTGGAACCAAAGAAGGTAAACGTTCTTTTTAAAAAAAATTATCCTTGCAACTGTGATGGCAGAAATGATAGCCATTTCCTTCCCCATAAATATTCCCTTCCCCTCTCTGTGAAACGAAGTAAAGTTCATTTGCCAAAGAAACACACTAAGCTAATCTACTTGGTGGCAGAACCAGATATATTTGTATATTGGAATGGGATATATAGCCCATTGTGTGCATAGATGTTAGGAGCCTAGGCTATTTGGAACATGAACTGTTTTCTGTCAACAAAGCAGTGCCTTAGGTATTGATTAAGAAAAAGAGGGGGCACCTGAGTAGCTCAGTGGATTGAGAGTCAGGCCTAGAGACGGGAGGTCCTAGGTTCAAATCTGGCCTCAGACACTTCCCAGCTGTGTGACCCTGGGCAAGTCACTTGACCCCCATTGCCCACCCTTACTACTCTTCCACCAAGGAGCCAATACACAGAAGTTAAGGGTTAAAAAAAAAAAATGATGAGGATTATTTGTGTTTCTGAATCTGGCTATTTTTGAGCATCGTTAACAACCTCCTCACTTTAGACTCTTGGCAGTTCTTTAAGGGGACAGCATGTTGTAATGGAAAGAGCACAGGTTTGAAAGAAGATCCTCTGTGCTCTGAATTCCCTACCTGTGTGACCTTGGGCAAATTTATATCATCTCTATGGGCCTCACTTTCCTCTTCCTTAAAAATAGGAGTTGGATTGGATACTATTCTTAGCTCTTTTCCTGAGCTAAATATTGTCTTCTACCTTCTAATCTTGTTTCGTGATATTCTGCTCTATAAACTTATTTTGTTCTTGCGATGAACAAAAATAGCTTCTTTTTGGAAACATTATTAACCATCTAGAAATCAACTCATTAGTTTCATATAAAGCAGCATCATTTTTTTTCTATATGTATGCATATATGTGTGTATATTTATACATAAAATATATATGTATAAATGGTACAACATTGACTTTGGGGAGTTTTGTTGTTTAGAAATGCTTTTAAATGACCCAGAGTGGAAGCTAATATGTAGTGATTATCCCTTGTCTTCAAGGGTCAAAACACTAAGTTTTTCCAAGGAGGGAAAAACCAACTCAATAAGTGTAACCTGCCATCTGATTTCGTAGGGCTGAGCAGTTTGAGTGCACAAGGAAAAATAATCCAAATTATACACCTAGACCTGAGATACCAGTTAATGTGACCTAGGGAAATGATGTGGATATCACTAAAAACTGTGGAAAAATAGGTAATGGAGGGCATCAGGGATGTTACAATAAAAATCTAAATGATTGTGGGTACACACACTGGGCTGTAGGAGAGACTGGACCACGATGAGGAGACCTGAGCACACAGCTAAGCTGCTCCTAACTGACAAAAATGGCTGTTGGCCAACTGTCTCCAGCTCACCACTAGGCCAGAGTCTAGAAACCAACAGGCAAGGTAAAGGTTTTAACGGTTTTAATTATGTACAACTAAAATAAAGGTGGGAAAGGGATTTCTATACTTTAAACATAAAGGATAAAACCACAGGGGCAAGGAGAGGACTTCTCTACTCTAATCTTAGTGATCTAAGCAGGCAGGGCCAAAGGAGCAGTGTGGGAGTCACTGTGAAGACCTCAAAC
Organism: Gracilinanus agilis; assembly: GCF_016433145.1. Taxonomy (NCBI): domain Eukaryota; kingdom Metazoa; phylum Chordata; class Mammalia; order Didelphimorphia; family Didelphidae; genus Gracilinanus; species Gracilinanus agilis. Next base: position 673,064,273 of record NC_058130.1, on the reverse strand, counting down.
CTGGTACCAGCCAGATTTGACCAGCACAGCAAATGGGTCTGAGGGTGGCTTTGGGGTTCTCACAGTAATCCACAGATGATCAGGATGCCAAAAGCTTAGGTGGTCCAAGATATCCAAGAAGAAAGAGTGTGCTTGAGATGCTGTCCACCAGATCCCAAACTTCTCCTCTTCTTGGTGCTTCTCTGTAGGTCTTGTCCTCTTGCTGGAAAGCCACCACCACTCAGGATCCCAGGGAAATCAGGATGCAGGGTGTCCTTTACTCTGAGAACTCCCAGGGCTAACCACAGTTTGTGCCAACCCCTAATGGAGTCTCTCTCAGAGCACAAACCACTTCTTCCTGCCCCTTCATTCCATCTTAGAATGCTCCAGCCTTCCTGCTAGGTACATCCTTAATACTTAATTAATAACTACCTAATCTTCCTCACAACAAAACTCTTCCAAGGGCCTAATGCTTTCCAAACCTGCTATTATATCCAATGACTGTCATGGATCACACTTAGGTCCTTGATATCTACCTTTCATCTAGTACTGTCTTTATTTGAGTTTTCTCTTTCTCATTTTACTTATAGGTTGGACAAATGCAGGTTTTGAGGCAACAGATTGCTAATGAGCTAAATTATTCCTGCAGATTTGACTCCAAACACCTGGCAGCAGCTTTGGAAAATCTCAATAAGTAAGAATGAGTTTTTGAAATAGCATTTTGTGCCTCTAGAGAAGTTCTTGATCAAAAATCACATTTTTGCACTTTTCTTAACTGCCTTTTAGGTATTTTATTAGGCATATGTTCTCAAAAATGTACGCTCATGTTTTCAGAGTATAATCACATCTGTCAACTAGTCAGCTAGGTGCGACAGTAGATGAAAGAGTCAAGAAGACTTGAGTTCAAACTCAACTCAGACACTTACTAGCTGTGTGACTCTGGGCAAGTCATTAACCTCTCTTTGCCTCAGTTTCCTCATCTATAAAATAGTAGTATTAATAGCACCTACCTCCCTGAATTATTGTAAGGATCAATGAGATAATAATTGTAAAAGAACCTGAAACAGAGTTGGTGCTATATAAATGTTACTAATTATTATGATTACTATTGTTACTATTCTGAAGACTTTCTTTTCCTCAGTATTGTAACTGGTTTCTCCTGTTTTAATGACTCTATTAACAAATTCCAAATCAGTGCTTGGTCTCTAAATTAGTAGTTTAGAGAAAGTAATAATGAAATATAGTTTAGTCAACCTTTGAAAATTGCAATACTTCCATGTCATTTTGACTCTTTGATAAAATAATTTTGTGGAATTATCCTCTTAAAATGATGGATGGTCCTGAAAAGGAGTTATATAAATTAGCTACTGGAAGAGCTCTTAAAGATCATTTAATTAAGAGGTTTTCACCTGGGCTTTATGGACCCCATAGCAGTCTTGTGGATATATTTCTGGTGGGGAAGTCCATAAATTAGCAGGGAGAGGGAAGGTTCCTATTTTAATTTAACTATTTCAGTATTATTGTTTTCCTGTGTAAGCCTTTATATTTTGTGTATTTAAAAACATTATTCTCAGAAAGGATCCCTAGATTTTACTAGACTGGCAAAGGGGTCCATGACACAAAAAAGATTAAAAACACCACATCTAGGCTAATCTTCTCTTTTTGCAATCACTTGTAGAACTTAAAGGGTTTTTTTACTTAAAAGGTAAGTTTTTTAAAGTATTTTAAGTTTTTCTAACTCTATGATCCCTATTTTTTATGTTCACTTATGTTCACTTAGAGCTATCTTAGCTGATATCGAAGCTCACTATCAGGATCCTTCACTTCCTTACCCTAAGGAAGACAATACACTGTTATATGAAATCACAGCCTATCTGGAAGCAGCGGGAATTCACAATCCACTGAATAAGGTCAGATTCCCATGTTTATATCAGCTAATGGACTCACTCTTCACAATGCATTGGTTTGGCAAAGTTAAATTGGCCTCTTCTTGCACAAGGAGCATTCTTGATAGGCCCAGTATTCTGCTCAACTGTAGTCTTTCACCTGTGACTTGCTTATTCAGATAAATATTAAGTCATTATTGCTTCATAACATATTTGTCATTTTGACTAACTGTATAATCAGGATTTGCGCCATCTCCTTTAGCAGGAAGAGGGCAGCCTGTGGCACATGGAAATTCTTGATTGAACTTTCTCTACTATCTCCCATCTATATATCTTCACTTTGTCCTTTTTTCCCTTTCTTTTCCCTTTGATCCCTCTCCTCCCTACCGCATTTTCCATTCCTCTCTTCCCAGTCCCATTTATCCTTCATACACACCCCACATACATTACACTCTCGTAGTCCTGCCAGAGTACTAAAGGGATTCATATTTAATAGGATAATAGTCATATATTTCTGGTTTTTTAGTTACTGAAGTAGGGAAAGTTGAAAATGCTCTAGTCACAAATGAATCAATCTGTCCATTGAAAATTACACTGTTTTGAACCATTCTTTCTGAAGAGCAAATGTAAAATAAGATGGAAGCTTGGCCTTTGAGAGCATTAATTAAGTATTCCATATTTGTCATGCCCTGTGCAAAGCACAGGGGATAGACTAAAACAAAAACTCAACAGGCTGTACCTTCAAGGTATTTATATTCTATTGGGGGATACATTTTATAAAAAGAAAAGTAAATATATGATGCAAAGAAAGTTGATTTTTTTTTTATCTTTCTTTCTGTCCCCAGATTTACATAACGACAAAACGTTTACCCTATTTTCCTGTGGTTAACTTCCTATTCTTGATTGCTCAGCTGCCAAAACTTCAATACAACAAAAACCTGGGTACTGTATCTATTTATTCTTCAAAGTAATTAATGTTAATAATCAGATCAGTAACTGAAACAACTCACATTTTAGAGAGACTCCTAGTTGTCATACATTTATAGTGTAAATATGTTTTTATAAGGTAAATGTCTTTTTCTCTGGAATGATTTTCCTATTAAAAACATTAACTGGGGATTAGATATAAGCCAGATGTTTATAATGATTCTTTAAAAAAAAATTACTTTCTGACTTAGAATTAATACTAAGTATCAGTTTCATGGCCACTCCTCCCCCAGAATTAAGTAAAAATGGTCATTCTCACCACTATGAAATTCTACAGCACTTTGTTTTTATACCATTCTTATAGTTCTCCTCACTTAAGGCCTTATAGTTACTTGTATACACATATTTTTCCTCCTTTCTAGATTATAGCCACCTAAAGGATAGTGTATTATTCGAATCTTGAACTCTTAGAAATTATTGTAAGTTTTAATTTGATTATGTTTCCATGATCCATTGGGGAGACTGGTCGCCCAAAGGATCAAAGGGGGGAGTGTATTAATTAGAATCTTGAACCCTTATGTTTCCCATAATTCCCTTTCCCTTTTGTGTGCATGCATTGTTATGTGGTTTGTATATTAGTTTTGGTTTCTCCTGACCCTGCCTCTCCTCTCCACATGAGAGCCTTAGATGAGTGTAATAAACTTTATAAATATTAAACTTCAAGATATAGGATATTAATTTTTAAAATCTACAATAGAAATCATATTTTACTCAGATAGTGCTAGATGCTCATAACATAAGTTCCCTAAATTCATGCTAAATTAAGTTTTATTTTATTGGTCAAAAGTTCATTTGGGAGAAATAATCTCTAGATGTAATCATTAATGTTCCCTTCTTGTTGCTATGAAAAAACAAGTGTTGGCCACAGGAAGTTCTTAGTGTTGCTATTAAATATATTAGTCTCTGAATGACTTATTTTCACTGTGTTAAGCAACTTTTGGCCAACTTACTCTTCATATACTGCAGCATCACTTTGGTTTTATGTATCATTTGTTACATCTTTCTCATCCAGAATGACTTCCCTGACAGGTTTGTTCTTAAGAAAGTGCTTTTGGGGCAACTTGGTGGCTCAGTGGATTGAGAGCCAGACCTAAAGACTGGAGATCCTAGGTTCAAATCTGACCTTAAACACTTCCTACCTGTGTGACCCTGAGCAAGTTACTTAACCCCTATTGCTCAGCCTTCACCACTCCTCTGCCTTGGAACCAATACACAGTATTAATTTTAAAACGGAAGATAAAGATTTAAAAAAAATAAAAAGAAATAAAGTGCTTCATAGGGGCAGCTAAGTGGCTCAGTAGCTAGAGGACCAGGGCTGGAGGTAGGAGTATCCTGGGTTCATATGTGACCATGGGCACTTCCTAGCTGTTCAACCCTGGGCAAGTGACTTAATCTCAGTAGCCTCACCCTAAACCCTAAGCCTTGGAACCAATACTTAGTATCAATTCTAAAATAGAAGGTAAGAGTTTCAGGGTTTTTTTCATTTGTTTTTTAAATGAAAAAGAAAGTTCTTTGTAAACCTTAAATTGTTACTATATTTTATGATGAAAAGCATGTATCCCATCCATTAATTAGCTTTGCCCAAGTGTCATGACAGGAAAGATTGTATGACTCCATTTCACATCAGTCTTAAATTTGTCCAACATTAAAGAAGCACAAAATTTGTTGATTCAATGAAAAGGAACCTCAAATGTCATTTGGTTTAACCTGAACAGACTGAACACTCATGACAAGTGGTCCCTTCTTAAAGAATCCAGTAGGAGCTGACATTTATAGAGATCTTTTTATTTATTTTTACTTTCTGTCTTAGTCACAACTCTAAGACCAAAGAGTGAGGAGTAGGCAGAATTAAGTAACTTCCCCAAGGGCCACCCAGGTAGGAAATGTCTGAGACCATATTTGAACTTGAGCCCTCCTGACTCTATCCATTGTGCCACTTAGCCACCCCTGTAGAGCTCTTTAAAGTTTGCAAAGCACTTTACATATGTTGTCAACTTTCAAACCACTCTGATTTGTGAGATATTTCCATATATAAATGGAAATCTGCCTCTGTAGCATCTCTCCTCATTGCTTCTAGTTGAGTCCTCTGGGGCCAAGAATAACTGAGGTAATCCCTTTCCATAAGACAGTTCTTTCAGTACCTGCACACAGCTCTCCTAGTCCACCCTCAAGCAGGTCTTCTCTTCTCAAATATAAACATTTCTTTTCATCTGATCCTGGTATACGTAGAACACTAAAACATGGAAATTTGAGCTAGTTATCCCAGGAACTTTGCTATTTACCTGCTGCTTTGAGATTTGGGAGAGATTCTCCTTTTGGCTTTGCTGCCTTTCCTCATATTATGTGACTAGGGTCCCTCAGGCCAGGAGAGGGCCACAGTCTAACTATTGAAATATGGCATTGAGGGCGGCGGCTGCAGGGCCCGGCGGGGAGCGAGGGTCCGGGAGCGGGCCACCAGACCCCACCAGGAGGCCAGGGCCGGGGGTGGTGAGGCCCTCCTCGCCAGGGCCTCGGCGGTGCGATGGAGTAAAGGAAGTCGAGTGCAAGTGAAGTCTTCTGCTCCAGTCACTATGGTACGAAAACGAAAATGTATATTGTGTCATACTGTATACAGCTCAAAAAAGGAAATGAATGAACATGTGCGGAGCATGCTGCATCATAGAGAACTTGAAAACTTGAAGGGAAGGGACAGTGACCATGAGTGCCGGGTGTGCCGGGTGACAGTGGTGGGCTTGTCAGCTTATGCAAAACATATTTCCAGCCAGTTTCACAAGGATAATGTTGATGCTCAGGAAAGAGAAGAAGATGGAAAAGAAGAAGAGGTGGAAGAAGAATACTTTGACAAAGAGCTCGTTCAGCTAATAAAACAAAGGAATGAACAAAGTCGATGAAGCATCTGTTTCTGGCCAAGAAATAAACTCTGATGACAGACGACAGTGGCGAAGAGAAGACCGAGGAGCTTACCAAGAGAGAGATGTTTATGATCAGCCATCGTGGCACCATCGTGCACCACTTCAGCGGGATTGGAAGTGGGAGAAGGATGGCTTCAATGGTGGTCGGAAAAATAACTTTCCACATTCCTTGAGGAATGGTGGTGGACCAAGAGGACGTTCTGGGTGGCACAAAAGTGGTCCAGGGGCAACTTCAAATTGGTATCACAACCACAATAATTCTGGAGGTGGTTGGCATCCAAACAATGGAACAGTAGATTGGCATCATGGTGGTACAGGAAGGAATTCCAACTGGCATTCTGAAGGAACAGATGGTTTTTGGCACATGAACAACAGTAGTGGAAACTGGCAATCCAAGGCACGAGGTACAAAAAGTTGGAATTATAGTGGCCCTGGAGACATATTTCAGCCTGGGAGAAACAGGAATTCTAACTGCCAAATTGATGACATGACCATGTTATGGAACAAGAAATCTAATAAATTAAATAAGTATAATCAAGGGAGATATACACGGCAAAGGCAAGAGAATAGAGGTCCTACTAAAGATGATAATGATTACCTATTAGATTTTACAAGTGATAAGCTTCCTTCAGAGGGCTTACTTGACTTCAGCACTTCTGAGCAACCTGAAAGTCAAACCTCTAAGCAAGCAGAAATTATAGTACCTAAGATGAGTGGAAAGAGTGGTAATGTATCAAAGGATAAAATACATCGCTGGACTCTTTACCCCTCCCCCAAAATTGTAGAGCCACAACAACCAGGGTTGAAGGAAGCAACTGCTAAAAAGTCAGAGGTGGTAGATGAACCTCCTTTTCTTTTTCACCTAATAACTGCTTGTGGGAAAGATCCCAAGACTAATAATACAGATAATTCCACAAAGCTGAAAACACAGAAAGAAAACCAGTCGGGGTCCTTTGATCACAAGGTCACTTCTGATCACACTGTTTCTAGTGAGGCAATGACCACTTGCCCGTCTAGAGTAATACCTGAACAGGAGAACAGTTCACATAAAATGCCATCACTAAAGTCTCCACTCCTTCCATTCCCAAACACTAGATCCTCATCTCAAAAACAAGATTCAAAGAACCTCTCGAAAAATACAAAACCTTTGTCTGCAACTCCTGGAGAATGTCAGAATCACTCAAATACACTTAGCTTAGAAGACAACCAGAATTCCTCTTATGTATCTAAACTACGTAGTTCTTGTTCTTGTGTATTAAAAGGAAATAAAACTGTGCTTGATGGGACTCAGAAAGAGCCTGTTGACAATTTAAGTGAAATCTTGAAGAAAGGTAAGGAGGTGTTGAAATGTAGTCAGCCCCTACAAAATCCACTCCTGAGCAATGCCAAAAGTATCAGGAGCTCTGCATCAGAAAGTAAGAATGGGGAAGAGTCTGTGAAAGGCTCTTTGAACACTGAGCTTCAAGAATGTGCACCAGAAGATAGAGGTGAAGCAGAGCTATCAGATCTTGAAAAACATGGTGCAAAAGTCGAAAATCTTGGTCCCTTAAATCCCAAAGGTTCACTTTGTGGCGCTTTAGAATGTGAACATCCTGTAACTGAGAAAGAGAGAGATGACAAAACTAATAAAACAACTGAGAAATGCTCTATTAATTCAGATGGCTCCACAGTTCACCACAAAGAATCAGAGTTTCAAATGGAGTCTGCAGCATCTGCAGGTAGTCCTCAGTCAGGCTTACTGCTAGACTTGAAAACATCATTGGAAGATATCCAGATTGAAGAACCTGTCAAATCAGGTTTGCCTTTTGAAACAGAAAGCTTTGAGAGCAGTAATTTGGATGTTGACCTCCAGAAAGGAGGCACAAGGCAACCTTCAGGCTCTCTGCTTCCTGAACTAAGCAAACTTGGTTTTCCTGCCTCTCTCCAGCGAGATCTAACCCGGCACATCAGTTTGAAAAGCAAACCTGGGGCTCATCTTCCTGAGCCCAATCTCAATAATGCACGCCGCATTCGAAGTGTTAGTGGCCATCGAAAGAGTGAGACAGAGAAGGAGTCAGGACTCAAACCAACTCTAAGGCAGATTCTGAATGCTTCTCAAAGAAATGTCAACTGGGTACAGGTCATTCAGCAGGTAACCAAGAAGAAGCAGGAGCTGGGCAAAGGTTTACCCAGGTTTGGCATAGAGATGGTACCAATAGTTCAGAATGAGCAGGAAGTGTTGGATTTGGATGAGGAACCTGACCTGTCCAGTTTAGAAGGTTTCCAGTGGGAAGGTATTTCCATTGCTACATCACCTGCACTGGCAAGAAAACGTAGTCTTTCTGAGAGCAGTGTGATCATGGACAGGACTCCCTCCATGTACAACTTCTTCACTGAGCAGGCTACAGGAAAGGAAAATGAACCCCAGCAGATTGTTCCACCCAGTAATTCACTGCAGACAGCTCAAGGTCAGAAAGCAAACGTGAACTTTAAACAGGACATGATGCCTCTGGCTTCCTCCTCCAGGGCAGGCGAAAGGGTTGAAAGTGTTGCCACTCGAAGGAGGCATAGTGCCCAGTTGCCCCCTGACCAAATGATATCCTTGATGCGCTCTGCCAGACAAGAAGAACTGAACAGGCAGGAGAGCTCAACACCTCTTTCTGAGAATCAAAACACTCAGGAAAGTAATGGAGAAGGGAACTCGTTATCGTCTAATGCCTCCTCAGGTCTTGGCATCTCTAGTTTGGTGGATGCTGCTACAGACAGCAGTTGTACCTCTGGGGCGGAGCAGAATGACGGCCAGGGCCTCCGGAAGAAGCGCAGGGCAACTGGAGATGGATCTTCACCTGAGCTTCCAAGTCTGGAAAGAAAGAATAAAAGAAGGAAAATTAAAGGCAAAAAAGAACGTTCTGAGGTTGACCAACTGCTGAATATTTCTTTACGGGAGGAGGAGCTGAGTAAATCCTTGCAGTGTATGGATAACAACCTTCTGCAGGCCCGGGCAGCCCTTCAGGCAGCTTTTGTGGAAGTCCAGAGACTCCTTATGCTGAAACAACAGATAACGATGGAGATGAGTGGCCTGAGGACCCACAGAATACAGATTCTACAAGGATTACAAGAAACTTATGAACCTCCTGAGCGGACAGAACAGGTCCCCTGCAGCCCTTCCCGTGAGCGAAAGAGCAGATCTCAGACAGCTGCTGATCCCCCTCCTCTGCCTAGTCCTTTTTTCCCTCTCTTTTTGGAGACTCCCCCTTCCCATATATCACCATCTGCCCCTGGAGTGCCACTTTGGGTGTGCACACCTCCTGCTTTCCAGGCTCCTGGGAGTATCACATGCCCAGCTCCAGACTCATCAGTGCAGATTAAACAAGAGCCCATGTCTCCTGAGCAAGAAAATGTGAATGCTGTGCTACAGGATTCTGCCTGCAGTGCTTCTGAGGAATTGCTACAAACGAATAGTATGTCAGTCAGCTTTCTTCTGCATTAAGGATAGATAATCTTAAGGAAGGGAAATAGGGCCACATGTCAGCCAGTATAGTTCTTTGTGATAGGCTGACTATTACAAGGTATTCAGTACATTTAAGATGAAGAGTATTATGATCTCTTTTTTAGTTTCTTGCTGTTTTTTGTTTTTTTTCTTTTAAGGCTTGTTGGACAGATCTGGCACAGGCCATTAGATCTTTCCATAACTTGCTGTACTTTTAGGATCTTTAGCTATAGGCTCCTTACCACTTTTAAGAGGAGTTCCATTTACTACAATCAATAAAGAGCTGATTATTTGCTTATTTTTGTTATATGCCTGTTAAGCTAAGAGTCAGTATAGTTATTTGAAAAACTATCATTGTAATTGTTAATGTCAATTAAATATAAGCCTTAGGCAAAGATGGGGAATGGTTAGAAAACTTGCAAGGTGCTAAAGGTTGGATCATGTGAAAACCTTTGATTTAGGATATAATATATTTACCTTTCATCAGCATGTATCATAGTAGAACCTGAATTTGGAAAATTAGACTAATCACAATGGAATTCTTCAGACTGCAATACTCCATTTGTTTGCCTTGACCAGCCAAAAGTGACTCCTACCAACTCTGGTCCTCAGCAGACAGTAATAAAATCACCTAACCTAAGGAGGAGTCTTAAGGGGTTTCTGAAAGTCAGGATGGGCTAGGAATTCCTGATGGATGGGAAGACTGTGACCGAGAGAGAAGAATGACGTCTGTATAAAGGAGAGTTTTAGAAGCTGAGTTCATACAGGGGATGTATATGTTGAAAATCACAACTTTTCATTGATGATATATTGTAAAAATATTAATAAAAGGGATTATAGACAATATACTATTACTATTAACTGGACCTCATACTAATATCTGATTTACTTATGGGTGTGTTTTTTTATGTACACAACAGTAGAACCCAGTTAAAGAGTTAGTATTCACAATACATTTTAAATTATTGACATAATCTTAGAGAGAAGCTGAGTAGTTAATCCTCCAGTTTATATATCTACATACCTAAAGTTACATGCTTACCCCTCAATATTTATAGTTTTCCAAGTGATGCTCTAAATAAAACCTGTTTACTTTGAAAAAAAAAAATATGGCATTGAACTGATCCGTAAGAAAGTAAACCAAAAGGGCAATAATGCACAGTGTCCAGTACAAAGAAAATTAAGTTAACTCTAAATGACAATAATGTTCAGTTCAGATACAGCAATTTCAGATATTTCTGTCTGTCAAGAGTGGAAAGTTAAGTACACCATCAATCAATCACAGTTGCTAAAATCCTCTGAAGTATTGGGAGAGTGAATACTGTGTCAAAACAAAAAGCTTCTATAAAAATATAAAAATTAAAATAATTTAGTAGAGTTTACACATTTTCTCACAATTGTGTCTCAGAGTTTAACAAACCCAGAGAAGAGTGACTTGCTCACACAAGCTAACAGTATTATTCCATTAACAATTGAGTGGAGATGAGACATTTTGAGATCCACACTGGAAGCACTTAACATGGGTGTTATATTTTGCCTTTAGGGATGGTCTGCCGAAAGCCCACAGATCCAGTTGACTGGCCTCCCTTGGTCCTAGGACTTCTTACTCTTCTGAAGCAATTTCATTCCCGATACACTGAACAGTTCCTGGCTTTGATCGGCCAGTTTATCCGCTCCACAATGGAGCAATGTACAAGGTAAGAATGATACCCTTTGTGTAAGTTACTCATGTAATACTACTAATAGAAAGGAATGGGGACCATTTTTCAAAATATTACAGATAAAAAGCTCAAAAAATTTCTTACTGATCATCCCAAATCTAGGGAAATAGGGGAAGCACTGATATAGCACCTACTATGTTCCAGGCACTGCACTAAGTACTTTATAGTCTCATCATTTAGGGGCAGCTAGGTTGCATAATAGAGCACCAGGCCTGGAGTCAGGAAGATGTGGGTCCAAGTATATGGCCTCAGATACTTCCTAGATGTGTGACTCTTAGCAAGTCAGCCACATTTGCCTAGCCTTTGCCCTACTGTCTTAGAGTTGTTACTAAGACAGAAAGAAGTATATATACATATATACATATATATGTATATATAATGTCATGTATGTTATGTATTAATATATATCATATAAACGTAAGTAAAATAAAGAGAATATGTACGTGTGTGTGTGATCCTCACAGTGATACTCTGAGGCAGGTGTCATTATTATCCCATTTTACAAATGAAGAAACTGGACAGAGGTTAAGCAACTTGCCAAGAGTCACACAGCTAGTAAGTGGCTTATAATCAGATTTTAAATCAGGTCTTCCTATTGACTGTGTCTACTGGGCCACCAGTTGCCTACATAGAGCTCTCTGAAAAGAAACCATGGTGGTTATATAATTTATGTACAGCTTCCACCTTCAGACATCCTTCCCTGACAATACACTGACACCAATCCAAACAGATGGAAGAAAGGCCAAAAAGATGGCCTTTCCATTTTAAAGACCTATAAGGGAAAATTTTCCATAGCCATAGCCCAAACTCATAATCTTTTCCACCCTGACCACCCTTGCAAATGTACATTTTTTTCTTTTGTATTTCTTGAATCTTTTCTCCTTCTACTTGAACCTACTCCTTATTCTCTCCATAAGCAAGATGAGGAATTGCTAGTCACCCAGGTCCCTAAAGCATGGTGTACAAAGTACTCAGCCTCAGGCAAATTAAGATGAAATACAGTGAATAAGCCAAAACAGTCCCTTCCCCCAGGGAATTTACATTCTTGTAAGGAAGACAATATGACAGTGTGTACATAAAGAGATAATGAACAAGATACAGAGCTGCTAGAAGATAGCTTCCAGGGACAAGGCCTTAACATCTGACTGTCTAGGAAAGGCCTCCTAAAGAAGGTAGTGTTTAAACTGCCTCCTAAAGGAACTGAGGATTTCAAGAGTCAGAGATGAAGTCCAAGACCCTTTCCTAGCATGGTCACAGCCAATTCAAAGACGTTGAGCCTCATTGAGCTCCAATGGAAGGAACAAGTCAGACATTATGATTTCTTGACCATAAAGGGCAAGAAGTTGTGGAAACTAGGCATAGGAAATGGTCGGGTTGTGAAGAGCTTTCTATGCCAAACAGAGGAGTTCATATTTGAACCTAAAGGTAATTGGAAGCCATGGAGGTTATTGGGCACAATAAGTATGTTCAGATCTATAATGTTGGAAAATCATATTGGCATCTGTGATGGACAGACAGAAGTGGAGAAACTTAAACCGAGGAGGACCAGTTAGAAGGTTACTATAGGGGGGCAGCTGGGTAGCTCAGTGGATTGAGAGTCAGGCCTAGAGACGGGAGGTCCTAGGTTCAAATCTGGCCTCAGACACTTCCCAGCTGTGTGACCCTGGGAAGTCACTTGACCCCCATTGCCCACCCTTACCACTCTTCCACCAAGGAGCCAATACACAGAAGTTAAGGGTTTAAAAAAAAAAAAGGTTACTATAATAGTCCAAGCAAGATATGATAGGGACCCAAACTAGATAGTGGTTATGTGAGTATTGTAAAGGAGGTGTCAGTTAAAATTTATTAAGTATCTACTATTTGCTAAGAAAGGCAAAAGAGAGTCCCTGCCCTCAAGGAGCTCTTAGTCTAATGGGAGAGATAGCATATAAACAGCTATGTTCAGACAAGATACAGTCAAAATATAGGAGATAATTAGCAGAGGGAAGGTGCCAGAATTGAGATGGATTGGGAAAGGCTTCCTTTAGAAAGTAGGATTTTAGTTGGGCCATGAAGGAAACAAAGAGGCAGAGATGAAGAAAGAATACATTCTGTGCAGTGAAAATGCCCAGAGTGGGGAGATGGGGTGTCTTGTTTAAAGATCCCCAAGAAGGCCAGTGTCACTAGATCACAGAGTATTTAGTTAGGGAAGGTAGGATGTAAAGTGTAAGAAACCTAGAAAGGCAAGATGGGGACTAGTTTATAAAGGTCTTTGAATGAATAAAAAAGATTAGCAACTGACTGGTTACATGGAGTGAGTGAGAAAAGAAGTTAAAGACACCACTGGGGTTGCAAGCGTCAGTCAGGGAAATACAGAGGTTAAGTTTGAGGTACCTACAGGACAGACAATTCAAATGTTCAGTGGACTATGAGACAGGAATGGAGTTCGATAGAATGACTAGGGAGTTTACTGAATAGAAATGTTCATTACTACCAATGGAAGTAATGAGATCAGTAAGTGAGAAAGTATAAAGAGAGAATTGAAGAGAGCCCAGAACAGAGCCCTGGGGTACATCCACAGTTAGTTGAAGGGCCTGGATGAGATTCCAGCAAAGGAGTCTGGAAGGGAGCAGTCAGCAGATAGGACAACCTAGAGGGAGCAGTATCATGGCAACCTGAAGAAGACAAGAATATCCAGAAAAGGAGGGTTAAGAGTGGCAACTGTTGCAGGGTGCATGAAAGTTAAGAGTTGTGAAATTTAAATTAAGCTTAAATCACTAGATTTGACCATTTAGAGATCATTTGGTAACTTTGAAGAGATCATTTTCATTTGAATGATTGAGACTGGAAGTAGAAGCCACATTATAATGTTTAGAATCACGTGAAAGTTCTCATTAATTATTGAAGCAGTCATTAATGAAAGAAAAAAACATCAATCACTTGTACAAATCATTATGCTAAGTGCTGGGCTGCAAACAGAAAAGACAGTCCCTATTCTTAAGGAGCTCACATTCTATTAGAGGGAGATACAAAAGAATGGAGGCAGTGAACATAGATGACTTTTGTTAGTTTGTAAAAGGGAGACAACATAGGATGATGTTGTGTAAATAGAAATCTTGTACCTTTGAACTGCATCACCCAGGAGCCCATTGACTTCCTGTCATCATGTGCTGACGTAAACAGGAGATAAATTGTGGGGAGCTGGGGGTCTAGGGCACTTTCCTTCCTATGAGGGCAGCTGTGAACACAGGCACTTTGAACAAGTAGATTAGCTTGGCCACATTTTTAATTTTGTTTCCTTTTTATTCCTTTACTTCTTGTGATTATAAATAAATCTTATAAAGATATAATATTTGAAGTTATTGTAAATTCATTTAAATTTTTACAATGTTATTGAAAAGCTAGGAATGGGGGCAGTTGGGGGTTTAGTGGATAATATTCCAGGCCTGGAGTCAGGAGAACCTGGAGTCAAATCTGACTTCAGGCACTCCTTGACTGTGTGATCTGGGCAAGTCACTTAACCCACATTGCCTAGACCTTACCATTCTTCTGCGTTGGAACTGATACTCAGTATTGATTCTTTTTTTTTTTTTTTTTTTTAAGGCAATGGGAGTTAAGTGATTTGCCCAGGGTCACATAGCTAGGAAGTGTCTGAGATCAGATTTTTGAACCCAGGACCTCATAGTCCAATCCACTGAGCTACCCAGCTGCCCCTCCTTCCCCCTCCCCGCATCAGTATTGATTCTAAGATAGAAGGTAAGGGGGTTTTTTTGTTTTCTTTTTTCTTTTTTTTTTTTAAAAGAAAAGATATATATATATATATATATTATAGTTTGAAGAGAGGTAGCAAGGTTAAGTAGTTAATAAGGAGAAATGAAAAATGAAAGGGACAATAACTGAGAGACCAAAAGTACAAACTAGGAGAGTCAGGAAGGAATAAGATCAAAGGTGCAAATTGAAGAGTTGGCCCCGGAAAGTTATGCTTTTGGCTTATATTAAGCTGAAAGTCAACCAATAGGGGGCAGTTAGGTGGCTCACTGGGTTTAGAGACAGGGAGATCCTGGGTT
>NC_058130.1:673035103-673049148 GCF_016433145.1 Gracilinanus agilis | reverse complement strand
AAGATATATATATATATATATATATATATATATATATATATATATATATATATATATTATAGTTTGAAGAGAGGTAGCAAGGTTAAGTAGTTAATAAGGAAAAATGAAAAATGAAAGGGACAATAACTGAGAGACCAAAAGTACAAACTAGGAGAGTCAGGAAGGAATAAGATCAAAGGTGCAAATTGAAGAGTTGGCCCCGGAAAGTTATGCTTTTGGCTTATATTAAGCTGAAAGTCAACCAATAGGGGGCAGTTAGGTGGCTCACTGGGTTTAGAGACAGGGAGATCCTGGGTTCAAATCTAGCCTCAGATATTTCCTAGCTGAGTAACTCTGGGTAAGTCACTTAAACCCTATTGCCTAGCCTTTACTATTCTTCTGCCTTGGAATTAATACACAATTGATTCTCAAACAGAAGGTAAGGGTTCTAGAGAAAAATAATTGAAGTCAACTGATAACCTTCAGTCTTCTCTATATGTTCTATTGAGATAGGTCTTATCCCATCTAGTATGTGGTTGATTTTTTTTTAACTTGAGTCCTTGATATTTTTTCCTATTAAAAGTTGATTTTGTTAGTTTAATAGCGAATTACTTTTATAAATAGTACTATACAGTTTCAAGGTGCTTTCAGACTCATTATTTCATGTAATCTTTATAATAACCATATGGTGAATTTTCATTTTGCATATGGGAAAACAGACTAAGAGGACTTAAGTTAGTTAACTAGATTCATATACCTGCACTCACCAAGAACAGAGCTGGAAGTCTAACCCACATCTTCTGACCTTCTCATGATTATTCCTGTTGTGCTGTAGTGCTTTGTGTCCTCTGATTTGATCAGTATTCCTTCATCCTAAAGTGTTAAACATCATAAAAGTATTGAACATGACAGAGCTATATGGAATTCCAATAGAAATCTCCCTCCAGATCAACATCCCTACAGAAACCAATAGTTTGTTAGGGGAAGGGGGTGTCCACTCCCATTTTGAGAGTACTCCGTGGGTCCTCACTCCTAAAACTCTACCTCATAAGCTTACCTTTAAAGGTACATTTACCATTAAGTATTACACAATAGATACAATTAGCTCAAAGCAAAGCTATTTAACAAGATGGCATAAAAAACAGTAGCAACAAAACATTTCCTGCATAAAAGTGAAACATATTTTCCCACAAGTAACCATAGCATTGGTGGGAAACGCAGGTACAGAATATTCTCATAGCAGGGCACATATACAGAGAATACACATGACCAAGGCAACTCACATTTTTAATACTGTAGCTCCTGAAATAGGGAAATGATAAGACAGGAATACTTGGTATGACAGTTACACACTTAATTTAGCCAGGGAAACCAATTAAATATTTGTGAGTCCTTTGGAGTTATAATGAGACAGTAGGAAGCAACATAAAAGGATTTTAATAATAAAATAAGGTAGGGCAAGTGGGAAATGGGTCAAACTACTCTTAACAGCTAGAGGAGGAAAGATACAGGGGTTTAGGTGGTCCAGGAAATCAGGGCAGGGGAGATAATACTTACACTACACTATACTAGACTAAGTGCAAGCTTGACAAGGTTTGGGGGATCTCACTGCTTGCTCCAACAATGTTCTCTGCTGACCCAGGGTCCAGGTGTTGATACAGTCCACTACCTCCACGGGGTCACTCCAATAAGCTGTCACAGATCTGGAAGTCCACCCTCCAAAGCTGCTGATCCAGACCTATTTTGTAGTTCCTCAAGTGGGGTTTCTTCAGTGAGATCAGGGCACAAGCTCCTCCACCAGTGACAAACCTCCCAACTGTCCCAGAGTTCAAAATTTCTGTGCCCTTTCTGCCACATTCCAAAAGCCCTTAGAATGTTCAAATCAAGCTTGCATTTTCAAATATACTTTTCTAAATTTTACACTTATCTACCTTACCTTACTCCTTATTACAGTTCCCCCCCCCTTTGCACAAAGCCAAAATATGTTTCACACAGTATTTTGGTATTTGTGCACTATGGACTAACTTAAAATTCTAACCCAAAATAACAGACAACCTATACTATCTCTTTCTTATCCTATCTATCACTCTATGCTACTCTAGGGATTTTAACAAGGAAAGGTAAAGGGATAAATACATTGAACAGTTACATAGTTCAAAGTACAGAATACCAAGTATTAAAACAAAATTTGCAACAAAGTCAACAGCAAAATTAAAACATCAACACAAAATCCAAAACAAACATCAAACACAACTCCTATTCTAATACAGAAATATTCTACTAACTAATAAATGCAAACAAGTTTGGAAAATACATTTTTAACCCAACATTGCATAAGTTTTTATATCAAAATTACAACAAAACATCAAACACACTTATGCAAATTGCATTTAAATGTCTGCAACTCAATATTAAATTATTCATAGAATTTACATTTATATATATGATACAGACACAATATATACATATCAAATATGCAAATGTACACCTTTTACATATATATAATACGCTATAATACAATATACACATCCTATTTACACTTATTTATACATCTTTTTACATTATTTTGTTATATGTGATCTGTAGTATATGTTCTTCATGTAATGCAATTTTGTTATGTTTGTTGTATCTGCACTGTAATGTACATTAGTACCTCATTTTAACCTCTAATCTAATATTATTCCTACTTCACTAAACTATTTTAAACTATCTTTAAGTTATTAGTATATTAGTCTAACTAAATCTACCTAAATAACTAGCTAATCTTTGTTAGTAACTATGCATTGTTAGTACTTACTTATCCTATAGCTAATTCTGATTTTGTTAGTATTTATACATTGTTTTATTCCACAAGGAATACAATGTATCCTAACATGTTTGCGTGGAATGTATCTGATTTATTATGTTGTTACTTTGCTATATTCTGTTGCAACATGCTACTGTTGGATGTATGATAACCTACCAAACTTCAGATCTTCTTCAGATTCCCTTTCCTTCTATGAAGGCCTCTGAAGAAATCCTCTCATCTCTGTTTCTCCTCTTCTGCTGTTCTCCTTTTCCTTTTTCTCCATTGAAGTTCTTGATAGTATTATGTGCAATGTTGGATGCAGATGAATATGTAGTGTAGTCATACTATTTACATTACCAAAAATCCTTTCAAACCACTTAATCCAAATTGTTCATGATTAATCCTCTTCTTTAAGAAAATCCTTGAAAATAAAGTTTTTATCAGTTCATTTCATAAGTTCATCAGTCTTAAGACAATGTCCATAATATCCTGAATCCTCTTCATACATCCATGTCCTCTTTTATCCGAACATCCTCTTTCACTGGAATGGTCCTCTCCTTACTGAACTTTCTGACTGTAGACTCTAATTAACTGAAGATCTCAATTTACACAATTTCTTCTTCATTAGTAACAATTTCTACATTTTCATTATCTATACTATGTGCTAATTTAATATAAGAACAATATACCATGAATCTCTACCTAATACTTTTACAGAATATGGTGAAACTAATACAACTGTATAAGGACCTACCCAATTTTGTTCAGTTGCCGAAGTTTTGGCAAAATTTTCACATAGACCATATCACCTGGTTGAAAATTATGAAGAGAATAATCCAATGGACCAGATTGAATTAATACTTCCATGTCTTTTAATTCTCTTAGCCTCTGCTGTAAAGCACTTAAATATGAAGCAATTTGGCAATCACCTCCTAAGAGTGATGCATAAACAGCCTTACAAGCCTTTGCTTGTAATGGAGCATGTCCAAAGAGCATCTCATACAATGATATATGTAGATCTGCTCTTGGCCTTGTACGTAGGTAAAACAAAGATATGGGAAGAATATTTTAGATGAATTTCGGCACAGAGTTTCCCAACCATAGTCTTGAGTTCCCTATTCATATGCTCCACCTAACCTGAACTTTGTGGATGATGTTATTGAGAAATGAGTAAATCTTTGAATCTTTAGGTTAAAAGGAGTGATAAGGGTGAGATAGGTATTAGGAAGAGGAATGAAAGGGGTGGCTGAATGTAGGGAAGGAATGAATGAGGTGGTATATTGAATGGTGAGGGAATAGGTGGGGTATACAGAAGAGGCAGCTTAAGACAGGCTAGATACTGAGGCTAGAGACAGGAGATACTGGGGAGATATAGGCAGGATCCATCAAGGTGAGGAAAGTATCTCTATAGATACAAAGGAGTTGGGCCAGTCAGAAATGTTTAAATCTGCCTTGAGGGCTTCTCATGTTAGTTTCTAAAGTCCCTTGAGGGATGAGTCAAAGGGTTCCTCCCTGCCAGTGAAACTGATGGCAGGAGGAAGTCTCAGGTAAGACTTCCTGCCAAGATGGATGCCCGCAGTACCCTCAAGAAATAAAAGAAAATAACTCCTTCCCCCTTCAGCCCTTGCCTCAATCTTCGACACAATGACTCACCAGAGGGTTTGAGTAGGTAACAAAGTGAATTTATTAATATCAGGTTTAATCAGAAGTAGAGAGGGGTTTAGGGTTTTGTAACAGCCACTAGGGAGAAAGCTGCCAGTGGGGGAAGGGTCACAGGAGGGTTAGACTGAGAGAGAGCCTGCTCTCCCAGTCAGGAAGATTCGGTTGCCTTAAAATAAAGAATTTACTAGATCAAAAAAGGGATAGCTTGATTTAAGGATGTTCTACTTGCCTACAGAAAACTAAAGCCCACAAAGTCTAAACCAAACCCAGAACCACCCTTCCTCCCAGAGCCCAGAGGGAAATTCAGGGAAAATAATAGGGGTATAATATGAAGAGGTCAGGGAGAAGTCCAGAGAAATCAACTGGGTTCAGATTGTCCAGAGACAAAATCACAGGCCAAGGCAAAGCCAAAAGCAGAGCCTCAGTTGGAACATCAGCTCTCTTCAAGCCTCAGATTCCAACTGAACTTTTGTGAACATTCTAAGAATTCTAACTGCCAGGAAGTTTACAGTTGACTCTTGCAAGAGCAAAAGCCTCTGTTGCATCCTTGCATTACAGTGATAAGGAACATGATATTTAGGTGTTATTCCTAGATTCTCATAGACTCTTCTAAGAATATCCTGACTGAAATGAGATCCCTTATCTGAATCTATGGTTAATGGTACACCGATTTCCTTGAGTAACACT
The DNA here is from genome assembly GCF_016433145.1 of Gracilinanus agilis. Classification (NCBI taxonomy): domain Eukaryota; kingdom Metazoa; phylum Chordata; class Mammalia; order Didelphimorphia; family Didelphidae; genus Gracilinanus; species Gracilinanus agilis. The sequence goes on along the minus strand of NC_058130.1, from coordinate 673,044,032 downwards.
TTCATCACAAAGCTTGCTGTGTTGGTATTTGCAGGTCACTTAGTTTATCAACTATCACAAGACAATCTTCCAGCTTTAGGCATACAGATATAATCAGTCTGTAAACTCTCAAATATGCTAAAGGTCTACCACCCAAACCTTTCTTTCTGAATGCACTTTAATTGAACTTTTGGCAGATGGAACAACTATTACAGATCTTATTTGCAACAGTACTTATTCCAGGAGCAACCCATCGTCTCTTGATGGAATCTACAACAGCTTGTGTACTAAAATGACCTTTTGTGTGGATGGCTTGACACTAATAAGTATACAAGTCTTTTGGTAACAATGGTCTTCCTGTATTAGTAATCCATATCCCATGTTCTTTCCTAGCTCCAAATTTATACTTCCATTTCTGGATATCTGAGTCTACATAAGCTTTTTCTAGATCATCAGAATCAATAGGTGTTCAATTCATTACATAAATTGGAGCGTTCTGAGCAGCATACTTAGCAGTGATATCAGCCCTACAATTAATTACCTTTAGAGACTAAATCTCGACCACTAGTATGACTCCAGCAATAGATTACTGCCAGCTGTTTTGGCTTTTGGATTGCCTCCAACAACTCAGTTATTATTCCTGCATGAGTTATTGGTTTTAAAACCTCATTATTTCCAGATCTTTACTGTTGCATGGCAAACAGAATGCATATTGAGAGTCTGTGTAAATATTTACACTTTTCCCTTCAGCTAGAAGACAGGCTTGCTTCATTGCCACTAATTCTGTATTCTGTGCACTAAGATTACTAGGTAATGAGCCATACCACAGTGTCTCAAATTCTGTAACAACTGCAGCTCCAGTACATCTGATTCCATTACATGAATATGATGATCCATCTGTGAATAATACCAAGTCTGGATTTTCGATTGAAGTGTCTTTTAAATCCATCCTAGGCATATCCACAAGATCTACTGCCTCAACACATTCATATAATGGTTCACCATTCTTAGGTAAATCAGGAAGAAGAGTAGCTAGATTGAGTATGCTACATCTCTTCAACTGGATGTTCTTACTACCTAAGAGAATAATTTCATACTTAGATATTTGTTGGTCGGAATATGCTTGAGTACGAAATTTCCTCATTAGTGCTTCTTTTTTATGTGAACAATAAACCATTAAAGGACATCCCAAAACCAGATCAGCTGACTTCTGGACTAACACAGCTGCTACTGTTACCCCCTTAGGGTACTGTACCTGCAGCTATTGGATCTAATTAACAGCTGTAGTATCCAATTGGATGATAACTTTGTCCTAGAGTCTCTGTCAGCATACCAGAGCTATACCTTTTGTTTTGTTGACATATAGCTGAAAAGGTTTCTCATAATCTGGGATTCCTAATGCAGGGGCAGATAAAATTGCTTCTTTCAGCTTATCAAGGCTAAGCAATGTTCAGGCTTTAGTTTCAGAGGTTCTGGTTCTATATTCCTGGTCAGATCTGTCAAGTGCTTAGTGATCTCACTATATCCAGGAATCCACTGTCTACAGAAAGCTCAGGAATCTGATCTCTCTGCTCAGGCCCATGGAGGGCAAAGTCTGAAGGAGTTTGAATATCTCTGGAATTCAACCATTTGACTTGGGGCACTGCCATTGACTCTGTCCCTCACTTTCCTATTCTGTAAAATGAATATGATGATGCACACACTAACTCCATCACAGGGTAAAAGCACTGAATTAACTGGACAGTGTTAGATATGCATGATCCAGAGCATATGTATGATGGAAGGAGGCCTAGATTTTTAATCAAGCCACCTCCAGCCATGGAAGCAAAACTTGGGAGGAACTCTAGGCCAGCCACATAGGGGACTTTAAGTTATGTTGTGGCAAAAAGTGAGCAAGAAAGGATGAGGACTGCTGCCCGGAGGGAATATAACCTTAACAGAAAATAGAAGGAAACTTACCGGGTGGCCACAGGGAAGATCATTTACTAAAATTGTGTCTTAACTTTACTTCTGGGCAATAATAACTTGCACTACCTGTCTTACAAGATTGTCCTGAGAAAAGTACATGTGTGACGCTTAAACATTATGTACTTGTGAACTCCTGGCCTTTTAATCATTGTTTGTCATTGGTTATATGCCCTTTCTCCTGTCTTTCATACATAGCCTTTTTAAATTGGAGTTTATTGAAAGATTTTCTCCATAGCCACAGTCATCATTTCTTTGAAGCTCTTCCCTTTCTTCATTGGCATCCTTGGTTACTATGTTGTCAGAATTTTACCTTCTTGGACTTTCTTCCCTTTCAGGATTTCCAGCTATGGAATCAAACTTTCGGAAATCTGCTTTTCCTTCAGGATTACTTTTATCCAATCAAAATATGTATTACGTTTAGAGGAAACTTTTTTTTTTTTGGCTGACATTCTAATGTTATTTAAAACCACATTAAGTTCCTGACCCATTAAATTAACAATTTTTAACTTAATGGTTCTCTTCGGTTTTGTGCCAATTGGTCTGAGGAATACGAAGGTGCTGAGACCTTTGTTTATGCATAACCAAATTGAATGTGACAAATGGGCGTCTTGTAGGTGCCTAAGAAGCAAAGCAGTTCATGCATCAAGTGACTTCATATTTTGTCCACTCGGTTCTTAAACCACCCTTTCTCTAGTCCTTGATTTTCTTTTCTTTTCTTTTTTTTTTTTTTCAAATAAAAACAGTCTTCAATTTAGTATTTACTGAGTGCCTATTATGAGACAAACACTATGCTATATGCCAAAAGCAGTGTGAAAATGAATGGGACACAGTCTTAATCCTCAAGGAAAGACTTTATATTCTGGTTTTAAAGAAAAAAGAAACTTTACCTATACCAACATATTGATTAGAAGGTACTTAGAATCCTAGGGCCCAAAAGGACCTTGCTTATTCATCTCAAATCTAGCCTTCTCCAAGCTTCCTGACTCAAAGCAGAATCCTCAGGAGAAAACAAATGGAGCCTAAGGAGATGTGTAACAAGTTAGTGAATCAGCAAACATTTATTTAGCACCTTCTCTATGGCAGGCACTATGCAAAGTGCTGGGATTACAAAAAAAAGGCAAAGGACACCTCATGACTGAAGAGCTCATAGCCTAATGAGGAAAAACAGAAAACCTCTTATTAGCTCCACTGCATCCTGCTTCTTTGTGGGATCTAAACAAAAGAGATCACAAGAACTGAGGACCAGGACCTGCCCTTGCTTTTAGGCAGAACCATTCTTGAAGTCTCCCTAGTTAATTTTTTTTTATTATTAAAAAGTCTTTAGAAGACCAAGATTATTAATTCTTCAACTCCTTCAAGAAAGTAACTTGGGGACACAGATTGCCTTGGTCACTTAGTGGTCAGTCGTTAAGAGTTGCTGTAACTGAGAAGCTTATCTCCCTGGCAATGAGCTAGGGTGGCCCTCAGACAAAAGAAAATTTTGGGGGGCAGCTAAGTGGCTCAGTGGATTGAAAGTCAGGCCCAAGTTCATATATGGTCTCAAACACTTCCCCAGCTGTGTGACCCTGGTCAAGTCATTTAACCCCCATTGCCTAGCCCTTACCACTCTTCTGCCTTGGAACCAATACACAATATTGATTCTAAGATGGAAGGTAAGGGTTTAAAAAAACAGAAAGAAAGTCTCTTATCAAGCCCATCTTCAAAGCCTTTCTAGATTCTAGAACCTGCCACAGTTTACATTCCAGTGGCTGAGCCATTAGAAATCTGGGCTCACCTCCACAGTCCCCCTGAGGCATTGGAGAGGAACTTGAGTGGGAACTCTTTGATATAACTTAGGTTATTAACATTAACATTAGAACAAAAGAGACTGTTGAATCCAACCCCTTCATTTTCCACATAAGGAAACTGAAAACTAGAGGTTAATTGACTTGCCTGGGGTCACACAGTTAGTAAGAATCTAAGGTGGGATTTGAACACCCACCCTACCTTGACTCCAAATCCAGTTATCTTTGGTCCACCATTCTATCATGCTGATCTCATAAGGAAAATCAACAGGTGTAGTTTGTTGTTCATGACCCCATGGACCCTTACACATCACACCCTTCTCTCCTCCGCTGTCTTCTGAAGTCTGTCCAAGCTCCTGTCTGTTGTTTCCGTGGCACTATTCCTCTCCTCTTCTGCCATCCCCTTTTTGCCTTCATCTTTCCCAGCTTCAGAGTCTATTTTCTAATTATGCAGCAAAGCATTTAAGTTTACTTCAGCATTAGTCCTGCCAGTGAATAGTCTGAAAAAAGGTACAATTGCATTGGGTTCATTTGTTTTAAAATGTGGTTTAGTAAGGGAAAGGCTCCAGTTGCTTACGAATGTTTCAGAGCACCATTTGTTGAACTACTGATGGATATCTCTGTTACAGCCAGAAGATTCCTGAAATGCCTGCCGACATAGTAGGTGCCCTTCTCTTTCTGGAGGATTACGTTCGTTACACAAAGCTGCCGAGGAGGGTAAGAGAACGTGCCTGGGTGGTGAGGGCAACAGCTGGGCCCAGAGCCATGAGGACAGACTGCAACCTACAGGGCAGGCTTGGAGCCCGTCTCTAGGCAGCCACCATTAGATTTCCTGCAGCCAGGATGGTGGAGTCCACTTCTATATGCCCAGGGTTGTGGCCTGCTGTCAAGGAGGAGCACACCACCCTATCCCTCCTGGAGGGTCTTCCCTCTTCATCCTCCTTGTCCTCCTCCCAGCAGGGGAGCCCCCAACTTTGCATACAGAGATCCAGAGCAGTTGTGAAGGGTTGTCAGGCTTTCCTGCTGTGTGAGGTGCACAGACATACAGATATATAAACAACACGCATGGAGGCATGTTCTGTGCAGTGCACACACCCACGCACGGGGCAGTCCCTGGGCCTTTTGAAATTCATAAACATGTTGGACTGGCTCTGCGTCATTGTGATTTTATTTCAGAACCAGAATCTCAAAGGTCTGGAAAACACTGTCGCAGAAATTTACCCACCGCCTCAATTTAAACAATTTAGATAAATAAAATCAAAAGCCAAATTTCTCCAAGTCAAGGTAGAATTTTAGAGTTTATTGGAAGAGGGCCAAGTCCTCCGGACGCTGCGGGCCAATTACAGATTTAGAAACCAGCAGTCGGCAAAGGCTCAGCAGCAGAGACGTGGTTTTTATACCAAGACAATGACAAAGTGAATATTTCCAAACAAGGATGATGACTAAAAGCACAAGACATAACTCTTTTAGAAACTGTTACCCAACTACAAAGCTGATTGGTTAGTTCATATAGGAAAACCTATATTAGTCTTAAGATCAAATCACAAGACAATACCCTTATTAAGAAATACTGATGACCATTATCTCAGGGCTCATCTGATCAGTTGAGCAGATGGTTATTTCCAAATAGAAGAGGGGGAGCATTCTTGCACCATATCAGGACATGATGCAGCATTCCAGGACCTGGAACTCAAATGGTCAGCATCTTATGTGTAAAAAGAGTGGGGCACCAGGGATGTAAATGTGTCCTAATGGTTTGTGGGTACCCACACTGGGTTGAAGGAGAGACAGAACCAGCCAGGATAGGGAAGCCAAGAATCAAGAATGGCAGTTAGCCCCAATTGTCACTCTGCTCAATCTAGGCCAGGGTCTTTGGAACCAGCAGGCAAGGTAAAGGGTTTTAACAGTTTTAATTATGATTTACTAATAAAGGTGGGATAGGGGATTCTACACTTAAAACCCTAAAGGGCAAATCACAGGGGCAAGGGGAGGACTTGTTTACTCTAACTCTAATTAACCTAGGCCAGGTAGGGCTCAAAGGAACAGTTCTGGAGTCACTGGGAAGGCTGCTTCAAACCTGGTTCCAGCCAGGTTTGACCAACAGTTAAAGGTCCTGAGGGTGGCTTTGAGGGTTCTCACAGTAATCCACAGATGATCACAGGATGCCAAAAGCCAAGGTGGTCCAAGGTATCCAAGTAAAGAGAGTGTGCTTGAGATGCCATTCACCAGATCCCAAACCCCTCCTCCACTTGGTGCAGCTCTGCAGGTCTTGTCCACTTGCTGAAAGCCACCACCACTCAGGATCCCAGGGAAATCAGGATGCAGGATGTCCTTAACTCTGAGATCTCCCAGGGCTAGCCACAGTTTGTGCCAACCACTAATGGAATCTCTCTCAGAGCACAAGTCCTACTTCCTGCTCCTTCATTCCATCTTGGAATCCTCCAGCCCTTCCTGTTAGGTCCATATAAACTATATATAACTAATCTTCCTCACAACATATGATAGAAGGGATATATGACTTAGGGAGGGGTTGGAAACTCCCTTAGAAGCAGTTTTATGCTTTAGTTAGAGATCCTTATAAAATCATGAATTCTACTCATTGTAATTAAGATTATAATGGAATTATACTAATTACTTTAGAATCACAGTGTTGATTAGGTTTAAAATTATATCATTTAAATCAAGTATAAGAGGGTAGGGGTCTTTCTTCTGACAACTGGTTCCTTGAGCAAGGCCCTGGGTTCTTAATGCTTGATTGAAAGGTCAAGAACCGTGCCTGTTCTTTCCAGATTGTCTCAGGCCCGACATGTCCTTGGGCAGGGCCTGCTCTCAGGAAATCTGTTAAGTGTGTTCTCAGCGCCATCTCTTCTGGTGAACTCGGACCCAGGCCCGGGTCTTGTCTGCCCTGGGCCATGCCTGCCCTCTGAGCCTCTCCCTTATCCCCGTGAAGGTGAGAGAGATCCGTACAATCTTACCACGAGAGGCTGAACGGCTCTCAGGGTCTTGAACTCTTACCTGCGGCTCCCACAAGGGCCGTGATTAGAGCCAGAAGCTGCTACGAGAAGTCACAGCAGGACCCAGAGCCCCAGGGGGGGATGTGGGGGAGAACCCCAGATGAGGTCACAGACGAGGTGCTCTTAGCTGCTGCTGAGGCAAACATTTGTGGTTTTTCAGTCATGTCCAGCTCTTCATAACCTCATCTGGGGTTTCCTTGGCAGATACTGGCCTGCTTTGCCATCTTCTTTTCCAGCTCATTTTATAGGCGAGGAAACTGAGGCAGATAGGGATAAATGACTTGCCTAGGGTCACACAGCTAGGAAGTATCTGAGGCCAGATTTGAGCTTGAGTCTTCCCAACTGCAGGCCCAGCATTCAGTCCCACACAGAGTTTCTTGGCCACCTGAGGCAAACATAGTGGTCTTATTAGTGACAGAACCCCAAAAATATTTGCAGAGATTCTCCTCTGTGCTATGTTTATCTTAGTCTAACAAGAATTACAATTTCATTACCTTGGATATCCCTTAAACAGGGAAAATATTATGGGCACTTATGTGGACCATTTGGGTTTACTCGGAGTTTAATTACATAATAAATATCTAATTCTGCTTTCTGGGTTTTAGGTTGCCGAAGCACACGTGCCTAATTTCATTTTTGATGAGTTCAGAACAGTCTTGTGACTTTTTTTAAATAATAAAAGGAACATCCTTGTAAGTCTCCCGTCATCATTGCATTTGGAATACAGGATCAAAATTCAATAAATCATCTACCTGCCTTTTTTTTCCCTTCAACATGTGGGAAACACCAAAGTCTGAACAAGATGGATCCCACAGCATTAATTAATGTCATTATCATTGTTTAATCATGATACTATATGCAATTTATATCATGTAAACGCAGAACACTTTTGTACTGCATATTATAAATGCTGAATATAATTAATTGCTATGGACAAAAACATTTAGTTTTATGTTCTAAAGAGCTATTTGTGCAATCTTGACTTTTCTATTTCATTAAACAGTACAAGTACCAAAAATATTTGTTGTGTTTTTAAAGTATTCAAAATAACTTATTCCCTGTAGAAATCCTCGTGCTGCAAAGAACATGATCAATTTGAGGTGGCTCATGTATCACATAACACCAGCTCACCCTGTGCTTTTGCATCCTAGAGTCTGTTGTTTTTTTAACCCTTACTTTCTGTCCTCGTTAAGTCCTCTAAGATGGAAGGGCGAAGGCTAGACAAAAGGGATCAGGGCCACACCGTGAGTAAGGAAGGGTGTGAGGCTGGATTTGGACTCAGGTCATCCTAAGTCCAGACTCGGCACTCTACCCACTGCACCATCTCTGTAGCTACAGCACAGTGATCATAGAACGCCTTTCTTTGGGCCCCAGACCTAGGATTTCATTGGCACAGGGAGCTCCCTGACGAAGACACTTCCACCAAAGCACGTCATCGCGATGTCACACAGCCCGAGTATGTCAGACTAGAACTTGATCCCAGCTCTTCCCAAACCCAAAGCCTAATTGAGAGCCGCCGTCCCACCCTGGCTCTCGCAGACCATTCGGATGGGTAGAACACGGCGCATACGTGGTAGCCGCACAATGATTCCGGGACCACTTCCTGGAGCAGTCCTGGAGCCGGATAGGATATCAGACGGCAGAGGCACCTTTTTTTTTTTTTTTTTTTTTTTTTTTTTTTTTTTTTTTAACATTTATTAATATTCATTTTTAACATGGTTACATGATTCATGCTCCACCTTTCCCCTTCAACCCCCCCCCCGCACCCCCCCACCCCTTGGCCGCTGCGCGTTTCCACTAGTTTTGTCATGTGTCCTTGAACAAGACCAATTTCCAAGTTGTTGGTAGTTGCATTGGTGTGGTAGTTTCGAGTCTACACCCTCAGTCATGTCCACCCTGACCCATGCGTTCAAGCAGTTGTTTTTCTTATATGTTTCCTCTCCTGCAGTCCTTCCTCTGAATGTGGGTAGCATCTTTACCAAAAATCCCTCAGAATTGTCCTGGGTCATTGTATTGCTGCTGGTACAGAGGTCCATTACATTCAATTTTACCACAGTATATCAGTCTCTGTGTACAATGTTCTTCTGGCTCTGCTCCTTTCGCTCTGCATCAGTTCCCGGAGGTCTCTCCAGTTCACCTGGAACTCCTCCAGTTTATTATTCCTTTTAGCACAATAGTATTCCA
>NC_058130.1:672993473-673030105 GCF_016433145.1 Gracilinanus agilis | reverse complement strand
CTGAATATCGTATTCCAAGCCTTACGGTCTTTTAGTGTTGAGGCTGCCAGATCCTGTGTGATCCTGATTGTTGCTCCTTGATATTTGAATTGTTTCTTTCTGGCTTCTTGTAAGATTTTTTCTTTTGCTTGGAAACTCTTGAATTTTGCAATGATATTTCTTGGTGTTTTCCTTTCTTGATCGAATGCCGCAGGTGTTCTATGAATTCTTTCAATGTCTATATTGCCCTCTTGTTGTAGGACTTCAGGGCAATTTTGCTGAATTATTTCTGTTAGTATAGAGTCCAGGTTTTTATTAATTTCTGGTTTTTCTGGAAGACCAATTATTCTCAAATTGTCTCTTCTAGACCGGTTTTCTTGGTCTGTCACTCTCTCATTGAGATATTTCATGTTTCCTTCTATTTTTTCAGTCTTTTGGCTTTGTTTTATTTGTTCTTGTTGTCTTGAGAGATCATTAGTTTCTACATGCTCAATTCTAGCCTTTAGGGATTGATTTTCGGCTATAATTTTTTGGTTTTCGGCCATAATCTTCTGGTAAACGGCCATAATCTTTTGGTTTTCGGCCATAATCTTCTTGTTTTCGGCCATAATCTTCTGGTATTCCTTTTCAATCTGGTCATTTCTTGTGTTCAATTTGCTTATCAGTTCATTTGGTTTCTGAGCCTCGCTTTCCAGTTGCAAGATTCTACCTTTTAAACTGTTATTTTCTTGCCAGATCTCTTCCATTTTCCTCAAAATCTCAGATTTGAACTCTTCCATAGCTTGTGAGTTTTCCTTATTTGGGGAGGGTCTGGATGGTTGTTTGTTCTCCTCCTCTGTTTGCTCGGTTGTCTGGATTTTCTCTGTGTAAAAGCTGTCGAGTGTTAGAGACTTCTTTTTTTTGTCATTATTCTTTCTCTTCTGAATTTCCTGTAACTGATTAGCCATCATTAGCCCAGCAGCTTCTCAGGTTTATCCTCGCGCTCAGTCCTGAGGTCTGAGTTCTAGTTTTTTCCAAGGTCAAGCCCCCTGGTGGATTCCCTTGCTTGATCCTCTGCTGGGGGTTTCTTTACAAGTCTCAGGGCGCTGCTTCCACAGTCGTATACCCGTCTGCACTGGTTCCCCACTTAGGCTTTAGTTCCTGGCTGTGTTTGCCTCCACCCACGCCCACGCCTCTGCTCAGCCAGCACCCACGCCTCTGCTCAGCCGGCTCTCTGCTCCCAGCGTCCACTCTCTGCTCCCGCGCGCTCAGATTTCGCCTGCGTTCTTGACTTAATGGGGTCCTAAGTCTTGCTGCTCTCAGGAACAGGTCCCGGAGCTGCCGATGACTCGATGGGTGCCCCAAACTTGCTCTATTTCTTTTTAGCTGGGTTCGGAGCTATAGGTGAGTGTGGAGGGGGTGGGGGTGGGGCGGTTGCTCAGCCCGCGATTGAGTGAGTGAGAGCCCTTTTTAGCCTGGAAATGTCTCGATTCCACGTACCTTCCACGCTGTGCCCTGTTGTGGGGTTCCTCCGTTCGTCTGGACTTGTTTTTATGTCCCCTTGAGGAGTTTTGTGTGTTTCGGTCAGGAGAGGTTAAGAGCTGCTTCTTACTCTGCCGCCATCTTAACCCGGAACTCGGCAGAGGCACCTTTTGAACCCCCCCCCCAGGTGAGAATCCTCTTTCAGATCTCCCCAAATCCCTGCCAAGAAAACCCCAGATGAGGTCACAAAGAGTCAGACACAACTCAAAAGTGCTTCAACTTAAAACAGGAATGGAGGATCCCTGCAAGCTGTCAGACCGACTTAGAAAACCACCTCCGTATTATCGAGGTTCTGTCCTTTGTGTATTTTGCTAATTATTGCCCGGTTCCATTCAAATCTGGTTCTGGCTGCCCTGGGGAGTGCTGCGTGTTTGCCTTCTCTGCCCCGCAGCATCCCTCCTCCTCGGGCATGCTTCTGCTTATGGGAGAGGGCTTTGCTTATTCCCTTAGTGAATAGGTTCTGTTATTGGGGAGTTCTGATTGCTTACGAAGCTCTGTAACGGGAAGAATATTCCCGCTGAGTCCCTGGGATGGGGGATCCCCGCCAAATCCCGTGGCTGCGACAGACTCCCACGGGGAGGACCTCGGTCTGATGTGAGGCGCAGCTTCAGAGCTCAGGAAAGCGGCCCAACACCAATGAGCGTTCTGCCAAAGCTTCTAGAGACCACAGTGGGCCGGGGAGAGGGCGGCCTCCTACATCCTCCCAAGTCCCCGAGACCTTGTCACAGTCAAGTTCACTTGCCAGGCTTCAGAGTTCACAGTGGGCTAATTCAGGAGGGAGATTTACACAGCACAAGGTCCCACAAGGGTCACTGGGATCCTTCTCCAAATAAAGCAAGTGAAAGTACTTTGTTGCTCAGTCGTGTCCAACTCATGGGGGCCCCATTTAGGGTTTTCTTGGCAAAGATCCTGAAGTGGTTTGCCCTTTTGTCCTACAGATCATTTTACAGATGAAGAAACTAAGGCCAACAGGGTCAGGTGACTTGCCCAGTCACACACAGCTAGCAAATGTCTGCAGCTAGATTTGAACTCGGGTCTTCCTGACCCCTATCCCAGAATTTATCCACTGAGCCACCTAACTGCCTGGCATTCCTAAGAGTCACTAACAAACAACATCCAAACTGGCTAGACAGCAGTAACATTATTCCCTCCTTTTAACCTCACCCAAATATTCTTGGGTTACCTGACCTCTCTTTCAGGTTTGTGGAGTTGACACATAAATATGTCACTGATGCACAATCCTCCTCCTCCTCCTCCTTTTTGACCCATCAGTTTCCTCATCCGTTGAGAGTGTAGCATCTGTAGCACTGGCCTCACCAGGTGGTTGTGAGCCTTAAATGTGATCATGGATGTAAAGTGATTTGCAAACCATAAAGAATTATGAAAACTTCAGCTATTATTGTGGGAGCTCCCCATCTAACAGTTTCTTCTTTGAATGAGCTGTATGTACCCTTTCCATTGCCCTGTGCAAGTCACCAGTCGCCATTTCACTAATTGTAACGTTTCCCTTTTTGCATTAAAATTTCAAGTCTGCTTCAACATCCTTATTTTAAACCTAGGCTCTGCGCATTTAGTTCTTGAAGTACTGTTCTCAAAACTTTTTTGGACCCCTACTGTGTGCCAGGTACTGTGCCAAACCCTGAGGAACAAAAGCAAGCTAAAAGACAGGCCCTGCCCTACAGGAACTTCCAACTCACGAAGGAAACAACGTGCAAATAATTCCATACAAATAAGCTGTAGACGGGAATGACTGGAAATAATCAAGAGAGAGAAGGAACTAGAATTAGGAGGAATGGGGAAAGCCTTCAGGAGAAGGTGAGATTTTAGCTAGGACTTGAAGAAAGCCGGGAGGTGGCGATGAGCCCGGATGGAATTCCACGCGAGGGGGTCGGCCGGTCCAGAGTCAGGAGGTGGAATGGCTTGTTGAAGACTAGTAAGAGCCAGAGTCACCGGATTAAAGAATATAGGAGATGTGTAAGGAGCAAGAAGGCTGGAAAGGTGCCGAGCTAACATAGGAAGGGTTTTGAAGGACAGACTTGATTCCGGAGGTAATAGAGAGCTAAAGAAGTTTATTCGTTGGAGCTAAGAGATGATGGAGCCAACCTGCACCGTAGGAAGAACAACTTTGAGAGCCGAGTGAAAGGGGCTGGTGTGGGGAGAGAGATGTGACGGGCTAACCGGGAGCTGTGCAGGAATGGAATGAGGAGGGCCTGCAGGAGGCCGCTGGTCGTTTCAGAGGGAAGAAGATAGAGTGTATAAGAGATATAGAAAGAAAACATCTACGTATTATATGTTACCTCTAACATATTGTTGCCAAGATAAGACTTGGCCACAGACTATATATTGGCGGGGAGGGAGAGGGAGAAGACAAAGAGGGCGCCTAGCTTGTGAGCCTGGGGGAGTCGGAGGAGAGAGGCGTCCTTGACCGGTATAGGGAAGCCTGGAAGCAGGGAGGTTTGGGATGGAAAGATACGGAGTCCAGTTCTGGACAGGTTGGGTTTAAAAGTCATAAAATGCCTAGATGGGATCTTAAAATAAATACTTTAATAAAATAATGGAGTTTGCTAGTATTGAGATTTTCAACTTGCACAAAAGGGCCTTAGAACGTAGTGGTCACACAGAATGGGGTCCTGCTCCACCACACTGGTGGCCACAGACAAGTAGGGCTCATTGACCTCTCCGGCATAGCGAGTGGCAGACGGGCTTCTTCCTGATGGCCCTGCTTTGTGTCCGTTTCTTTTTCATCTCTCCTGCCTGCACTCTACTACAGAGAGACCTCCGTTGGCGTGCTACACTTTCCTCCCTTAAAAAGGCAGAAGATAATAAAATAAAAATCTTTAAAAGGCAGAATATGCATTCATCAGACTAAGAAAGGCTGGCTCTACATCTTGGGAATGATGAGATTCTGAAATCTAAATCAGACAAGAGGCTTAGGATAGAGATGCTGAAATTTCTATGAGGAGTTTCAAGACAAACTAACAAAGTTCAGGTTTTCAATTCAACGAATGGTAGTTCTGTCTGCTTAGCTAAAAGAGCTTACGTCCTAGAGGTCAAGACCTCTAAGGGGCTCCCAGATGAAATTGGCAGATGATGGTAAGATCAAAAGTGTGACCATCCCTACGCACAGCTGAGGTAGGGTGGAAAAGAAGTACATGAGAGTGGGAGACCAATATGCATGTTAAAATCCCCCAAATAAGGAGGATTTAAGCCAAGCCAAGCACTACCTGAATGAGAAAGGAAAGGAAGCGTCCTAGGGACTGGTGGTTAACATAGCCACTAGCATCTCTATTGGGGGAAAATAATGAACCTCAAGGGAAGGTCGCCAAGTGTCAGAAATTCATCAGCAGGCATTTCAGTATTCTCTATCAGGCCCTGGGCTAGGTGGTGGGAACAGGAAGACAACAGTCAAAAAATCCTTCTCTTGGAGGATTGCACTGATCTAGGTAAATATAGACAGAATCTAAGCGAGACAAAAATACAAGGTATTTGAATCAAGTGGCAAAGGATATTCTGACACCCTCTCAGCGCCCCAGTGGGTCAAGAATTAGGAGAGAAGGATGACCAAGGATACAGCATTCCCCCCCGAGTCACCCAGGTGGCTTCTGTTTTTTGCTGCTACACAAAGTGCTGTTATGATTAGCTCTAATTTTTTTTCCTATCTATATCTTTCATTGTACACAGTTGTTTGCATGTTGTCTCCCCCATTAGACTGTGCAGTCCTTGAGAAGAGGGATTCTTTGCAAGCCTAGAGTTTAGCACAGGGATAGCACATAGTTGGTACTTAATAAATGTGCATTGAAATTCTATCCTCCTCTCCTGGAAGTAATGTCTAATAGTGAATAAAAGGTATGGGAACCATAGTAACTTTTCTCACAGAATTTTAAATTATCTTCCAAAACTGCTGGATTAATTCACAGTTTCATCCAGTGTGCCATTCTGTCCATCTTTTCCAGGCCTCTGCAACATTATTCCCATCTCTATAGAGTGTCCAGAATGATGTCACAGTATTGATGGCTGTTCTCTCCTACTGCCCTGTTCTTATTTGCAACTGGATCAAATATGTTTAAAAGCATATTTATGGCTACCCAGTGATACAGTAGATATAAAAATCAATGAGCGAGTGAAATAGTCTGCAAATAATTATCTCTTCCATTTTCCCAACCTTTTCTCTTAAAATTTAAGATTGACATCAATGTTGTTACAAAGCCAAACTAAATGAACAAGATTACAGTTTAATCCCAAAATTTCTTGCTCATCCTTTTTTCAATGTTCTTCTACAAGCATTTCAGAGACCTCTAATTTTACACTGTTTTGAATCTGTGGAAAAGATCGACATTTTGTCATTTTCTTGAGACGAGATATAAACACCACCAGAAAGAAGCAAAGCTATAAGATTTCAATGATCATTTCATTTATTTGCATAACCAACTTTTTCACATACAAAACATAATGGGTCCCAAAAGAAAACATGTTCTCACTATTAGGACTTCAAACTGATTTGTGATTTAACAAGCATTTCTCAGATATCTAACAGTCTTCATTTTAATCACAAAGTAAAACATTTCTTTACAACAGTTTACATACAAAGAAGATCAAAAACAAATTAATCCCCATCTTGGATCCATGTGTCTGTGTTTTAGTAACAGTATGGCATTCAGTAGTACGTCATCCCAAAAGTCTCTTAAGGCTTGGCAAGTTTCATGTATTCATTCCTTCTCCAATGGGCTTCCCTTAAGTTTAATGTAAGTATTTAATTTCTGAATAAATGAGAGGAAATATGACACGGCAAGCTTTGTAAAAGACAGCACCACTGCTGAAGAAGGCTCGTGGTTTTGTAATCCAGGGTTCTGACTTAAAACAAAAGTAAACAGCATATAATGCAACGGCAAAGAAATGTCCAATGAGAGTCATGGGATCAGGTGACAATCTATAACAAAAAATATATACATATTAGAAATACCATAATTTAAGATCATTTAAAAAATCTAATAGAGTGCCAATTATGATTGCATCTTTTAAATTAAACAGCTATTCTCTTAATTCAAAAAATTTTGCATATTTTTTTCTAGCTTAAGGATGGAGAAGCCTGGTTTGTCTTGGAAACCTGATTTTTAAAAACATTTGAGTTCTTTTATGGTTTAATTTATTCTTTGGTTCCCAGGTTCTGTGACCCTTGATAGCAAAATGGAGGGCAAAGCTCCCAGAGACTTGGGCCTGGACCAGCTAAGTGGCATTGAAGCTTAAAGATAACTTTTTCTATATCAACTTCATATAAACTTTTAATTTAGTGAAAAGAGCTGATCATTTCATTTTCCAGCCAATTTTTTTAGGAGCATTTTTCAGGATTCCACCCACCTTATTAAAATTAACTTTAAAAACATCTCATTATCTATGGTAACAACAGAATGGACAGTATGGATTAAGCCAAAGATAATCAAAAGCCTTCAACTCAGTGACAGGTTTCATTTAAAACCTCCACCATAGTAACTGCTCAGTTTTCTCTCAATGTTCTTGCCTACCTTCTAATGAAAATGCTAATTAACAAAAATAGAGCCCAAAAGTATCAGCAAAGAAAAGCTGACATTAATTCACAGTGATCATTACTATCTAGGCAAGTTAACCATAAAATGTTTAATTAATTTGTGTGCTGTTTAACTTACACAGAAAGCAATCCAACTGGACCAGAAATACAGTTTCCACCAAGCTTGAAGTAAAAGAAACAGGCTCTTCTTAACTGATGCAGAGATGCTAAAATATGATTTAAAAATTATCTTTAATCAAAATTGTCATGTATTGATCAACTCAATAGTAATATTCAAAAGCTCAAGACGACTCAGAGTTATGTATTAGAATGTAATCTAATTTTAATCAACACTTGTAGATGCAAAAAAATTCTTAAGACTCGGTTTTCCTAATCCATTCTTCTTGCAAGTTTTGTAATCCTCACTATGCTGATGAAAATTAAGTTCTTAAAAGGCCTTAACTACTTTTTTCATCAAGACGAACTCTCCCTCCATTCCAAAGTCATTTGAATGTAGTTGCTGTGTAAGAATCCATTTATTATTCTAAAGAATTATTCGCAAAGTCAACTTTATTTTATCCTTAAAATGCTGTAAGAAAATCCTAGGTAAGAGGTGTGACACGTCCTGTTGTCAACAGAGAAACTGAAGAGAAACACTGAGTTGTAAATATGCTAGTCTATATGTGAAAAGTTTTTGAGGAAAGACAAGACCTGGAAATGTGACTTTCCTAGAAAATGGAGAAAGACCATGGTCTTAGATAAAAGTCTGGCCGTCCCTACTAGAGGAGCTGAGGGGAAGAAATTGGAGATATAAAAGAAACTTGGAAATTCAGAAAACACTGGTTCCAGGATAGAGAAGAAAACGAGATGAGCTTTAGACTGGATGGTGTTGAATTATTGCCTCATAGAAAAGCAGTGAAAGAACAGAAGAGCAATTAGACTGGAGAATTTCTGGGGCTACAATCAAGGCTCAGAGTAATTTTGACTTGAACCTGAGAAGTTAACATTGGGCCTAAACTGAAAAAATCTTTACTCTCCATGGAGGGGCAAAGAAGGAAGAGAAAAGAGGAAAGAAAATTAAGAGAGAAATGAGAAGAAAAGGAGAGGAGAAACAGGCAGGTATAGAGACAGAGAATGAAGATATACAGCTTTAAAGTTAGTTAATACCTCCAAGGAAAGTTGTGAGTTCAAGAATAAGGAACCAACCATCTGGTAGGACAGTGAAAATTATAGTTTCTGCAGAAGACTGATTAATGTTCTAAACCTATGCAAATTTATAGTATAGAATATCTGTAATTTACCTAATCTCTCCATAGCTGTATTCAAAGATTGCTTCCCCCTGCAGACAAAATGTTTTTTGTGCTTAAATAAAAAGCATATACTGTCCTGCAGGGGAACAACAAGTTGAGGAAAGGTATGCCAAGAGAAGGATAAAAAAGGGAAATCAGGAACTCGGACTTTGAAGGAGAAATTTCCTTTTTTCAAATCAGCCAATATTTTCAAGTGCCTACTCTGTGTAAAACACTAGACTTAGTACTCAGAAAAAAACAAAACCAAAAATAGTCCCTGCCTTCAAGAACCTTCCATTCCACTGTTCCTCTGGAGCACAGTCATAGAAGGTTCCCCAGAGAAGAGGAAACAATAACATGGTGCAGGATCCCTCTATTTGATATGTTATTTGAATTGAGTCTGTTCTTTCATCACAACCACAAAGAACCACCATTTTGTATTAGGATAATAGATTTGACCAATAACATATCAAATTTGTAGAATAACAGAGTTCTTTCTCCTATACTCATCTAAAGGACTTCTTGCTACATTTAAAGTATAATGTGGGGAAAAAAACACGCTTTCCTGGGAGCTAAGATTCACTGGCCATTTCTTAACTATATATAACTTTGGACAAGCCAATTGACAGCTAGTCTCTATACATTTGTAAAATGAGGCATTTGGTAGAGCTCTAAGACCCTTTCATTTCTAACATTCTACAATTATAATCCCTCACTTACCATCTGAGGCAGAAAATAATTCATAAAGAGCCTGAGCAAGAACATTCACAACAAATGAATGGGACTTTCTTCTTGACCGATAGAATGAATTTTGGGCCTAAAAAAAGAAAAAAGTGGGTCTTTTATAATGTAAGAATGAAGAAAAAAGTAAATTTTCCTAGTGATTTTTCTAATTCCCCCAAACCGAGAGTAGGTTGCTCACCTCCCAGTGACCTCTAGAGTTGAGGGGTCAGTAACTCATAAGCTGGAATTTACATTCTTTAATTAGATGAAAGAGTTCTATACAACAAAGCATAAAACGCAATGTTCTAATAACAGAAATTAGAGGCCTTGAAGAGTTAAAGGTTACAAGGCAAAGAAGCACATCCAGGCCCTACTGGGGCACTATGAATCTCCTTTGTCGTGACTCACACAATGATTCTGAATGCCTTTAGAGGCCCAGGACAGACATTCATTTGAAGGCTATGATGAACTATCTTACCTGGAGAAGTGCTCTCTCATCATAAAGATCAGGGATGCTCTTCAGCAACTTCCTCCAGATTTTTATATCATTGAAAACAACACTCATTCCCCCACCAGTAAGAGGATGTCGTATATTATAGGCATCTCCCAAAAGAAGAACACCTGCCCCAAGAAATAAAGAAATGATCATTTGAAACATCCTTTCATCATCACTATTCATTTTTGTTAACTACCATTAGTTTGAAAAACGATGGAAAAAATTTAAGAAAAAGTAATTACAAAAGAAAATTTGCTCTGGTGAACCTTCAAGAATATTATAGTCAGCTTTTTATTGTATACTAATCCAGTATAGAATTATAATCAAATGTACAAATTACAGTAGGACCTTTGTTAAAGTTTAACAATGTATTTTAGTAAATGAAAACTATAAGAACATCTCACAGAATACTAGAGATTTTGACTGTTATGCTTATTTTTAACTCATCTATGCCTCAGAATAATAGGGACTCTCCAATTAAAGGTTTTTATAGAACTGATAATAATAGCACTTTGTAAGAATGAAATTTGGGAGATGCCATCTTTAAGTATATATATGTATTTTCTATGGACACGTGGAAATTATCAAACTACATTTCCCGTGGTCCAACGGGTTTCTGGTTCCGGTTCTTTGGGCATGGGGACGCCTAGGTCTCCACGCAGAGAACAGTTTAAATCTCCTGGGTTAGGAGGGAGTGGCCTCTTGGCCAGCAGACTCAGGAAGAGACGGGAGGTAACAATAATGGCGCGGGCGGCAGTTTTGAATTCTTACAAGCGCGTGGTCTAATGACTTTATCTATCAGCATGGCTTTAATTAAAATACTAATTTATATTATTATATCAGCCTTTATTATTTTTTATCCTTATAACTTTAGCAACCAAGAATCTTCAAATGATTCCAACAAGGCAAATACTCTTTGAAAGAAGCCTCATCAAATTAGGACATTTAAGCAATCTATCATATACTAAAAAAGGAAAATTAAGTCTCTCCTCAAATCTCTGCTCTGACAATAGCAGATAAATGATATTGTGAGATAGGATGAAATTTTAAAAGCAAAATTTAATTAGAAATATTCAAAGCTCGGGGCAGCTGGGTAGCTCAGTGGAGTGAGAGTCAGGCCTAGAGACAGGAGGTCCTAGGTTCAAACCCAGCCTCAGCCACTTCCCAGCTGTGTGACCCTGGGCAAGTCACTTGACCCCCCATTGCCCACCCTTACCAATCTTCCACCTATGAGACAATACACCGAAGTACAAGGGTTTAAAAAAAAAAAAGAAATATTCAAAGCTGGAGAGGAAGAATTTAGAAAACAATGGCACAACAACTAAGAGTAGTTGTTTAAATAACTGACAAATTATAAATCAATTGCCTCTGAATAACCAGAGCAGAATAAACCTGGACTGAATCTAAGCTCAATTCTCCTTCCCTCAAAAGTTTTTTTTATATAAACAAGCAACCTATGTGACTTAAAGCTATACCTCCATTTTATTAGAGTCCCCAGCTTATTAATATGCATCTTTCATATGTAAAGGAACATCCACAACCACTGCTTGCCATTCCCTCTGTTCCCTCCCTTAGATGCCACCTACTCCTGCTTCTCCCTTTGCCTTTCCCTAATCAGAGTAGGCAGTACTAGCAATGAAGAGGAATAAAGGGAGAAGGGCTTGGAGAAGATCGGCATGGAAGGGCCCTGCTGGAATCCTCAAGGCTTTATCTCTTACTCCTCATTGCTGCTCCTTCTGTAATCTCTGTAATGTAAGAATGTTAAACTAACTTTGGAGGTAATGAGTTTATGTAATTCAATATTACCTAATTTTTAATACCTCTGAGTAATTTCATAAATAAACAGGCATTTAATGAGTCTATCCCATTTAGTCATCTGACTACTTTCTAAAATCTGTTTCACTAATCATACCTCGTTTGTTTACTGGTGAAGGAGGAAGGAAACTTGCAGGCATAGACCTCAAGCGATCATTCTGAATTCCCTCTAGGAATGGTTCTTTTACGTGATCTGTAATAAAACAGAAAAAACATTTACACCATTTTAAAACATTCCAGTTCCAAATGATCAGTCTTCTTACCAAATAATTCCCTAAACCATATATGACTGTCACAAAGTGTCTTGTATACCCTCTAAAAGAAGAGTTAAATCCAATTACAATAAAACCTCAGTATCAAAGTTTCAAATATCCAAAAAAAATAGATAATGAAGCATTGATCGCCTGAGAAGAACCCAGATTTCTGCACTAATTGCATTAAAAAAAAAACCTTTTAGAGGCTTAAAACTACAGTTCCTTTGAGTTGTCGTCTAGCCCCAACATATGTCCCAAGACACTTGCATGGTTTTCCCAAGGTAACCATCACTTTTCAGACCTGGGTCCCAACTCAAAAGCCTGGGCAAGCTCCACCAAGCTAATAAGAGCTCTAACAGGGAGGGGGCAGCAGGCTTGGGGGAGAGGGGGACAGACCAACAGACTGAGAGATAAAGGGGCCGTCCTGAGAGAAACTCCATTGGGTGCCTCTTCCAGCCCAGGTAGACAATGAAATAGAGCCAAAGGCCTAAGTAGGGTGTCTGAGTTAGCCAGGCTCAGAGCTTCAGCGACGACGTACCATGGCAAAGAGCCCAGAACGGAGGTGGGTGTGCAGTACCCCAGGAGTGTAATGAGCTATTACAGTCAGTTGCTACAGGGAGCATGACCCATAGCTGTTATGCAGTTTCTGAACTGGGGGAGGGCTGGGGTAGAGAAGGAGAACTTGTCATCAAAGGTCACAGGAGAAATTAAATAAAAACAGAAGGCCCAGGAAGTCCTAGATAGTGTTTGATGATCTTAAGAAAGAAACAAGGACAGAAAAAGTAATACACTAGGGCAGAAAGGGGAAGGAAGAGGATTGAATTTTTTTAACAGAGGTGTGCAAGAAGACTAAAATCATGGAAGATGGGTGGAATGAGCAGGTATCATTTGAAACTCACTTTCATTTGAACCAAAGGAGGAGAGAATAAACCTATACAATGAGTTTGCTGTAAAAATACATTTGACTTAAAAGGGAAACAGGAGAGAATTAGGAGAAAGGAGAAAGTGAAATAAGAGGAAGGCTAGACTCAGAAAAGGGTAAGTCTCAAGCAAGACAAACTCTAGTGATCATGAAGTGGGGCTTAAAAGAGAAAAATACTAAGAATGTATGACTGGGGTCTGAGCAAGGGGAAGCAAAGAGGGGCAGAGATGAGGAAGTAGCCTACATCAAGAGTAGAAAGTACTTAGCACACTCCTTTATCAAAATCCTCTTCTTTATAAAGATGGTAACATAAGGCAAAGAAAAGTGTAAGAGGACAGGATGGACAGAAATATATTATTAACAACCATGAACATAAATGAGCTGAACTTATCAAAAAACAATCAGGACCAGATGGATTTATAAATAACTGAATATATGACTCAGAAACATAAAGCCACTCTATAAATAAATTAAAGAGAAAAGGAAGACAAATACCTATCATAACTAGGAATAAACGAAGAATTCATGAATGAGAGATAAAAATACCCAAAAGACAAAATAGACAATTTTTATTATGTAAAACTAATATAAGCAAAAATACAGTTAAAATGAGAAATAAGAGAAAATTAAAATTAGAATTTAATTCTAAGTTCTAAAATTAAAATTAGAGAAAAAGATCCAAGATGCATATATGCCTTTATATCTACTTAAAAATATGTGTATATATATGCAAATATAGAAGTTGATTCAAATGAATAAGAAAAAGGGCCATTCTCTAATAGATAAATGGTCAAAGTACATAAATAGGAAGTTCTCAAAAGAAGAAATCTAAATTATCAACAAGATCCAGGATGGTGGAGTAGAATCAAGGAAGCTCAAAACCACCATGAGAATCCCCTACAACTAATCTTAAAATAACAGGAACAAAATGAATGCAAGAGTGAAAGAACCAACCAGAAGACAGAGTGATGCAACTTTTAAGAAGAGAAAAACCTAGAAGGGCAGAGAAAATCTGGGGCACTGGGTGAGAGGGGAACACAGACAACAGGAGGCTACAGCAAGGGAGTGAGCCAAGAATGGGACACACACACACACATCCCACATCTGCTGTGCCAGGTTCTGAACCTAAGCCCAAGCCAACATACAGACCCTGAGACCCTGCCTGGGCAGACAGAGATCCAACCAACCCACACCCCTTGAGTTTCTAAGCAAACCTGCAGTGGGGTCTAGAATTCCAGGCCAGGACCATCTGTGCTAAAGCAGCCTGATCTGTGTGGGCCCAGAGCAAGGTCAAGAGTCCCAGTCTGGGCCTGTGGCAAGGGCATATGGAGAGCAAAGAGCAAAGCACAGACACAGAAGACAACAATGAAAGTAAAGCTAACACATGCAAACTGGACACAGATTCTGGAAGAGCTCAAAGAAGATTTCAAAAAACAATTAAGAAGCAGAGAAAAAATGTGGAAGAGAAATGAAAGAATTGTAAGAAGAAATGGACCAAATGAAAAAGGAATTATTGGAAGCAGACATAGGAAAATCATTTCTTAAAAATTAGAACTGGGCAACTAGAAGCTAATGATTTCATGAGACAACAAGAAGCAATAAAATCAAATCAAAAGAATGGGGGGGAAAAACAGAAGAAAACATAAAATACCTCACTGAAAAAACAATTGCCTGGAAAATAAATCCCAGAGAGAGACAATTGAAGAATTATTGAACTAGGAAGCAGACAGGTGGCTGAGTGGATTGAGAGTCAAGCCCAGAGATAGAAGGTCCTGGGTTCAAATCTGGCCTCAGACACATCCTAGCTGTGTGACCCTGGACCCACTTAACCCCCAATTGCCTAGCCCTTACCACTTTCTGCCTTGGAATCAATATTGATTCCAAGATAGAAGGTAAGGGTTTAAAAAAAAAAAAGAATTATTGGACTACCTGAAAACCATGATTTAAATAAATAAATAAATGAATGAATAAATAAGTAAATAAATGAATAAAGCTTGGACATCATAATAGAAGAAATTATCAAATAAAACTTTCTAGATATTCCTGAACAAGAAAATAAAATAGAAATTGAAAGAATCCACAAATCACCTCCAGAAAGAAGTCCTCAAATGACAACCTCCAGGAATATAATAGCTAAATTCAAGAGCCCCCAAGCCAAGGAGAAAATACTTCAAGCAACCAGAAAAAAAAACAATTCAAATACCATGGAGCTACAATCAGGATCACATAGGACTTAGCAGCTTCCACATTAAAGGATCAGAAAACATGGAATATGATATTCAGGAAGGCGAAAGATCTAGGTTTACAACCCAGAGTCACCTATCCAACAAAGCTGAGTATATTCTTTCAGGGGGGAAAAAACAGTCATTCAATAAGATAGAAGATTTCCAAGAATTCCTGAGGAAAAATCCAGACCTAAACAAAAAATCTGAAGTCCAAACACAAGATCCAAGAGAAACATAAAAGGTAAATAAAAAAAAGAAAATTTAAGGGACTTAATAAAGTCAAACATTCTTAGTAGTAGAGCAGATAGAAGGAATATACTTAGAGAGTGGGGAAGTAAGCTGATTATTATGATATGCTATGCAAAAAAAAATCAAGGGGTGAAAAAGAATGCAATGAGAGAAAAGGGAAGGGAGTGATGGAATAGGCTAAATTGTATAACATAAAGCAGCATAAAAAATTACTACAGTGCACAGGAGGATAAGGATGGTAATGGGGAATGCTTAAACTTTACTCTCATTGTAACTGGCTCAAAGAAGGAAAAATAAATATACTCATTGGGGTATACATTCTATCTTACCCCTACAAAAAAGTAGAAGGGGAATAAGACAAGGGCAGGGGGAGGTATTTGGAAGGAGGGGAAGTGGAGGTGGGGTGATAAAAAGCAAAACATTGATGTGGAGTGAAATGAGGGTTTGTCCCTCAACTGGGGAATTGCTGAACAAATTATGACATACAATGGTGATGGAATACCATTATGCTATAAGGAATGATGAACTGCTTGATTTCTATAAGAACTGGAAAGACCTCCATGAACTGATGCAGAATAAAGTAAGCAGAACCAGGAGAATACTGTACACACTTAATGAAACATTGCGACAATCAAATGTGATTGATTTTGCTACTAAAAACAATGCAGTGATCCAGGACAACACTGAGGGACTTATGAGAAAGAACGCTATCCATATATGGAGAAAAAACTGTGGGAATAGAAATCCAGAAGAAAATATGTGACATCACTTTTTTATATGGGTATATGATTTGGGGTTTTAATTTTTAAAAATTACTCTATTACAAAAATGAATAATATGGAAATAGAATTTGAATCATAATAAATGTATAACCCAGTAAAAGTGAAATTGCTTGTCATCTCTGGGAGGGGGAGGGAGAGAACAAGAATCATGTAACCATGGAACCAATCCAATTAGAGAAATGTAAATTAAAGCAATTCTGAAATTCTTGGTTATATCCATCAGATTGCCAAGGAATTACAAAAAAATTAAAAAAAAGGAAGTCAATTGGTGGAGCTAACACAGGGTATAGGCAGAGTATGTGAAAAGGAGTACCTGAGTTCAGAACTGGCCCAGCCATTCTGGAAAGTAATTTCAAATTATATTTAAAAAGGCACTAAACTGTTCATAATCTTTTGATCTAGGATATACTATCATTTGACTTATAACCCCTATGAGACCAAAGAAGAAAAAGATTTATATGTACTATAATTCTTATATCAGCACTTTTTGTAGTGACAAAGAAATGGAAACTAAGGGGATGCCTAGTCAACTGGGGAATAGCTGAGCAAATTATGGCAAATAAATGTATTATTGCACTGAAACAATTGCAAATGATTATATTGACAAATGGGCAAAAGTCTAAAGAGACTTAAGTGGCTAATCAGGAATTCAAATGAATTTAGATTTTTGAAAGACATTTAAGAGATGGAAGCAAGGGCAAGCAATTAAGCACAAATTCAAAAGTAGCAAGATCCTCTAAAAATATGTCCTGAGTATTAAGGACAGGCAGAACAACTGGCACATACCAAAATGGTAGCCATATCTTCAAAGAAAGAGGGGAGTATTTATGAGACGGTGCTAAGGTAAAATCAATAGCATCTGGCTACTGGTTGAATAAAAGGGATAAGTAAGGAGTCAAGGCTGAGCCCTAGGTGGTGGAACTAGGGGAATGGGAGGAGTGTGGTGCATTTGAGAGTAAGTTTGGAAGGGGGAGGGAGGGTTTGGGGAGAAAAGAGAATGAATTCTGTTTTGGACATGTCGATGTTCACTGGACATCCTCTTCAATATGTCTAACAAGCATTTAGAGTATGAGACTGGAGATGAATAGAAAGGTTAGAGTTGGATAAGTAGAGCTGAAAATCATCGGAATAGATGACAATTTTATTCACTAGAGCTAATGAGATCATAAAGAGAAAAAGCACTGAGGAAGAAGAAAAAGGGGCCCATGAAACACCACTGTGGGACACCCAACGTTGTCAGGAATGACATAGATGAAGGTCCAGCAAAGAAGGTGAGAAAAATGAATATTCTGTTAATTTAAAACAATGAATTACAGGTCTCCCAATACAGAAGAATAATGAAAGGCAAATGAAGACCAAATTCTCTCCTCACTCTTCTCTCTGTTGGCCTCTCATCCTCCCAGAATCTCTATGTAAGGAGTGTGCCCAAGCCAACCAGATCTCTTTCTTCTCCAGGCTGTACTCTATTCCTCCTCTTCTCTGCCCCAACTCTTCACACTGAAGTATCATTCCCACCATGGAATTCACATATTGGAAGTCCCCTCTGCCTCTGTAGTCTCTGATTGAATGGGTTGTCCCAGAACTTCATTTAAGGAGCATACCCAGGCCAGCTGTGGCTCATTAGTCTCCAGGCTGTACTCTGAACCTTCTTTACCATCTAACACCACCTTGTGCCTCCTCTTTCAGCTTCCTTTTATGAACTGTCTTTCCCCATTAGAATGTAAGCTCCTTGCAAGCAAGGACTATCTTTATTTCTGTTTGTATTCCCTTAATAAATGATAAATAACTGACTTTTAAAATTACAAACTTCTCTGAGCATCATTTTCCTCACCTATAAAATGGAGGAGTAACCTGAGCAATCCTTAATGACAACATCTGATTTTATAATTCTGATCCTATTTTTAAGAGAATCTTTTTTCTGTATATGCATTAACTTAGCATGAGAATTATGAAAGCCAAATGAAGAAAAAGGTAATAGCTACACCCACATAAGTTCAAGAATTCTTCCCAAGAAACCTGAATCTTATGAAACTATAATTTCACCTCCTCATTCATGGTAATCCACTCAGTGATTCACAAATGAAAATGATTGAGGAGCAAAGAATAAATTAATTGTTCAGATTTCTGGATGAGGAAAAGTCCATGATAGAAGGGATCACAAAAGACAAAATGGACAATGCTGATTATATAAAATTAAGAAGTTTTGCATAAGCAATACCAATACAACTAAAATTGAAAAGAGAAGCAAATAACTAAGAAAACTAGTTGCACCAAGTTTCTCTGATAAGGGTCTCATTTATAAGAACTATAACAAAATGATTCAAATATGTAGGAATAAAGACCATTCCCCATTACTAAGTGGAAAAAGAATATGAATAGGAAATTTTCCAAGGAAGAAACTGAAAATATCACTAAGTATAAGAAAGAATGCTCCAAATCATTTGTAGTATTTTGTGTGTGTGTGTGTGTGTGTATATATATATATACACACATACATGTGTATATATATATATATATACACACATACATGTGTGTATATATATATATATGTACATATATATATATAGTAATTTGAGAAAAGTAGACAAAAACAACTCTAAAGTTCCACCTCACACTCATCAAATTGTCAAAGCTGACAAAAATCAGGAAGGGCTATGGGAAAATGGACTAAATTGTGTATACCCTTTGATCCATGATATTACTACAAGGCCTTCAACCCCAAAGCCATCAAGGAAAGTAGGGAAACATTCCACATCTGACCCTTCATGATCCTATTTGAGGTTTTGTTGGCAAAGATATTAGAGTGGTTTGCCATTTCCTTCTCCACCTCATTTTACAGATGATGAAAATAAATATAGAGGGGGATTGACTGAATAGCTCACCACTTGTATTAAAAGTGGTGTAATATGAGGAGGGGGATATAGCTAGGAGAAAGGTGGAATCTGTATAGCAATCCCCTCTTTATTCACTTCTACCCCTTAATACTATAAGACTAATAGGAGTCCCCTTGAAAAACGGGGGACCCTGGGAGGGCGTGCCGCCCCTAGGGATCCAAAGGAATTGTACCCCCTCAAGGTGGAGTGTGTGTGATGACCCAGTTCAATGTAGATGCAAGCTGGGGTTCACAGAAACTTTCCCCTCTTCACAGCAGGTGGTCAGGCCTGACATGGCTGTTACACTCCCTCCCGAATCAGTCTCCCAAATGGATCCAAATACAATCTGATCTTTTCTCTTATTTATTTTATCATCAGGGTTAAAGGAATGAATGCAGGAAGGAAAGGATAATGGTGGATAGTGGGTGCAGGAGATCCTAAGAATTTCCCCTCCTATCAGGTCCATCACCCTGGAAAGACCAAGTCTGTCTTAATCCAGAGCTTCACCTGCCCTTCCCCAGCTAATCCTAAAACCTATAAATCTGTTCGGTCTGTTTATCTAGATAAGGGATATAATATGGCAAGGTCCAAGGAATGAGGGTTCAGGGAACTGCTCCCCAAGGAGTCCAGAATCCCCAAACATTAGAAGGCACTTCTAGCAAACAGGAGATGACAGGCTGTTGTTGAATATCAGGTAGTAGGTCTTCTCTCTTGGTTAGGAACCCCAAAATGTCTTCTGGTAGCCACAGAGCTCAAACTCCATGTCCTCTCCCACGAACTCAAACCCTCAAAAGGACCTCTCTCAGGTCCAAAACTCCCAGAAGTCTCTGCTCTCTCAACTGTCATTTGGTCTCTTCTTCCAAAATTCCATGCCCCTCCTTGCAAGAATTCCATCCTTGCCTTCATCCTACAGGTATAAATGATGTTAAATAAAATATCACCAGGGTATCTAGCTGGGGTAACACAATGAGTTCTTAACTGTTGGTGATGTGCCAAATCACCAGATGTGGGTAAGGATTGTTAAAGGAGAGTCTGGTAGATAATAAAAAAGGTTTATTAACAAACTGGGACAGGAAGGGAAGGGAGTGGGATGAATGAACTATCTTAACTACAACTTAGATTCCCTCCCCCCCAAGGTCAAAAGGGTGACTACACTAACACACTAAAAATCCCTCAGCTGCCTAAATCAAACCTAACCAGAGTTCCTATTGAGGTATTCAAAGGAAGGAAAACTGGAAGGTGAACAGGTCCAGATGAATAAGGTGTGGTCTCACGTATGTGTTCTCAGAGCAGGTCCACAGGAATCCAGTTGTTCCTGCCAGTATAATCCAATTCTGGAGAGGGAGTAAGGATATTGACACTAGTGTCCACCACTGAGTGTCTTACCTAAAACTCAACCAAACTCCAGCCAAAGATCTCTTGATAGTTATTGTCCTCACCCAAAGCAGGATACACAGAGAGAAAATTCAACTCTCCCCATACAAGGAAAGTTCAGAGAGAGAGAGTAACTGACACTCTCTTCCAGCCACCCACTCAAAGTTCTGGAACCTTTTTCCCTCTGGCTGTCAATCACCTTCACTTTAATACAGATGAAGAAACCAAGGCAAATAGGGTTAAGATACCTGTCCAGGGTCACACAGCTAGTGTCTGAGGCCACATTTTTAACTCATCTTCCTGACCCCAGGCTCCCCACTCTATCACCTAGCTGCTAAACTTATATATTCAAAACTATTTATAGCAACTCTTTTTTTTTTTTTTTAGGGTAGTAGAGTTCTGGCAAGTAAGCGAGTATCAATTGGGGAATGGCTGAACAAATTATTGTATGTACCATAGAATATATGGAATAGTAATGGATTAATATTATACAGTAGGAAATTATGAAATGGGCAGGTTCAGAAATTCCTGGGAAGACTTTTAATGCATTGATGTAGGGAAATAAGATGAAGGTAATGACTTAAGTAATCGCGACATGGTAAAGACAACTTAATTATGAAAGATTTAAAAACTCAGATCAATGAAATGCCCAATCACAATTCTAGAAGCCTGAAGATGAAGTATGCTTCCCATCTCCTGAAAGAGAGGTGATAGATTTAGGGTGCAGAATGCATATTTTTTTAACATGGTCAATATAGGATTTTTTTTTTTGCTCAAGTATGTATATCTTAGGTTCTGGTTTGGTTTTGTTTTTTCTCTGCAATTGTGGAGAGATGGGGGAGGAGAGTGAGAAAAAAGATAGATTCCTGTTAATTAAAAAAATAAAATTTTTTAAAGTCTACATATGTCTAGGCATAAGTAGAAATGCTTAGAGAATGAAAATTACATAACTTTGAATGTTATATATGCCTCATAACTTCAATAATAGTACCAGTAATAAGTCAGAGAACTAAGAACAAATGAAAATGACAATTTAATTATAATAGAACTACTTGTTAGCACCTAGAAACCATTTTTATAGCAAATTTTCCTCTGATTACTTGAACTAGTTTTAAGTTATAGGTTTGAACAAAATTATGAAGCATCTTAACCAATCTCTCACTATTTGCCCATGTCTTTAGCATTGTTTATACACAAATGGAACTAGAAATGAAACCAAAGAAGTGGAAAAACAACAAACCCGATGATAAACATGGCAGACATTCATAGAACCTCTGGTGGTTTTTCTGAAATGTTATTGCCAAACAGTAATAAGAGAAAGATCTTTTTCTTACCAGGTAACTGTGGATAAACTTTCTCTATCATATAATCTCTTAAATCTCTTGGCATTTCTCCACGGATATCAACAAGAACCCGAGTTTCATTGGATGAAATCTGGTAGATGAGAATTGGACTAGGATCTGCTAAAATGAGTTCAGCACAATTTGCTTTAAATTGTGGTGCATCCTGAAGGGGAGGGAAAAAAAAAAGATCTTTTAATTATTTTCTAAAACTTCAAACTAGTATTATTTCTTCTTATACATTCTTACTTACACAATCTTACAGTACCTTCATAAGGAAGCCGACAAAATGGGATGTGATAGATACTTTATTGGAGACCAAATTTTTCCTGAACTTGGAAAAAAGCCCATCTGCAACAACTGTCAATGGTGCACGGAGTTCCTATAATATAAAGAATATTTGTCACTAAAACCAAACGTACTATACAAATTTACTATACCAAGTGTATAGTAAAAATGTTTAAAATTAAAATGTGAATATTGCTTATATATGTATATTTCACATGTGGCTTTCATATCTAAAAAATATTACTATCAAAATGTTTTGTCTAGCTAAAAGAAACTTTCTTTTTTATTTACCCTATCAATTCATCTTGGAATCCAAAGGCCAAGAGGAATCCTGTTTTCTACAACTGCAACATTTAAACCATTAACATCTTCAAACAGAGATTGGTGATCTCAGGATTACTGAGAGATAAAAGGTCAAATTTTGTCACATATTTCAAGGAAATTTCACAATTCTTTTCCCTAAAAAATTTGTGTTATAAAGTATTGCTTTATAAATCAATGGGCTTGCTGTCTAGGACTAAAAAGTATTTTGTTATAATGGCTTTTGGCTTAAATACTTTTATTTCCTCTAAAATGAGTGGGAAGTACCTTGAGAAATCTCTCATTAAACAACAAAAACTCTCAGAAAAAAGGAAACTTGGCAACCAGTAGAACTAAAAAGAAACACCTTCCAAGGAACTAATAACAGAGTATTTAAGGACCTATTTAATGGTGTTCCAGATACTCTAATTACTCCAAGTTGTAATTATTCAGTCTTCCTTCCTTCACTTTTTCTTTCCTTGGCCCTTCCCCCTTCTTTTCTTGCCCAGGCCCCCCACAACTCCTCTATTACAGTCTATTTCTGATCTCATATTTGCTCTACCACTACAAAATTTTGTTTTTAGAGTTTTTGTGTTTTAGAGTTTTAGAGCATTGTGATCTTAGAAGGAAAAATATAGATGATGTATAATTAATATGCTTCAATTTAAAATCTGCTCTTGTGTCCTCTAGTGCTTAAAGAAAACTAAAATAAAAATCTGAAATGAATAAAATATTAGTTCTCTTCTAGAATAAAAAGTTTCCACAGTTTCTTTATAAAGAAGAGTTTTTGATACATCTCACCTTGATGTCTCCAGTTTCTTTATCTTTGTACTGAACTCCCACCACAACATCATCTTCTTCCAACAATTTCAACACAACTCCTTCAATGTACTTTGTACTAAAGAAAAACAGAAAGGAGAAAGAAAAGTGGAAAGATTCTTACTGTTTTAAAACAAAGAACACACTCAAGAAACTTGGGTCACTCTCAATAAATTCCTTGTTACTTTCTCATTCTAACACCCTTCATTAGACCCTAATTTTATTTATACATGCACTTAGTTTGGGATCCTAGACACAAGAAGCAACATAATTTATTTCATTAAATTTTTCTAAAGAAAATATTTAAAATGGTGTCCTTTAACCAAAACCATTTTTCTAACCTGGCATCTAGTTATTAAAAAATGTGATATGGAGTATGAAAATTTAAATTATGAACTTAAGTTCATAAGATTTTTGTCTAATATCTTATATTTTTACACATTTTAAAATTTAAAATAATGACATAGTTAACATTCGAGTTGTTAAGAAAATAAATTACTTGAAAGTTTCAAGATCAGCCAGACAGATCAACCACAGCAACTGTCATACTCAAGAGTCTCTGCTTCAGTGCAGTCTTGATCCACAAACAGATGATCTAAGAATAAAGGCATGGTAGGGAGGCAAGGCCCTTCTCCATCTCCACACCTCCAGCCTTCCAAATGGTTGTAGTAGTTCTAGGGGAACCCTTCTCTTCTCCCATCCCAAAGCCTAGTTCCCACCAGGTACTGCTAATCTTACAAGCCTCAATCCTCCCTTATAGCCAGAGGTAATCCAACGTCCCTTTCTGCTCTGAGTCTTAGAACCTCCTCTCCAACAATCATCCCCATGTTCCAGACCCCAACTACCAACTTGGCCTTTCCATCTGCCAGGAAACTGAACCCTCCTTTGGGTGTTACCCTCATGAATTAAAATGTGAACTTCTTGACCACAAGGGCTGTCTCGCTTTTCTATCTATATTCCCAGCACTTAGCACAAAGCTTGGCACACAGTAAGAGCTTAATAAATGATTTACTATTACATTCCATAGCCAAGGTTCAATTTGTTTTAGACCACATCTAGGACAAGTGGGTCCTTAATGAGTTGAGAATAAAACTTCCTCATAATACAGTGTGTGACCAAAAAAAGAATCCAGAGCAAGCAGCCACAGCCAAATTCATTCTTATCTGATGAGTCAGAAGTAAGACTAGGCTGATAGGCACTGCAGCCTTGTAGTCTGTAGATATGGATATACATAGGACTAGATCTATTTTAATAGTGTAGGGACTTAATCTAGGGGAGGAAATGACATCTACCAATACAAGCCAGCCCCCTAGAGAGTCCCTGAGAAGGTAAGTGACTTGCCCAGGGTCACACTGCCAAAAAATGTCAGGTGGGACTTTCTCTCAGGTCTTCTTAGCTTCAAGGATAATTCTCTATCCACTACATGATATTTCATGGATGTTGATACTCTAACATCCACAAATCTAAGTATCCAATTGAATACATAATGATTTTGGGCCTCAGCTACAGCATCATGTAACAATAAAAATACAGAAAGGTCCAGAATTCAAATCCTAGTTTCAATATTTTCTAGTTGAATGTCAATAATCAAGTGACTTAAACTTTCTCAATCTGCTTCCTCATCTATAAACAGGAATAA
This sequence comes from Gracilinanus agilis, assembly GCF_016433145.1. Classification (NCBI taxonomy): domain Eukaryota; kingdom Metazoa; phylum Chordata; class Mammalia; order Didelphimorphia; family Didelphidae; genus Gracilinanus; species Gracilinanus agilis. Next base: position 673,005,696 of record NC_058130.1, on the reverse strand, counting down.
TGATGCCTTGAACTGCCTTTCTCAGAGGCATATTAGGAGAAAAAAACATTAAAGTACTACATAAATGTAAGCTATTCTATAATAAAATTCTCAAAAGAGAATCTTCTATACACTGCCTTTAAAAGCAAATCACAAGCTTCCTGGGTCTCAGTTTTCTAATCTATAAAATATGGAGATTGTACTAAGTACCCTCTGAGGTCCCTTCCATATCTAGATCCATCACTGGACCTGACTCTCAATCCACTGAGCCTCCCAGCTGCCCTCATGTTATATTCTTTAAATAGCTCAAATGATACATTAGGAGCACCAAATGTTAAAAAAAAAAAAAAAAAAGAAAGAAAGAAAGAAAATTCTCTAGCACACTGGATGGCTACTCAAAAGGGGATTTACAAAAAGATACAAGAATTATAAAGGATGAAAAGGCCTAGAAGGGGTATGATCTTCACTAGCAGAGGAAATAACCAACTGATGATATCACAGATCTGTTAGATTATAATGTTTGCCATAGTAAATACCTGAATCACTTAGCAAAATTCCCTTCATCTTTTTACTAAAGCCAAATGATCGCCAGGCACTCTTATTAGTAAGTAGCAGTCTTTACGGCTAATCTTTAAGCATTTTAAGTGATGGCCTTACTTGGGTTCTGCCATAGCTGCCCTTCGGAGATTCATGATGAAGCGTCCATGATGAAACGCTCGGCCACTCTGCACCTGACTGTCTGCTGAGCGTGGGAATGGCACTTCGACTTCCTCTCTGCATCCCTGGTTATGAACTACATAACCATTGACAACATGGGCATCAAGGCCTTCCACCGCACCTACAAAACAATGCCATTCAACAAGTTCAGTGGTGCCCGCTGAAATAATGTAGATCCTTGATGGGATGGTGGTGATACTGTTGAGATACCAAGGTTTAGTTGGTTCCTCAGTATCCCGCAGTGAAAAGGCCTTGAGCCTCCTCACAATGACCATTGCACTTCTCAGACTCACAGACATTTTTTTTTTAAACCCTTACCTTCTGTCTTGGAGTCAATACTGTGTATTGGTTCCAAGGCAGAAGATTGGTAAGGATGGGCAATGGGGGTCAACTGACTTGCCCAGGGTCACACAGCTGGGAAGTGTCTGAGGCAAGACTTGAACCTAGGACCTCCTGTCTCTAGGCCTGGCTCTCAATCCACTGAGCTACCAGCTGCCCCTCCCAGACAGATTTTTAAAAACAGGATAGGGATTTATTTTTAGAAACACAGTAAGATGAAGGGGAGGATTAAGGAATTAAGATTCCCTAACTCTAAGGGTTCTAGCTAATGTCCCATCTTCTAAGATCTCTGCATGAAGATTTCTTCTTTTGCTTCCAGGATCCCTAATCCCTACTCTGTCTGTCTAACTTCCCAGAACTGATTAGCTACCTGATACTATTTAATCCTCCCAGATTACTTTTGTAGGATAAACAGATCTTCTGAGTAGTTTCAAGGTGAACTCTTTATGTCAGGGTTCAGTAGGGTTAGACCCAAGTAGACTTCTGGCTTTCCCTCCATAGGCAATTTGTACAGGCTTGTCCAGTCACAGGTCTTCTGAGTTGACAGGTACTTTCAGCTTACAGGAACTCTGATGATTTCAAGTCAATGAAGGGTTTTTTTCCAGTCAGGAACAGCAAGGATTCAAGGTATTTGGCTCCAGGGGATAGGAAACCAAAAAAAAAAAAAAAAAAAACTCCTCAGTTCACCGAGACAGAGGGGAAATTTTAGCTCCAGACAGTCCAGAGGGCAGGAAATCCAAGAGCCCCCTAGTAACTGCCTGTGCTCACTTTTATCCCCTTCCCTGTATTCCAGAACACAGCCTCATCAGTTCCACAGCATGTGGTCAGGTCCAGCAAACCTCTCTCTTTACAAAATCTCTCTCTTTCACCTGTTTGCAACCTATTTCTCTTTTTCCCTTCTTATACCACTCTGGGCCTCGAGTGGGTTAAGTATGGGGGGGAGGGGGCAAGGGGTTGACAAATAAAGCTTAAGAAGTCCTCTGAAAAGTGAAGCAGGGAGGACCACAATGCTGGTGGAACATCCACAAATACTCAAAAGGGGTCTGGGCTCTCATGGATTCAGATGTTTGCTTGAGTAACGCAGACTGAAATCCAGCTAGGCCTATCCATGCCACCAAACCCATTCAAGTCCTTGCGCAAGTTTCTTCTGATACTTTAATGCTGCACCGAGATCTTGCCACACGCCCAGCGTGTACTTTGGCTCACACGTTTCTCTAATGACATCCTTTATCCCAGTTCTTTAGGGGCTTCTTTTAGGTTGTTATAGATTGCTCAAATCCACCCTAAACCCCTTTGGGACACACATTTTAATCCTCAGAAACTGTAGTTCTCCAAACTGCAGTTACAAAACAGGGATAGAATGTTGGCACTTAAAAAAATAGGCCTTTGTTTCTTGAAGAAGTTTGAGGTCATTAAAAGAACTTCACCCACTTCTCAGGGCAGCTCTTTCTTCCTCTTGTATGTTTGAATGTCCAATTCACTGCCTATTTTTACTGTATTTTATATACATAAAGAGCAACTTTTGGCACAGTGAATAGAGCACCTCGGGAGTGAGGAAACCAAGTTAAAACCCAGCTTCAGACACCTAGCTGTGTGACCCTGGGTAAGTCACTTAATTCTGTTTGCCTCTGTTTCCTTATCTATAAAATGAACTAGAGAAGGGAATAGCAAATTCCAGTATCTTTGCCAAGAAAACCTAAATGGAATCATGAAGAGTCAGATGCAACTGAAACTACTGAATAACAACAACAAATACACATAAAGATGGGTAAGTTCTAAAAATTGTCCATCTAATTATATTGTCATAATCTGTGCCATAGAATCTTTGTCTACCTACTTGGTTTTTCTTGCAAAGAGTCAGGCCAAATTCTTTTGAGTGGGTATATCTCTCTTCTTGGAGATTGCAATGTTCTAGGGCTTCACATAACCAGAATGAATTCATCCACAAAAAAGGAACTTCTAAGAAACTCACCATCCACTAGGAATTCTCCTCAATTTAAGATTCTGCATGGGATTTATTCTATCACAGTAATGATGATCCTTGGCAAACATTTATCTCAATCAATTAGTAAACATTTATTTAGGACAAATTATGTGTCAGACAGTGAGCTAAACTCTGGAGATACAAAAATGAAATGGAAATAGTTCCCTGCTCTTGAGGGCCTTTTATTTTAATGAAGATGACAATACACACATGTTGTATAGGTAAATACAAACACTTACACTAAACAATGTGTGGTAACATGGGAGTTGGGGAGGAAGTCTTTTTATATGCCTTCTCTTATACTTATGACAAGATCAAATAAGGTTCTATCTGTTATCTTTCAAATAAATCTGAATAATATTGATATGGGAGATACCTTGTGAGAGGAGCCTTTAAGGTAGCAATTTGCTCTACTGAACTCAGAAGCTTTTTAATAATTAACAAGCCTTGTAGGATCTTGAATTCTCTACATCTCAGTCAACTGTTTGATTATAAAGATATGGTCTTCTTTAGATGGTTGCATGTAAGACCCTCTCCCTTCCTTCTCTACCGCTATTCTCACTGAGGATGTCCTTGATGCATGTGCAGATAATTCTCATAAAAATTTTATGTAGTTGTACATAAGATTGGTAGTTTATGCTTTCTGAGCCATCTTTTTTGGAATTAATAAGGTTCAAGATTTTTTCCAGGACTCTGGCAACACATTCTCCCTTCAGATACTTTTTAATCAATTTCCCAATGCCTTAATAATTGTCCCTCCTCCAGCAAAAATGCAGCTCCTTTTTTGCCCTTTGTTTTCTTAAGTGCCATTTCTACCTGCTTTCCAAGTACATGTGGGATTGAGTTCAAGTGTGATGGCTCTGCCTTCCTTGATGATGAAAAGAAACTGTTATAAAAATCTTGGCATAATTTTCTCATTTTTCTTCTTATTTTTTTTTCCAAGTTGCATTCTCCAATTTAAGGATGACTTTGCTTATTTAGACCTCTTGTCAAGCTCTCTTTAAATTTGTTTTACCCTTCACTACTGTTTTTTATTAGGATATGCTACTCATAATTTTCTAGATACAGCTATAATATTTTTCAAACACATGCATATTATTTACTAGTGCTACCTTTGGCTATGATCTTTCTCCATTTCACAAATCTAAAAGTGCTTCTTGGGTTTTTTTAGTATTCTTGTTTTAATAATTGATTTCTATTGGTTAAACTTCTGTGTGATATTGGTCTATGTATATGTCTTTCCATCCATTGCTCAGTTTTCATTACCAATTTGTTTAAATTGGTCAGAATCGAGTTGTTTCAATTGCATATATTTATTTTCCTCATTAGCATTCTAAATGCTAAAAGACACTAGAATATTTTTGATCTTTGATCAAAAAAGTACATGTGCAACTGATTCAGGAATGCCTCATATCAATAATATAGTTTCCTATTAAAATATAATCAATTTCCATTTCTGTGATGTTATTCAATGAATGTCATGTCTTTCATCTTCTGACTTTTTCTCAGAGAAAGCTTTCATTGTGCAGACATGAGGCTTTTGCGTAACTCGCAAGACTTTGTCCTTTTTTTCCTTACTCCTGGATCTATAGTTTCCAACATATTGTTCATCATTCTTGACTATTCCTACCAATGCAATCAAGGCACCAAGAATCAAAGTATAGTAACCAGAGGAGCTGTGTGGATCAATATACAACTTCTCCCTCCATCACCTTGGCTTGGGCACTGTAGGTGGGGTCAGGGGTGCTCGGCTGAGACAAACATTCGTAAGCCCTGGTGGTTACCAGCACACCTTGGTGGTCATTCAGGCATCCCATTCCTCACTCAGTTAGATCCATATACCATCTAAGGATCTTGGACCCCCTTTATCAGGCCCATCCCTCAGAAGCACTATAGCCCCTATGACAATTACTAAGTTCTTCATATAAATTCTCTCCCTCTTCACCCTCTGCAAAAGATGTCAGTTAGTTAATAAACATTTAGTAAGCGCCCACTTACCAGGCACTGGGCTAAGCACTGGGGATACAAAGGAAGGCAAAAGACAGTACCTGTGCTCAGGGGACTCACAGTCCAATGGAGGAGACAACATGCAAACAATTATGGGCAAATAAAATATATTCAGGATAAACAGGACACAGTCAAAAGGGGAAGGCACTAAAATTAAGCAAGATGAGACTAACTATGAGACATGACTAGCCATTACCACTCTTCTGCCAAGACAGAAGGCAAGGGTTTTTAAATTGAGAGATAGACAGATAGACAGCGATAAAGAGAGAATGATAGAGACAGAGGCAGAGACAGAGAGACTGGGAGAGAGGGAGATGAGAAAAGCCTCCTGCATGCAGATGGAGGGATTTTATCTGGGACTAGAAAGAATGGTGATTCACAATCAGAAATTATTTTTATGATGATCAGTCTTTAAGTTCATATCATAAACATGGCAACATAAGATGACCTGTCATGAAATATTTCTTGCTACTTTTAGACAGGTGATAAAACCAATTCCATCAACTCAATTACAGAATTTAAGAGTTTAAACCTCAGCATCTATCTTACCTCTATGAGAGGAATCTGTTCACCAATCTTCCACTTAGTGGCAACTTCCATCTGTTTACTTTTTTCATATAGTGAAAATGTCAAGATTAACTTGATTCAGTTCTCTCAGTAGTATGTCCACTCACTGGTCAATGGCCAAGGACTTGACAAATTTCTAGATTATATAAAAACTGTGTTGTTCTTAGCACCCTCTGCTTCCTTTTCCAACATTATGACATTGTTACTGTGGAAGTGGAAGGGCTGAAAGTCATTTTGTATTTTTATTTCATGGCCTAAGAATTAACAAATGGTCAACTCATTGAGGATAGGCCTCTCTGTATGTAGTGAGGGATGGTCTGCAGAAAGTAGGCCCTATTGCTAAAACTGTACTCAACCAAGGAACATATAAATAAATATCTCACACACACACACACACACACACACACACACACACGGAAGAGGCCCGAGTAGGAGAGGAAGAATATATTACAGAAAGAAAGCAGACATGCCAACTTAAAAAAAAAAAAAGTTAATTAGTAGCATTGAAATCACTGCTAAATTTTTGTGAAGCAAATTTACTCAATGGGAGATCATTTAATTTCACAATTCCAATTTTTGCTTATCTTTCTAAGATAATGTGTGTATTTTCTGGTACCTAAAAACCTTTAATGATTTTCAATGTCTTAGTTTTTAAGTGAAATGGCAAATTTGCTGAGACCAGCAATGTTCTACATGAGACAAATACATCTTACTCCTAAAGCACAGAAATATAATGCAATTTAAAATCAGGTAGAAACAGAAAACAAACAATATGAGTTCTTCATAAACAAGATAAAGTTCAAGGACATTGATTATCTTCTGATTTTTAACATACACAATCAATGTAATTCTTTCTACACAGAAAGGCCAGATTATAAATTTGGAGAGAAAATTAAAATTGCTCTCCTTCAATCTCACTCAATCCAGGGACAAATTTTAGAATCAAGACTTAACCCTGCTATGAAAATCAGACATTTTATACTTGTACTATGATCCTAAAGGTTAACTATTTTTTCAAGATTATTTTTCTCTTATGATCCCTACAGTTAAAAACCCCTTCTTAAAGAGGAGGAAATAATGGTAAAAACCATGTGCTTGGGAGTGAAGGGATCTGGATTTGAATTTGGACTTTACTACTTCCTAACTATATGACTTGAGGCACATTACACCACCCTTCAAGGTCTCACTTTTCCTCATGAAGAAGTCTGTAAAACAGATAAAACATCTCTGTGGTCCCTTCCAGATCTCAATCCTATAATTTAAAATTAGTTACTTTTACATCAATTGACCAAGAGATAGATACCTGAATTCTGAAAATAGTCTCTCAGTATTTTATTTAGTCTCTGTGTTTCATAGCAAACAAAAAATTCTATCTTTAAAAAATATTCATATCTCTTCTACAGTTCTAGAACTAAGGATCAAGAAAATATCTTCAGGAAATCTATTCACTACTCTAGTAAAATTTCAAGTTGTTTTCCATGTTTTTTATTATGTGGATATTTTAATGCTATTACTAGAGTTGGCTCATTAGCACCTTTGGAAAGCTTAAAAAGTATGAGTGCAAAAGATCCTAAAATAAGCATATAAAACAATCCCAGTTTAAGATATTTTTTCAAACTTTTCTCTCTACATCAAAATCCAACATCTCTGTAAAAATAGATACAGTAGATCTTTGGCAATGTATACTGTCTTAAAATCAGGCATACCAATACTCTTATGTTTTGGTTTCTTTTTCAGTGAACTGGATATTATTAGCAGTTTTAATGTTCATGTGGGAACTAAAAGCCACCACTATCTACAAATTCAAATTATTCAGTTATCTCTTCCTACCTTGCACCTCAAAATTTGATATCCAAAACATTTTTTCTACTGAAAAGAGGCTAGGTAGAAGTATCTTCAAGTGAATCTATCAAAAACTTCTGGCCAGCAACAAAAATGTTTTAAAAATAAATCTAACATTTCCCCAAACTCTTTTGTGTTACCATTACCTCCTGCTTTCAGGAAAGTCTGGAAATTAATTAATTCAGGAAGCTTCAGGGATATAAAATGAAATATCCTCTTAGAGTTGTAGATGAATTAAAGAATTTTTAAATGCAGCAGTTATACATAGAAAAATTTTACACTACCAAGTAGCAATGAAAAAGTTACTAGAACCTTGTATATACCTACCTTCAAGACCCAGATCCTTAAGAGCACAAAACCCTCCTGGCTGTAGCAATTCTCCAAGTATCCTGTCTGGCTCTTTTAAATCTCTCTCAATTACTGTCACCTTTCTTCCATCTCTAGCTAGTACTGCAGCCAAAGCAGATCCAAGTACACCTGAGCCCACAATAATAACTTCTGGGTCATACTCAGAAGTCACTGATGAAACTGTTCCCAATAGGGTTGTCTCTGGAGCATCAACTTCCTTTTTGCCCTATGTAAGAAAAGAGACAACACTGAATTACTCTTTTTCCCTTCACGTAGTCATTCTAATAAGCAACAAGTGACATTTATATATGTTTTCAAAGCAATTTTTTATAAAATAATAGCATTAAAGAGGTTTATTGGCAATAAATTACTTTGAACTTTGGGATCTGATTATTAATGTAAAAAAATCCATGTTTTTTAAGTTCCAGGCCTTTATCACTTTAACTTTCTTTTATTTTTTAATAGAAATAAAGCAATTTCCCATCTCTACATGAAATACTTTTAACTAAATCAAACTTAAGAGTTCTTATCATTATAAAAAATTATTTTGGGGGAGCAGCTGGGTAGCTCAATGGATTGGGAGCCAGGCCTAGAGACGGGAGGTCCTAGGTTCAAGTCTGGCCTCAGACACTTCCCAGATGTGTGACCCTGGGCAAGTCACTTGACCCCCATTGCCTACCCTTACCACTCTTCTGCCTTGGAGCCAATACACAGTATTAACTCCAAGATGGAAGGTAAGGCTTTTAAAAAAATTAAAAAATAAAATAAAATAAAGAAATAAAAAATTATTTTTTCCAAAGTATTAGGTCAACAAACAAATGTACTATTTGGCTCTAAAATACAAAGCAAATCATATGTATGAATTATTTATGAGTAAATAAAAACATTCTTTTCCTAAAACATATTTTTGGAAACTATTCTGAGATAAATTCAAGAATTCATAATCCAGGAAAAAGAAAATAAACTTCATTTTAAAAAAAAAGACCCTTACCTTCTGTCTTAGAACCAATATTGTCTTAGAATCAATATTGTATATTGGTTCCAAGACAGAAGAACGGTAAGGGCTAGGCAATGGGGGTTAAGTGATTTGCCCAGGATCACACAGCTAGGAAGTACCTGAGGCCTGATCTGAACTTAAAATTTCCTGTCTCTAGGCCCAGTTCTCAATCAACTGAGTCACACAATTGCCCCCTAAACTTCATTTTGAAAGGGATGTCCAAAAACCTTGTAGAGTAAAAATCTTATCATTCATTCATTCAAAAACTATTTGAATGTCTACCACATATGTGCCAGGCACCATATTTTAAGAAATGCCATTACAATAATTCCTTTTTAATAGGAAGATTTCTAAACCATTACCCATATATTAGAATTGGTATTAGAGTCAGAAAACTCTAGGGTTTAAAATTTATCTTCTCCAAATTCATGTTGAATAGATAAACTCTATCCACAAGATCCTTTTTAACAGCCAACTAGCCTTGGCACCTTCAGGGACAGGGAACTTATACCTTTCCATATAGTCCATTTAATTTTCAAATAGGGAGTGACTCAATATAGGATAAAGAGCAAAGACTCCAGAATCAAAAGACCTATGTTCAAGTTCTAGCTCTGCCACTACCTGTGTGCTAAGGCTACTTCATCTCCCTAAGGCTTTTTCCTCACCTGAAAACATAGAGTGGAGTTGTACTAAAAAATCTATTAAGTTTCTTTCTACTATAAACTGATCAAAGAATCTGATCAAAGTAAGAATATTGCTGGCTCATCACAGATAAGTATTCCTCTATCCATGGAATAAGTTTATTTCAACATATTTCAAGAAATCATAAAAGAAAACATCTAGACATTTTAAAACCAGAGGGCGAAGTAGAAGTGGAAAGAATACATCTCTCCTGAAAGAAATTTTACAATGAAAACTATCAGGAATAATATAGCCCAAAATTCAGAGCTCCTAGGTGAAGGTAAAAATGTTGTTAGCAGGTACTAAAGAGAAACAGTCATGATCACCCAAAACTTATCAGCCACCACTAAAAAGGAGGAGAGAATATTCATTAATGATACTGTCCTACATTATCCTTCACTTCTGTATATTTGAATTTCCAATATAATATTCTATCTTTTATTTCTTTAGTAAGGTTTGCCACTGATTATTTTTGCTGAATTCACTACAAATTCTGCTTTCATAATTCTCATTCCTCTTTTGCATGATACTGAGGAAGTTATGGTTCTGTGTTCTCATGTTCCACCAGATTTGATGTCTCATCAAAAGTTAGATTGTTTACCTTTGTTTTACAGTTTTTATTTAGAGGCTAGAACTCTCAAAAAACTACTGATCAATTTCCCTAATGAATATTGATATAAAATTTTAAATAAAATAGTGGCAAAGAAATTTTAGCAATATATCACAAGGATTTTATACTTATATATATATTTTATACTTATACCTGGCTGGATTTATACCATGAATAAAGGGCTGGTTTAATATTAGGAAAAGCATAAATAGAACTGATCATATTAATAACAAAACTAACAAAACCTTTTTAACAGATGCAGAAAAAGCATTTGACAAAATATAACACCCATTCCTGTTAAAAATACTGGAAAGTATAGGAACAAATGAAGCTTTCCTTAAAATGATAAGTAGTATCTATCTAAAATGAAGAAGCAGCATTACCTGAGGACAAGCTAGAGAAGCCTTTCCAATAAGATCAGGAGAAAAGCAAATTACTCCATTATAATCCTTACTATTTAATACAGAACTAAAAATGTTAATTATATCAATAAGGCAAGAAAAAGAAATTAAAGGAATAAGTATAAGCAAAGAGAAGAAGGTCAAGAATCTCAAGGTAATCAATTAAAATTGAAAAATGGGGGGCAGCTGGGTAGCTCAGTGGATTGAGAGCCAGGCTCAGAGACAGGAGGTCTTAGGTTCAAATCCAGCCTCAGACACTTCCCAGCTGTGTGACCCTGGGCAAGTCACTTGACCCCCATTGCCTACCCTTACCAATCTTCCACCTATAAGTCAATACACAGAAGTTAAGGGTTTAAAATTAAAAAAAAAAAAAAGAAAGAAAGAAAGAAAGAAAGAAAAAAGAAAAATGGGTTGCGGCGGGTTTGTCTGCCTCAAGTCTCTCCCCATCCCAATTCATCCTCCATTCAACCATCCAAGTAATGAGTGATAAAAGGTGATATAAACAAATAAGAGGGGCATTTAGGAGATTACCTATCAGAACTATAGAAAGGGAAAGAGAGATCAAACAAGAGATAGAGAGGTTTACAGGCAGTAAAATGGACAATTTTGAGTGACACATATAAATGATACCGAGTCAAATTTATAAGAATAAAAGCTATTCCCTAATTGATAAATGGCCAAAGGATATAAAATAGTCAATTTTCAGTAGAAAAAAAAAACCCCAATTACATGTAAAAACATTTTTCAAAGAATACTGAGTCTTGAATTCTCTCCCTTCCTCTCTCCCAACCCCACCAAACAATAATCAATCTCATAAAGATTTTCCATGGACAATCATATAGGATATTTTCCTATATTAATCCTTTTGGGGAAGGAAATTCAAATTTTAAAAAAATGAAGAAAAAATGAAAAAAAAATGTGCTTTCATCTGGATTCAGACTTTTATAATTCTTTTTCTCTAGAAGCAGATAGTATTTTTTTTTTACTTTGAGTCCTCTGGTATTGTTTTGGGATCATTGTATTGCTGAGAATAGTTAAGTTATTCACATTTATTTATTATATGGTATTCCTGTCACTATGTACAATGTTCTCCTGGTTTTATTTATTTCACTCTGCTCCAATTCATTTAAGTCCTTCCAGGTTTTTCTGAGCTCAAAGACCTCTTTGTCATTTCTTACAACACTATTTTGTTGTAATTCCATTACAATCATATAGTATAACTTACTCAGCCATTCCCTAATTGATAGGTATCCTCTCACTTTTTAAATCTTTGCCCATCCCCCCACAAAAAGGGCTGCTTTCAAGATTTTTGTCCATATAGATAAGTCCTTCCCCTTTTTGTTTTCATCTCTTTGGGATACAAACCTAGTAATATTATTGCTGGGTCAGAGGATATATACTATTTTATAGCCCTTTGGTCATAAGTCCAAATTGCTCTTGTAATAATTAAAATTCTCTGGAGACTGACTATTAATTTATAATTATTTATTAGTAAAAGTTAGAGGGAGGAAGCAGCTGGGTGGCTCAGTGGATTGAGAGTCAGGCCTAGAGACGGGAGGTCCTAGGTTCAAATCCGGCCTCAGACACTTCCCAGATGTGTGACCCTGGGCAAGTCACTTGACCCCCATTGCCTAGCCCTTACCATTCTTCTGCCTTGGAGCCAATACATAGTATTGACTCCAAGACAGAAGGTAGGGGTGTAAAATATATATATATATATATATACATGTATATATATATATATATATATA
>NC_058130.1:672854392-672993130 GCF_016433145.1 Gracilinanus agilis | reverse complement strand
TCTTTCCTTTCCCAGAGATCTGACAAGTATACTATTCTGTGTTCACTTAACTTATTTATAGTTTCCCGCTTTATATTCAAGTCGTTCACCCATTCTGAATTTATCTTGGTGTAGGGTGTGAGATGTTGATCTAAACCTAATCTCTCCCATATTGTTTTCCAAATTTCCCAGCAGTTTTTGTCAAATAGTGGATTCATGTCCCAAAAGTTGGGCTCTTTGGGTTTATCATACACTGTCTTGCTGATGTCATTTACCCCAAGTCTATTCCATTGATCCTCCTCTCTGTCTCTTAGCCAGTACCATATTGTTTTGATGACTGCTGCTTTATAGTATAGTTTAATATCTGGTACTGTTAGGCCCCCTTCCTTCACATTTTTTTTCATTATTTTCCCTTGATATTCTTGATCTTTTGTTATTCCAAATGAAATTTGTTATAATTTTTCTAATTCAGTAAAGAAGTTTTTTGGTAGCTTAAATTTATTTATTTTTTATATCATCACATCATATTCAATTCACACCCTTGCCCTCTGTCTATGTATACTCCTTGTAGCTGTCCTAATAATGATAAAGTTCTTTGGAGTTATAAGAATCATCTCCCCCAAGTAAAGGGACTTAACCCTATTGAATGTCTTTTGATTTCTCTTTCCAGTTTACCTTTTTCATGCTTCTCTCGAGTCTTGTATTTGAGAGTCAAGCTTTCCATTTTGCTCTAGTCTTTTCATCAGGAATGTTTAAAAACATTCTATTTCATTTTTTTAATCCTTTTTGAGCTCCTGGAGGCCAATCCTTTTTTTTTTTTTTTTTTTTTTTAGATTTGGATACAGCAGTATTGACTCTGTTGTCATCTTTTTAGTTTGCATTTTGATCTTACTGATTCCCAAAATAACTTTCTATGTTGAGTTTCTTTTTTTGTTGTTTTCTCTTTTCCAACCTTTTTTTATCTTTTAATGGAAAAAAACTGCCAAAATTGGGCTCAGTAAGCTGTGGTGAAGGGAGCATTGTTCCAAGCTTTAGGTTCTTTGTGCAGCTCCCTTCAGAGTTGGCTCTGGGAACTTATCTGCTTTTACTTCTTCCAAGGTGGTATGATGATGTAAGGAGAGATATTTTTAATACTCTTCCAGCCTGTGCTTTGGCCTATAAACAACCATGAGCACACTTTTTGCTCCTTCCAATTATGACCAGGGTCCCCTGTTCCACTGTGGCCACAAGTGCTAGTGTGCACTAGTGCTCCTCCTAACCCTGAAACCTCACCTTGGGATTGCTACCTGGATCTGCGTATGGGCAATGCATCAAGAGACCTGCACCTAAAGCCAGCAAAGGGACCCCTGACGCCCCTGCAATCTCCTTCTGAACAGTTGTCCAACCCTCTTTACCACTGCTGCTGCTTCAGCTGCACTCAGAACCCATTGCCATAGCGGCACCTGCCCTAGCATGATGCTTTAAACCCTACTTCCATCCAGTGCACTAGACCCCTTGTACTGTCCTTCTAAGATGGTTTGGGTTAAAAAGTTATTTTACTCCATCTTTTTGCTAGTAACTAACAACTAGTCCTACATTTTTTTTAAGTTAGCAAGACACTTTAAAATTTAACCTGCATCATTAATATTTTCTCCATCACTTTTTAAAGTCTAAACAATTACCCAAACAATCTCTCACAACGTGGTTTGTGGCTTATTGATTTCCAAGCTACAAATGCTCAAAATGAACACTTAACAAGGAAAGTTACTACAGTTGGCTCCAACGTACCTCTGCCTTTTCTCTTTGGAGTTTACAAGTGATTGCTAAACTTGGATCCCATAGGGGATAAGAGAATAAATTTCCAATACAGACACAGATCCTTGAGGGAAATGTTTTTTATTATTAATACAGCTATAGATAAATTGTGTAAGCATCTATTCTCTAGCAAAAAAATATAAATTCACTTATATTTCCCAGAGGATAGACGGAAATTTAAATTACAAACTTATAAAAAGGAAATTTATCCTTATATGAATCATCAAAAAGATAACAGAAACCAGTGGAAAGAGGGCTAAAAACTTCTTCCTGAAACCTCCATTTAAGAAGGGCCCCCAGGAGGACTTTCAGGTTAAGATGGCTGCAGAGTAGTTGCAGAACTTTTACCCTCCCCACCACTGACCTGTATGATACTCAAAAGAACAAAAAGGCCAAGTTCAGATGAGCGAAGGGACTCCACAAGAGGGTACAACATCAAAGGTGTATAGGATTTGGGTATTTCCACGCTATAAGGGGGTAAATTAGCTCCCACCAACCCGTGAGCTGATCAAACCCTCCCCCACTCCACCTACAGGGTAGGATTCATAGCCAGCACCCTAGAATTAAAGCACTGGAGAACAACCTCTAAGTTCTTGGCAGCAGATCAAGAGCACCCCTGAGAGCAGTTTGACCTGAAATCCCAAGAGGCTGAAGAGTGCACACCTTAGGCGGGGAGAGGGGCGTGGGGCTGGGGTGGCATACAGCAGAAATGAGTCACAGACTCAAAAAGTAGCCTTAGGCAAAAACCACTCCATAGTTCCATACACAGAGAACCTGCCCTCTTCACCCAGACTTCTGAGGGAAACAAGAAAAAGCAGAGTAATGGCTAGCAAGGCTCAAGAAAAACCAACCAACAAAAGAAGCAAGAAAAATCCACTAACTCTAGATAATTTTTACATTGAAAAAATCCAGACCACAGAACAGACAGCAGAAGAGGACAAACATGTAAACACATCCAAACCCTCCCAAAAAAATGAAAATTGGTCATAAGCTCTTGAAGAGTACCAATCTGAGATCATGAGAAAGGTGGAAGAGATTTGGCAAGAAAAGTGGGAAATAGCTCAAAAAGAAAATAACAGTTTAAAAGGAAGAATTTACAATTGGAAATTGAGGTTCAGAAATCAAATAAAATGATAAGCAAATTGGACCAAAAATGACCAGCTGGAAGCCATGAAGAGCCAGATAGACCAGACAGAAAAGGAAAACCAAAAGATTATAGCAGAAAACCAATCTTTAAAGGCTAGAATTGGGCAAGTAGAAGCCAATGATCTCACAAGACAGCAAGAATTAATAAAGCAAAGTCAAAAGACTGACAAAATAGAAGGAAACATGAAATATCTCAATGAGAAGATGACAGATCAAGTAAACAGGTCTAGAAGGAGATAACTTGAGAATTATTGGTCTTCCGGAAAAATCAGAGACAAATAGAAATCTAGATATCATACTACAAGAAATTATCCAAGAAAACTGCCCTGATGTCCTTGAACAAGAGGGTAAAATAGACATTGAAAGAGCCCATAGAATACCCTCTACACTAAATCCTCAAAAGACAACCTCCAGGAATGTAATAGCCAAATCTAAAAGCTTCCAAGTTAAGGAGAAAATATTACAAGAAGCCAGAAAGAGACAATTCAGATATCAAGGAACACCAATCAGGATTACACAGGATCTGGCAGCTTCCACACTACAAGACACAAGGCTTGGAATAAGATATTCGGAAAGGCAAGAGAACTAGTTACAACTAAGCATCACCTACCCATCAAAACTAACTATATACTTCCAGGGGAAAGTATGGGCATTCAACAAAATAGAAGATTTCCAAGTATTTGCAAAGAAAAGACCAGGACTAAATGGAAAGTTTGATATCTAACCACAAAAACCAAGAGAAACATGAAAAGGTAAATAAGAAAGAGAACGGAAAGAAAAAAAAATTTTAAGGTTCTTCTTTAAGGGCTTCAATAAGATCAAATTACTTATATTCCAATATGGAAAAATGTTATTTGTAACTCTCAAAAATTGTAATCACTATTATAGTAATTAGAAGAACTATACAAAGGAGTAAGGGAATAGAAGATGGCACCAAGAGAAACTTAAAGGAATAAGAAAAATAGAATAATCTATACCACACAAAAAGGCGTATGGGAAGGGGAGGGGAAGAATACTATTATAAGAAGGAGAGGAAGAGAGTGTTAATAGGTAATACTTAAAACTTACTCTCAGAGG
Source organism: Gracilinanus agilis (assembly GCF_016433145.1). Lineage (NCBI taxonomy): Eukaryota > Metazoa > Chordata > Mammalia > Didelphimorphia > Didelphidae > Gracilinanus > Gracilinanus agilis. The sequence goes on along the minus strand of NC_058130.1, from coordinate 672,989,134 downwards.
AATAAGTTCTGAGGGGGAAGAGCAGCTAGATCCATCGGGGCAACAAATTCTATCTTACACTACAGGGAAAAGCAGAAGGGAAAAACCAAGGTGGGGAGTAGGCAGGGAATACATAAAGGGAGGGAGGGAATCTAATTGACCCTAAAAAAAAATAACAAGAACAAAAATGGAGGGGGCCAAAAGGGAAGTAAAATAAGGGTGGGAATTAGGTTGACTGATTAAAAGCAAAGCATTGGTTCAAAAGTTTAAAAGGAAATAGCAAAAGAAGAAAAGACAGAATTAGGAGAGGGCTTCAAAATGTTGGGGAATACACAGATGACAATCATAACCCTGAATGTTAATGGGATGAACTCTCCCATAAAACAGAAACAAATAGCAGAGTGGTTTAGAAACCAAAATCCTACCATATGTGGTCTACAAGAAACACACATGAGACAGACACACAGGGTGAAGATGAAAGGATGGAGCAAAATCTATTGGGCTTCGATTGAGAAAAAGAAGGCAGGAGTTGCAATCTTGATAACTGATAAAGCCAAAGTAAAAATAGATCTGACCAAAAGAGAAAGAGAACGTAATTACATCCTGGTAAAAGGCAGTATAGGCAATGAGGAAATATCAGTAATTAACATGTATGCACCAAGGGGCAGCTGGGTAGCTCAGTGGATTGAGAGTCAGACCTAGAGACTGGAGGTCCTAGGTTCAAATCCGGCCTCAAACACTTCCCAGCTTGTGGCCCTGGTCAAGTCACTTGACCCCCATGGCCCACCTTTACCACTCTTCCACCTAGGAGCCAATACACAGAAGTTAAGGGTTTAAAAAAAAACATATGCACCAAATGGTTTAGCATCCAAATTTCTAAAGGAAAAACTGGCAGAGCTCAAGGAGGAAAAGACATTAAAAAATGCTAGTAGGAGACCTGAACCTTCCCCTATCAGATCTAGATAAATCAAAACAAAAAATAAATAAGAAAGAGGTAAGAGAGGTGAATGAAATCCTAGAAAAATTAGAGTTAATAGATATGTGGAGAAAAATAAATAGGGACAGAAAGGAATACACTTTCTTTTCAGTAGCACATGGTACATTCTCAAAGTTTGACCATGCACTAGGACATAGAAATATGGCAAACAAATGCAAAAGATCAGAAATAATAAATGCAACCTTTTCAGATTGTAATGCAATAAAAATAATAATTAGTAAGGGCATGTGGAAAGGGCCTAAAATGTACCCTATCTGAAAAATATCTAATCTATTCACCTAGCAACAGGACAAAGGTAGTTTAGAATAGAAACCTAACTGGAACATCTTTTGGAGAAGTAGGGTGGAAATTATGAATAATTTTGTCTCAAAAAATAAGTAACAGAAAATAAAATCATTTTAAAATAATTTTAGTGAAAGATCAGTGAACCAACTAAGTGAATTCTTCTCAAGGAATTTAAGGATGAAAGTGTAAAAACAAAAAATAATATAAGACAGAAAAAGTTTACAAAGATTTTTGCTACTCCTTCTTATCATCAACAACAGTGAAGCTACCACACAGAGAAAAGGAAGAGAATAAATATGGGAAGATGTCTGGACTAAAGCCAAATGTCTGTGCTGGGGGTGGCACAATGGGCACACTGAGGGATCTGTTTTCAAGGTATTTGCTAAAGGAGTAGAAAAATAAAAGAGACCAAAAGAACAACAAGAACTACTCATCTAAATATTTAACTTTCCATCTACAAAATGTTTATGAGAATAATCTATCTATGAATTGAAGACATTTGTGATGACAGTTTGTAAGAAATTAGTAAGCATTCATAAATGATATTCCACAGTAAACCACATCATCTCAGGTTTAAGTAACTCCTCAATTCCTACTCTTATTTTATCTAAACTGAATTGAGAAATGAAATTTTTCCTTGGCATAAATTATCCCTTGAGAGGTTAGTCTATTTAAGATCCAAGAAATTCACCACCCAAGGATTAGCTATCAATTGATGAACCTTTCTCAATTTGGCTTTCACCCTCATCACTCAAATGAAATAGCTCTCTTCAAAATTACCAATGATCTTTTAGTGACCAAATCAAATGTTCTCTCAATTTTAATCCTTCTCAACAAATCTGCTGCATTTGACACTACTATCACTCTTTCCTCCTGAATATTTGCTTTTCTCTGCATTTCATGCCACTGCTCTTTCCTGTTCCATTGCCTACTTCTCTTACCCTCAGTCTTACTTTGTGGGCTTATCATCCATATCATTACCTCTAAATAAGTGGATGTCCTCCAATGTTCTCTTCTAGACCCTACTCTCTATTCCCTCTATAAGAGTAACTTCACCACCTCACGTGGTTTTAACTGTCATCTGTATACAGATGACTTCTAGATACACGCATGTGTGTGTATGTGTATATAAATGTACACAGATGCACCTATACTTTTCCCCCTCAGTCCTAGTCTCTCCTTTTCTAGCTGGTTCAAAATGGATGTCCCAGAGACATTTTAAACCCAACATACCTAAAAATCAACTCATTATCTTTACCTCTACCCTTCTCCTTTCCTGGCAAAAGCACTATATCCTTCCAACACCTTCATAATCTTGTCATAATCCTGGACATTTCACTCACCCTTACCCCACATATCCAATTAGCTCCCAAATCTTGCCATTTTGATCCTTTCTCACCAGTCGCAGATACATCTTAGTTTAGGCCCCCTCATCAACACTTGCCTAGATCCCACAACTGGTATCCCTGCCTCAAGTCTCTCAACACTCCAATCCATTTTAAGCACAGCAGTCAAATTTTCCTTTAGGAGAAATCTGAACATGTAACTTCCCTATTCAACAAACTCCAGTAGCTTCCTACTCCCTCTAGAACAGGGATCAGCAACCTTTTTGGCTGTGAGAGCCATAAAAGCCACATTTTTTAAAATGTAATTTCGTGAGAGCCATACAGTGCTCACAGTGCACGCTCCTGTAACAGCAACTGAAAAAAAATTGACTTTATGGCTCCTGCAGAAAGAACTATATGTTGCCAACCCCTGCTCTAGAATACAATATAAGCTCCTTTGTTTAGCATTTAAAGTTCCACATAAACTGGCCCCAACCTATCTTTCCAGCCTCACTAGACATTACTTCCACATCCATATTTTGTAATCTAACGAACTGATAATTAATTTATAAAATTATGAAATGGGGCAAGCATGCCCAGTTCTTTGGGTACTTGCCAGGAAAGACCACATCAGCAGAAAGTGAGATGGAAATGACATTTTAATAAGGTGCAAAAGGTTCTGGGGAAAATAGTACAGAGACAAGCAGCAAAGAGGGGTAAAGAGGCAGGTGGCATGGGGATTGAGGGATGGGGTGGTGAAGGAAGGTAGCTATGGGAAAGAGAATGTGGAGAGGCATAATAATCACTCATATAGCCATGGATTCGAGTTAAGAGAACTAAGACCCAATGGAGGCAGAAGAATGCTTGAGGGGCAAGGGTTTGAAGTTTCATTTTTATATGAAAATGGGGTGGAAATAACTTTTATTTGTTGCTACCTCACAGTTAGTTTGGGAACATATCTAAACCAACTCAAAGTTTCAGAAAAACTTTCAGGTTAACATATCCATGTCATTTCAGATTTATCATCACTACATGAGTCAACAATGTGAAATGACAGCCAAAAAATGCTATTGAGATTTGGGACTGCACTAATGGGGTCACAGCAGCCTCACTCTGACGCTCATGTTGGATCTTACTGGAGTACTATGCCAGTTCTAGAACCATGGTTTAATAAGAAAGCTGATAAGCTAGAGAGGAGCCACCAAGGCTTGGCAATCAGGATGGCAAAGAACCTTGAGTCCATGTCATATGAAGAGGAGCTGAAGAAAATGTACACATTTAATCTGAAGATGACTGAAGGGAAAGCATGAGAAAGCAGTATTCAAATAGCAAGTATTTGAAGGGCGGGTGACACAGAGGAGGGGGTTAGGTTCATTTCAGCTATCTCAGAGGGCTGACTCAACAGCAATGGGTGGAAGCTAGAAAGAGGCAAATTTAGACTTACTGTCAGAAAACTTAGTAACAAGTTGAATTGTCCCCAAACGGAGTGAATTGCCCATAGAGGTTCCCTTTCACTGGAGGTCAAGGGCCAGATGACTACTTTATTGGGTATGTTATGGTGATGATTCCTTTCCTGAATGGATTAGATTAGATGTCTGCGGAAGGCCCTTCCAAAAATTAAATTCTATGATTCTGTTAGAAGACCCTCTTGTACTACCCACCCCAAGTGAAGTAAATAATGGGTAGACCTTTAAGAGGATGTTCTTCTCATCATGTTCAATACAGTTGAGATAAAAACAGTGCTAAGACAAAATGATAACTTATTCTTTTATATTTGATGTTCTACACACTTTGCCCAGGTAAACAAAATAACTACTATTTGTGGTTGAACTAAGGTATTAAAGTTCATCTTCTGTAGTAGGTTCACTAAAAAGGATCCTATTACTATTGTTACTATTATTATTACTTTATAATAATAAGTAGACATAGTAGGCATCAAGGTGGGCAATGGATAGATTGATAGGCCTGGGCTTATTCAGCCTCATAATTACTAGCTGTATGATCTTGGGCAAGTCACTTAACCTGTTTTAGTCTTGATTTCTTCATCTGTAAAATGGGGTCTAATAATCTTTATCCTCAGTAGTGGTTGTGAGGATGAAATAAGATAACATATGTAGAACACTTTGCAAATTTTAAAGCTCTATAAAATGTATAATATCATTATGATTCACTTTTGTATAAAAGATAGAATACCAGTCTCTGAGTCAGAAATTCTCTATAACAATAAAGTTGTCACAGAGCTAGTATATTTGTCTTGCATCTGGTACAACAGTCTTTGGGAGCTAAAATGTTCAAACATGCAAGTCATTTAATAAAAATATATTAAAACACCTCCAGGTGAAAACAATTGCTGAGGTGGTTAGAAAAAAGTCTAGGAAGATAAAAACAGATAAAAGACCCATCAAGGAGGTTAAAAGTAACTGACCAGGAGGGTTTCTAGGTTTCTAGGTTTCATAGGAGCTCTCTGCCAAAGTCCTAAAAACTGTTTTTTTTTGTTTTGTTTTTTTGTTTTGTTTTTTTTAAACCCTTGTACTTCAGTGTATTGTCTCATAGGTGGAAGAGTGGTAAGGGTGGGCAATGGGGGTCAAGTGACCTGCCCAGGGTCACACAGCTGGGAAATGGCTGAGGCCGGGTTTGAACCTAGGACCTCCTGTCTCTAGGCCTGACTCTCACTCCACTGAGCTACCCAGCTGCCCCTCTAAAAACTGTTTTTAATATTCTTTTTTTCCAAACCCATACTCTGTCTTAGAACTGGTACTAAGTATTGGTTCCAAGGCAGAAATGACCGAGACATCCAGAAATGACTGAGACATCCAGAAATGACTAAGACACCCAGAAACTCTCATCTTCAGGCCCAGCTCTCAATCCACTGAACCATCTAGATGCCCCTTACTCTTCTTCACCAAAAGGCCCACAGTTGAATTCCAAACCAATCCACTTGGAGGGAAAGTTAACCCCAAATGCCCCAGGTCTGAACTATAACTTCTTGTTTCACAAGGGTTCCAGATGAGGCTTGGGGGGAGTTAACTCACATCTCCCTTATTCCACCAGTATCATAGCCAAGAACATCCATACAGTGTTTGTTTGTTTGTTTTTAAAACCTTATCTTCCATCCTAGTATCAGTACTACATATTGGTTCTAACGAGGAAGAACTATATAAGGGCTAGGCAACAGGGTTATGACTTGTCCAGGGTCACATCACTCATTCAGTGTTTAAAAAAAATGTTTTTAAGTTTAAAATATGCACCAATATAATGATGTCAGAACAACCATAACATATTTAAAACAGACTGTTTAAGCCCATTATGATTCTGTCTACTCTTCAATCCACTATAATCTTTCATAAACAAAACTAAGTGGAATTCCAAGTTATCAAGCTATATGGCTCCACCAAAAGAACATTTCAAATAGCTCCTCTATCTCAAGGAATCTTTCTCCAGTAACATCCAAAGTGTCATTTGGACTAGAAAAGTTTAAAGATTTTTAACTTAATTCAACAGTAGACTAGCACCCTGAAATCAGAACTGAATGTGAAGAATACATTTAAAGCAATTAATATCTGTATAACGTCAGTCCCTGCAAACCTCTGGAATGGTAAAATGGACCATAACAAATTTGTAGAGCATTTATACAAAAACACATACAATATCAATAAAAGGCCTTTTCACTCTAGGTCAGCTATAACTTCTTTGCCACAAAAAAAGGGGAGGAGAAGATTAATAGTCTTAGAGTACATGACAAAGATCAAAAATTAAGAAATACTTTTGGAACAAGCAAACATAACTTCACCAAGCAAAGGTAAGGCTGCTTACAGTACACACCACTAGATTTACTAAACACAACTGAATTTGGTTTAGCTCCTCAATAGGAACTATAGAATGAAAGAAAAAAAATGCATTTACTAAATCCTTACCATGTATAAATTACTGTGCTGCAATATAAGAATCGAATCAAAAGACCTCCAAAGGAAACATCCAAATCACCTCAGTCAACAATATGCCAATGAAGATATAATGAACAAATGGCTGGACTTGTTTATAGAAATGAGGAGAAGCAATTCAGGACCAGATTACTGCTACCAAAAATTACAGTAGGGTTATTCCATAGAAATCCAATTTTAGTGAACAATGTAGATTATGCAAGGAAATAGTAGAAATTATACAACACTCACTATATTTTTACCCAGGAAGACATGATCAATTGGCAAAAATTATACCTCTAAATCTTAAAATAATTCTAGGATTAACAAAATGACAGATAGTCACACTACAAATTCAGACCTCAAAATATCCTGGAGAATTTGACTAATGAACTTCACTAGAACTAGATAACAGACAGAGTTGTTGCACCAAAATTCCCAAACCCACCATTGGTCCATAAAAATAATTACATTTTAAATAAACTTCATTTTACTAAATGTTCAATATCTAAACTACACAGAATGAAAAGCTTTTAGAATATAACACCAGAGGTGGAAACGAGATAAGGTTTATTGTCATTCCCACTGTGCTGTCTGCCACTAGAGTTGTACCAAGGGGGCTTTCAATAAGTCTACAAAGAATGAGCTTATATCTAAATATCCTTATTGAACTACAAAAAGCAAAATGTCATCTGTCTGTCAAATGTCTGTAAAATATAGAAGACTACTACAGCAGGTTAATGACTTGTTTCAGGACTGTTTCTATCTGAACCCCATCAAAAAAGATAAGATGAATGAAATGATAATAAAATACAGGCAATATGGCAGGGGATAGAGGAACTCTAACCACAAATACTTACTGACTATATATATAACCACTGGCTAGTCACTTCATTAATTAGTTCTAGAAAGAACATTTCCAAACAGGACAGGTTGAGAGAACTGGGTATTTTCAGCCTGGAGAAGACAAGACTGAAGGAGGACATGAGAAATGTTTTTTTTTTGGTCCCAGAGGACAGAACCAGAAGCAAAGATGGAAGTCACAAAGGAAATTAGGCTTTATGCCAGGTAAATGTAATGATTCTTTTAGGGGTGTGGGTTAGACTAGAGAGCTGCTGAGGACCTTTTCTACCTTAAAATTCTATATTCTTTATCAGCACTGAGTTCCAGTCCTACATTTTCAATTGCCTTCTTGATCTCCCTCTTCTTTGATTTCTTCTGGCACATCAAATCCACATACCCGAGACCAAATTTATTATTTTATTCCTCAAATCTGCCTCCCCTCACAACTTACTAATTCCTGCAAAGAAGGGAAATAACTGATGATATTTTCCTGAACCTAACCAGTCCATAGAGGGAGCCCTGACTGGAAGATATACCACATCAAAGACCTAGAGATTTAAAAAGGGGAAGGACCAAAGAATGTGTTTATGGTGTTCCACAAACATTGGTAATAGAAAGTTTAAGCCATTTACTTAGATAAACCTATGACTCCCAGGGGAAAACATAGCTGACTTGAAAGTGAAGGTATTTGAATAATGTTATTTGTCTTTCATTTTCAAAGAGGATCAATGGTATCACTATGGTGATATCTTGACTCCTGTGTGAATTGGATTTAAGTGAGTCAGAGTTGCACAAAAGTGTCAGTTTCACTCTCTCTTCCAGTCATTGGAGACCAGGGCCAAGAGAAAAGTCATTACAGCTGATGGTGGCCTGGGATGCAATGGATGAACTTGGCCTCTTTGATGTCTGGCCAAACTCTAGGCACTCCTCAAAGCCTATGTTGGCTGCCTTCATGGCCTTTGGATAGATCCGCCCATACCACTGGGGGAAGTCTTCACATGCTTGGGGTAGACATCCTCCTAATTCAGTAAGGCCTGTTGGTTACCCTAAACTTGTTTATTCCTTGCCTTCTGATCATACTAGCTCTACATGACCATGGACAGTCTTACTGACTTTGGACATTCTTTCATGCTCTTAAATTACAATTATCCTAGCATTTCCTTACAGCTCAAGGATGAAAGAGAGGGTCAGGAGATCAGGGACCAGTAATGGACATGCATTTGTCCAAGATCATGAATGACAAATAGACTTTAAATTGCTGGAATTGTGGAGTTAGTAAAGTTAAGGTCAGAATAGTGTGAATGAAGATAACCAAAGCTAGAAAGGGTTTAAAGAACAAGTCAGCCCACCAATCAACAAGCAATTATTAAGTGACTATTATATAACATTGTGACACAAAGTTAGAAGCAAAAACAATCTCTACTCCCACAGGGCTTCCGTTCTAACAGGAAAATTATGTACATATAATACATAATGAGCAGATACAAGATAACCTTGGGAGAAAGAATGAGGAAAGATCTCTTTCAGAAGCTTCATTTCAAGAAGCATAAGTGGGAATGAAATGAATTCTTGGCATGGTAGACAGGTGCCGAACAGCTCAGAGAGGGTAAATGGTGTTGCAATTGAGGAAAAGAATGGCCAGTTTCATAAGAATGTATAGGATATGTAGGTGTAATAACAATGAAAAGGTAGAATGAAGCTAAGTTGTAAAGGTTTTAAATGTCAAACAGCAAATTTATATTTGATGCTAGAGGTAATAGGGAGCCACTAGAGATCAGGGAGTAGATACCTTAGACCTGTAGTATAGGAAAATCACTTTCATGGCTCAAGGGGAGTAGACCAATTTAGATGCAGTACACAACCACGGTGAAAGAGAAATAAAGTTGGAACCAGATCCTGGTCAGGTTTAAAAGGACTTAAATTTATTTAACAGGCAATGGGTAACTATGGTAACTTTTTAGCTTGGGAATGTGATCAGATTTATGTATTAGGAAAATAAATATGGAGCAGTTGATATTTTCTGAAAGGTGGTATAACTTTTGGAGAAATATTATGCGAAATTTCTCAACTTTAAGCACTCTAGCTCACAAACATTCTCTCCCTTACATTAAGAAGACACAACACATGTACTCTTCCCCATGCAACAACTGCACAACATAGTGGACTTTAACATCAGTCCCATCTGTGATTTTTCATATTCAAATTGATATTCCAAGGCAGCAGGTAAATTCAACACTATTCAGTTTAAAAAAAAAAGTCTCGAATGACAGTACTTTCTTTCAAATAATTTAAAAACCTTACCTGCCACCTACTCTCTTCCACTCCTATTCCGAATTCCCACTTGCATTCTACAGAGGCTTTTACTTCCACAAGAAGTGTACAAATTATTTGTAGATTTACCGGAGGTCTTCAGGATTCTTTTTTTAGGCATCAATAGGAATACCTCTGAAGACCCTTGTAACTCAAGAGACTCATTCAGTGAAATTTAGGAGTCTAAAATAATAATCTCTTCTACAACCTTTAAATCTTTTTTTAATATTTCATTCTATGCAATCACTTCATAAGACAAAATAATATATGCCCCAAACATCAATAATAAGCAGTACTAATATTTCACTTTCCCCACTTTTCTTAAGTCAATACATACACTTGTCCCAAGACTTTTCTGGCATGAACGAACTTTTCTGGCACATTAAATGGCTCAAGTTGACATTAGATCTTTATGGTTCCACTGTCAAAAAAAAAAAACCTTAAGCTTAATAAAAGAGAAAAGGTTTGCTTTAAGTCCCCACCAGCAGAAGCATTTTCTAAGTTCTAATTTAGAAGATACTTGTCCATTTGTCAAACCAGAATTTAATTTACCTTCCTGGATTTTAGTTGCTCCTTGTGTGCTGCCCCGGATGGCGATTTTGTCCAGAAAAATCCAACAAACGGCAAAGACAAAAGAATGTCAGACAAAATCCCATATTGGGACTTTTTTTGCTGTTGCCTATGAAGTCCTCCATTCCCATAATGGTATCGGTAAGACAGCACCATGCCCAAAGAAAAAAACACCAGCACACACAAGAACAGCTCCTTGTTGGCGTAAGATACAAAATCCCCGCATTTCTTATAAAAATAAGTAAAAGTGGCAATGCCCAGAAAAGTCCACATGGTAAACAGTAGTTTGGGGGAGAGTGGTCACAGTGAAACTTCTTTCTCCCTATCAGCAGCGTGGTCGGCCCGTTCAATTGCCTGTCAAAACCAAAGGGTGTTTCCGGTAGAGCTCCAGCCAAGTGTCCTAGTAGCCGGAGGGTCCCAAGCTCCCATGCACGACGTCCAGTTAGGAGAAAAACTAGAGACGTAAAAACAGATGGAGCCAATAAAGTGTCCTCACAGCCCCGAGAATCAGCAGCATCAGAAAGCGGTCCTTCGAGTTCAGGTGTGGTGGGGCGGGGAGGATGTCCGTGGCGTGGGGAGGTTGTCCGTGGAGCGGCGTGAGAGCACGACACACGCGAGCTCTTTGCCCTATCCAAAGAGGACTCCTCAATTTAGAGTGCTGACCACGCACGGGCTGAGCAAAGGCAATGGGCGTGCTGGGCCTCCCGAATGAAGGCACCACTGGAACGCAGCTCGAGCATCCCCTCCTTGTTCAGGCTCTGAGGCATTCGCGGGAAGTCACCAGGAGAGTCGGAACACCTGAAGGGCTAGGGGTGGCGAGGTTAGCTCACGCCGGACCATTCCGGTGTAGGACCCAGCGGGGTTGGTGCCGTCGGTGGGGTACAGCGGGAGGGTTACGAGCCGCCTAGCCGCAGGTCCTCTTTCGTAGGCTTGGGCGGAGACGGCGGAGCCGGGGACTGGAGGAGCTTCGCCGTAACCAGAGTAACAGAGGGCCGGGGGCGGGGCTTGGTGGCGACTCTGCGCGCCCCAACTCGCCCCACCCCTCTCGCGCCCGCCGAGCTCCCGGCGGGCCAATGGCAAGGCGCAGCGCACGTAGGCCGAGATGGCGCTATGCCGGCAGTGACCAATGAGAGGTAGAGGGATCTAACCGGAGACGCCCGGCGGCGCTAGGGAGAGATGGCGTGTGTTTTGTGGGGCGGGGAGAGATGCGGGCAGTGGCGCCCTCACACGTGCCAGACGATGGCAGGCTCTGTGATGGCGGCCGGGGATGGGGAACGTGAGGCCCGCCATTGTTGCTCCGGCTAGCCAGCGACCGGCAAGAAGAGCCTCCCTGGCCTGAGGAGGCAGACTGAGGCCTCCTTCTCTTCCAGCTCACACCCGAGACCAGAGCGTCCCCTGCCCCCCTCTACTAGTGCAACTGGAAGCTGGCGAGAAGACAGCTTCAGGCCTGTCCCCTCCTGGGCAAAGCCCAGGGCTTGGGGGCAGATGGAGACTAGTGAGTCAGGAGCTTAGCCAAGACACTTCACCTGATCTCACCTGATTCATATGTAAAACGATTATTGAACTGGTTTAAATGGCCTTGTTGGGCCGGTCTAGTTGCCAAACCTGTGATCCACTATGGAACCAGAGGGGACATTTAGTACTCGAAGGTACCCATTGAATGCTCTGTCAAGTTCATGGTTGAGAAAATAGGCTCGAGTTGCCCAAGGAAGAATCAGGATTGCACAAAACATTTAGTTTAATTTATTGTAATTGCTACTTGAGTAATATTAACTGCTAAGAATAAGAATATCTGATACTTATGTAGCACCCCCCCCCAGGTTTGCAAAGATATTAACAAATATTCTCTCATTTTAATTTTACAATACCCCTGGGAGGTAGGTGTTATATTATTATCCCTATTTTACTGATAAGGAAACAGGCTGAAATAGGTTGTGACTTAAAGACAAAAAAAAAAAAAAGGTCCCTTGTCTCAAGGAACTTTCAGTCTAATGGAGACACAACTGTGCAAACAACTATCCACAAGACATATACAGAACAAATTGGAGATAATCAAGAGGGGTGACATTAGCATTAGGGTATGGGAAAGACTTTTTACCAGAGTGAAACTTTAACTGACACTTGAAGGAAGCCAAAGAAGGCCAAGATGAGGAGGGAGAGTATTCCATTCATTAATTAAGAACAGCCAGTGAAAATGCCCCAACTTGGGAGGTGCCGACTGTTTTGTTGAAAGAACAGCAAGGCAGTACCAGTAGAGTTGAATGAATTGGGGGATAGATGGTGGGAGTGACATGGTAAGACCTTCAACGGGGAGAGAAGTTTGGCAGCTGAGTGTAGGAAAGACAGATAGGGAGAGATTTGAGGCAAACAAACCAACCAGCAGGCTGTTGTGATACTTCAGATATAGAATGACAAGTGTCTATTCCAGCAAAATCAGAGAAGGAAGGGGGCATATATGAAAGATGTTAAGAAGGTAGCAAGTATTGTGAGGAAGATTAGTTAGTAATTAAGTATTAAGGTTGACCTAGCAGGAAGGACTTGGAGCATTCCAAGGTGGAATGAAGGAGCAGGAAGTGGCTTGTGCCCTGAGAGAGACTCCATTAGGGGTTGGCATAAACTGTTGCTAGCCCTGGGAGATCTCAGCCTGCTTTCTGATTTCCCTGGGATCCTGAGTGGTGGTGCCTTTTCAGCAAGAGGATAAGACCTACAGAGCAGCACCAAGGGAAGAGGAGGAGTTTGGGATCTACTTGGATACCTTGGACCACCTTGGCTTTTGGCATCCTGTGATCATCGGTGGATTATAGTGAGAACCCCAAAGCCACCCTCAGCCCTTAGCTGTGCTGGTCAAACCCTGGCTGGAACCAGGTTTGATGCAGCCTCCTAGAGACTCCATTACTGCTCCTTTGGGCTCTGCCTGCTAGATCACTAAGATTAGAGAAGTCCTCCCCTTACCCTGTGGTTTTGCCCATTAGGTTTTAGTGTAGAATTCCCTATCCCACCTTTATTTTAGTTAAACATAATTAAACCTGTTAAAACCTTTTACCTTGCGTGTTGGTTCCAAAGACTCTGGCCTAGTGGTGAGCTGGTGACAGTTGGTGACATTCTTGTCAGTTATCAGCAGCTTAGCTGTGATCTCTGATCTCCCTATCCTGATCCAGTCTCTCCTACAACCCAGTGTGTGTACCCACAATCATTCAGATTATATTTTAACATCCCTGGTGCCTCCATCTTTTTCACACAAGGACAGGACTAGGCAGCTGATTGGACTTGAGAATCAAGAAAGTGAAGAGGCAGGAAAGACAAGGTTTTGAGCCTGAAAGACTCAGTAATAGGAAAGTTCAGAGTGGGGAATGCTTGGGGGAGAAAGATAAGTTTAGTTTTGTACATAATTAATTTAAGATGTCTACGAGGATCCAATTCAAAGTGATGTCCAGTAGGTAGTTGGAGAGTAAGACTGGAGGTCAAGAGAGAGATTAAGGCAGGACATAAGAATCATCTGTATAGTACTGAATCTCTGGGAACTAATGAGGTCACCATCTAAAGTAGGAGGGGAAAAAGAAATGAGGATCCAGGACAGGGCCATGGGGTATACCCATTAAAAAATCTGAACTGGACCAAAGATCCAACAAAGACTTCACAGGAGCCATTTTACAAGCAGGAGGAGAACTAGGAGACAGCAGTATTATGAAATCCTAGAGAGTAGAAAGTATCAAGAAGAGGACAATAGACAGTGTCAAAGGCTGTAGGGAGGTCAAGAAACATTAAGCTTAAGAAAAGGCCATTAGATTGAATAATTAAGAAATCGCTGGTAAACTTGTAACCTTGAAGAGTTACCAAAATGTCTTAGTGGAATGATGACTCAGAAATTTGACTGAAGAGAGTGAGAAAAAAAAGAAAAAAAAATGTAGGCATCAATTACAGATAGCCTCAAGGATTTTAACTATAAACAGAAGAGATACAGGATGATCAGTAACACAGATGAATGGATCAAGTGAGAATTTTTTGAGTGGGGAAAGCTGAAGAAAATCAGGAGACCATGCTGAATGAATCCACTACAAATTTATGGTATTTAATCTCAGCTGGACCTTCACTATGGCAATGCACTCCTTTTGTAGGTCCCCAAAATTGATCCACTATCTCACTCACCAGAGACTTTTCTATACCTTTTTATCCTTCCTCCAATATCCCCTGGTTCCCTCTTCCTCCACTTCTACCAGCTGAAAACCTTATCTTATATTTCACTAAAAAATTTTGAAGAGAGCTTTCTTTTTTCTATTATTCTTCATCTCATTTAGCAAAGATGTTTTCTTCCACTTTCTTCTCTTCCCATGAAAAGATAGCCTACTCTGTCAAGACAAACACCTCTATACACACAATTTCATCCTGTCTTCTCCAGCAAGTTGTCCCCTCTGACATCCCCATACTGATGGGCTTCTAAGATGTCTTCCATGTCTAAATCTGTGGTTGTGTGAACTTTAAAAACCATCCAGTTGACTCCACTCCCATTCTTATATGGGTGAGGGAATTGATTTGGAAAGTTGCCATTGTCATACAGGGATTTAAATGGCACAGAAGAAATTTGAATCCTGGTCCTCTAACTCCAATTTTTCATTCTTTCCATTTTACCATGCTTCCTATTGTCCATGAATGAACTTTGGAACCAAGATATGCAAGGGTCTTTCTAATTTTAAATCCTAAGATAAGACTGCTTCTGGTAGAGACTGTTTTCCTCTTTTTAGGAATCTTCCAGGAAAGGCTAAAGAACCACTTTTGCAGTATGTTATAGTACAGATTCTTTTACTGTGTGTATGGACTGACTACTAAGAACTCATCTGGCTCAGAAACCCTTTGACTCTGTGGTCTTTGAAGTAGAAGGATACTGAACCACAAACATAGAATATTGTATAGGTTCTTGGGTACATTTGCTGGTATTGGCTGTTTTTGCTGAACTGACATGTAAGGATGGGGAAACTCATGTCAAAACAAAAGAGAACAATAAAATGTTTTTTAATTTAAAGGTATTTTTGACAGGATACTCCATACTTTAGAACTTTTTACGTACTGATTCCTTTGTGAAATGAAGTGACTGGACTAAAGTCTTTTCCAGTTCTGTAATTTTATAATTATGAAATATAAACATCATTGTACTAAGGATTCTGTAGGAATTAGGAAGGATAAGGTGTTTGCTCCAAACATTTAATGTCTAACTTTCACTTTACCATATGAAAAAAGAAAAAATGTTTTTTCTTTTTCTAAAATAAAAATAGAACCTGGAATAGTAACAGGGTTTAAATGATTCCTTGAAATTTTTCTCTACTTGAATTAATTCTGTGAAAACTTCAAATACATGTTCATGGCAGATAGAAAAGTAAAAACCACTCATCTATAATTTACCCTGAGTCCCAGCTGTAGGCAATGGTGGATTAGTGAATCTGTCTTTACCTCAGTTCTCTTGTCTCATCTTGTTATTCAGTTCTGTCTGTAACCTTGTGGCCCATATTGCTCATGGGGATTTCTTGGCAAAAATATTGGAGTGGTGTGCTATTTCCTTCTTTAGTGGATTAGGGCAAACAGAAGTCAAGTGACTTATTTAGAGTCACACAGCTAGTAAGTATCTAAGCTTAGATCTGAACTCAGGTCTTCCTAACTCCAACCCCAAACTATGCTTCCTCCAACCAAACTAGTTCAAGCATCTTGCCATCTACTCTGTTGTTGCTGTGAATATGTCACACCTAGTCCCCTATCCCCAATCTTTTTTCTACCTCTTGCTAGGGGAAAATAATCAAATAGGTATTACTACTGCTACAAAATGGGGGTGATGATAACCTACTACCTATAACTTCTTCACTCTCAAGTCCTGTGATTCTGCAGCTCCTTTCTCTGGCCACTACTCTCTAAGTGCTATATCCTCACAGTAAGATGTAAGCTCATTGAGGACAGCAGGAGTTATTTTTGTATGAGCACAATGCCTAGCACATAGAAGAGGATTAATAATACTACATTGATAGGCTGATATCCAACACCTTAAAACATCAAAGTTATGCTTTTCTGAAGGGAAAAAATGGACAAAAACAAGAGACTGGATCCATTTGGACAATTATGAAAGATTTCCTTTTTCTTTCTTTTTCCCATGTATTATAATCCTGTTATGTATATAAAGTCTCAGTCTTAAAGCTAGACAACTGCATTAAAATATGCAGTAGCCTTCAGAAAAAAAATTGAACACACTTTTTATAATATCAGTAAGATGAAATAAGAAAGAAAAAGAGACAAAGAGAGATGTTTTAAAATTTGGGTGCTTAATATTATCACTTGTTTATATGGGTATATGATTTTGGTTTTGGTTTTAAAAGATTACTAAATGAATAATACAGAAATAGGTATCAAGTGATAACATATGTATAAAAGTGCAATTTCTTGTCAGCTCTGGGAGGGGGGAGGGAAGAAGAGAGGGAAAGAAAATGAATCCTGTAACCATGGGAAAATACTGAAAAATTTAAAAAAATTCCAAAAGGAAAAAAAAGAATCTAGTGCTTATTTGAAAGAAGAGAAAAAGAAGCATTGTAGTTTCAGTGTTAAAATTAAGTCTAGCAAGAAGGGGCCCTTTCTTTGTTTCTATCATTAGTTCTTGGAAGGAGCCCTTGTATAAAAAGTGGATTCAATTTAAGATGAAAAAATGCTCATGTGGTGTAAATGGGAAATGTGACTGACTGACCTTCAATCCCTCAGCCCCTCCATTCTCTCTCTTAAGGTAAAAACTGGGGTTAACTTATATTTTTATCTGGATTCAGAAGGGTAAGTAGGAGACAGGAATGGACAATAGTCTGGGACCAAACAAGTTAGGGAAACTGGGTTTGGCAGTTTGGGGAATGGCAGTTGACAGGAGTGACTGTTGGGCCTTAACTGTTACACTGATCCACCTAGCCAGGGAGTCTGTGAAACCAACAAGTGAGTAGACTGACAAGAGGTTTTATAAACAGGGGTTTAATTCAATGAACTATAGTCTGAAAGAAGGGAAAAGGGAATTCTATTCTACCAGTCTATGGGCAAGCGTCAGGGTCAGGGAATGGACTTATCTGCACTAAGCAGAAACTATAGCAGGGCAGGGCACAATGGAGATCAAGAATGAAAGTGGGATACTCACTGCTGAGTCCTGTCAAAATCCAGCAATGGTACAGCTTTCCCAGGGCTTCAGCCAGTACTCCTTAAGTTGGGTAAGTCAGGGGGCTAAACCAACCTGAGCTGACCAGCAACTCAGGTTAGGTTTTATTGTCTCAACCTAACCTCCCACAAGCAGATGACTTTCCTCCTTCTGGATATCAGGATATAAACTCCACTTCCTCTGAGGTCTCCCGGGTCAGTTACAACTTGTCCCCAGCCACCATGGAGTCCATCTCAGAGAGAGAAGCACAACTTCCTGCTTCCCCATTCCATTTAGAATTCTCCAGCCCTGCTTGTTAAGCCTCACAGCTAACTAATCTTAAGCATCTTATTAATTTATCTTACAACATCGCCCAGGCCATCTCTTCTGAACTAGCCACTCTCTCCTCTTTTCCTCATTTTGACCCTTTGGTGAACCAATTCAACTCTATACTTTCCTTCTCTCTCAAAACATTTCCAGAGTCCTGGGAAAAGCCCCTTGGAAAGGAAGGTAACAGATTCAGGCCAAAAAAGACTTCTTAGAGAAATGGATTAAGCTAATGATTACCTAACTTTTTAACAAAAAGGAATTCTTATCTTTGCCTTTGTTTAATATCATTGCCTTGTCTTCATTTATATTATACTCATTCCAACTACCTGAAGGATTGACCCTGACACCCCTTTTCCATTGAGAAAAGATATTTAACTCTATCTAAGGGAGGTCTCTTCGTTTCCTTTTTTCTTTTTTTTTAAACCCTTACCTTCTGTCTTGGAGTCAATACTGTATGTTGTGTAATAATTGGATAAATTAGATATATATAGATATATATTTAAGGTGTGGTCGCCGGGAATCAATAATTCAGATTGATTCCATAATTAGAATAGACCCAAGTCAGGATGGGTTTTATGGTAGTTTATTTACAATTAGGAAAGGTAGAAGGCAAGGGAAATAGAGAGAGGGAGAGGCTAGTCTGGTCCTGCAGAGGCCCAGACAGAGAGAGGGGATTAAAAGGCTAATTAAACTAGGCTACATGCCACTAGGCCTTAGCAGGCAGGGCTGGAGAATTCTAAATGGAATGGGGAAGCAGGAAGTGTAGCCTCTCTCTCTGAGATGGACTCCAAGTTGGTTGGGACAAGTTGTAACTGATCCTGGGAGACCTCAGAGGAAATGGAGTTTGCACCCTGATTTCCTGATATCTGGAAGGAGGATTTTGCCTGTGGGAGGTTAGGTAGAGACTATGAAATCTAACCTGAGTTGCTGGTCAGCTCAGGTTGGTTTAGCTCCCTGACTTTCCCAATTGAAGGTGTACTGGCTGAAGACCTGGGAAAGCTGTACCATTGCTGATTGTGATAGGACCCTGCAGTGAGGATATCCCACTTTCCTTCCTGATCTCCATTGTCCTCTGTCCTGCTGTAGATTTAGTTCAGTGTAGATAAGTCCCTCCCCTGACCCTGTGGTTTGTCCATAGTCTGGAAGTATAGAAATCCCTATTCCCATCCTTTAGATCATAGTTCCCTTAATTAAATTTGTTTACAAGCCCTCTTGTCATTTGCTTGCTGGTTTTCACAGACCCCTTGTCTAGGTGGGGCAGGGTGACAGTTAGGGTCTAACTGCCACTCCTGTCAACAGTCATTTCCCTCAACAGTTAAACTCAGTTTCCCTAATTTGTTTGGTCTCACCAACTGTCCATTCTTGTCTACTACTCACCTTTCTTTACCCATATATAAATATTAAGTTAACTTCCCCTGTTTTCCCCATAAGAGTACCTCCCTAGACTGAAGACAGGACTTGCCTACTTTTGAATTGAATCAAGAAAAGATATGGAGGCACCAGGGATGTTATAATAAACCTAAATGATTGTGGGTTTACACACTGGGTTGTATGAGAGACTAGACCAGGTTAGAGAGACCAGAGGTAACAGCTAAGCTGCTGCTAACTAACAGAAATGGCTGTTGATCAACTGCCACCTCTGCGCCAGAGACTTTGAACACCAACAGTCAGGTAAAGGTTTTAACAAGTTTAATTATATTTAACTAAAATAAAGGTGGGAAAGGGATTTCTATACTTAAACCCTAAAAGACAAACCCACAGGGGCAAGGGGAGGATTTCCCTACTCTAATCTAGTGATCTAAGCAGGCAGGGCCCAAGGAGCAGTGCAGTCTCTGGGAAGCTGATTCAAGCCTGGTACCAGCCAGACTTGAACAGCACAGCTATGGATCAGAGGGGTTGCTTTGAAGGTTCTCATAGGTTTCCAAAGAGTTTCACAGGATGCCAAAATCCTAGATGGTCCAAGATACCAAGTAGAGTGAGTGAACTTGAGGTGCTGTCCACCAGGTCTCAAACTCCTCCTCTGCTTGGTTCTGCTCTGTAGGTCTTCTCCTCTTGCTGGAAATCCACCTCCACTCAGGATCTCAAGGAAATCAGGAAGCAGGGTCTGAGATCTTCCTGGGCTGGCAACAGTTTTTGTCCACCACTAATAGAGTCTCACTCTCAGGGCACACACACTTCCTGCCCCTCATTCCATCCTAGAATGCTCCAGGCTTCCTGCTAGGTCAACCTTAATACTTAATTACTAACTAATCTTCCTCACAACACTTGACAAAAATAAGAGAGCAGCTTTTAACAACTTTATTAAAATAGAAATAGGAAAGAATATAATAAAGGAGGAAAATATAGGAAAGAGGTAGAGAAAGAAAATTTCCTAATGTCTATACTAGTTCTATAACTACCTATAATTACTACCTAAAACTGCCTGTATCTACCTATAACTATCATTAATAACAACCACCCCACAAAGTTCCAACCCAGTCCAGCCCAATCAAAACCAATGCAACCAGTGTGTTTAATCCAACCCCAATTAGGTCTGTCATTGAAGACAAACTACCTCCCAAAAAAATTCAAAAAAGGAAAAAACCTAACAGCCCAAACCAAAAGCTCAGGCTCACCTTTTATATTCCAGCACCTAAATGCCAACCCAACACACATCTCTTTAATGGGGGCCTGAGGTCCCCCATGAAATTTAAAAAGGAATAAAAAATTCCTTTTTACAGTAGCAAAGTCTATTACATTTCTTCATCCCACAATGTTTCAGTTACTGTATACAACATTCTCCTGGTTCTGCTTATTTCACTCCACATCAGTTCAAGTAGATCTTACCAGTTCTTTATGAAGTCATCCAGTTCATCATTCCTTATAGCACAATAGTATTCCATCACCATCATATATACCACAACATGATTAGCTCTTCTCCAGTTGAGGGACATCCTCTCAGTTTCCAATTTTTTGCCACCACAAAAAGTGTAACTATAAATATTTTTGTACAAACAGGTCCATTCCCCCCACCCCTTTTTTAAATCTCTTTCAGAATCAGACCTAGTAGTGTTATTGCTGGATCAAAAGGCATTCATTCCTTTAAAACCCTTTGGCCATAATTCCAAATTGCCTTCCAGAATAGTTAGATCAATTCACAACTCCACCAGCAATGCATTAGTGTCCCAATTTTGCCACATTCCCTCCAACATTTATTATTTTCCTTTACTGTCATATTGGCCAATGTGCTAGGTGTAAGGTGGTACCTCAGAGTTGTTTTGATTTGCATTTCTTTAATCAAGGAAACATTTTTTTCATAGATTATTGATAGCTTTGATTTCTTCCTCTCACATCTGCAGCACTTTACCAAAGCAAAGCACAAGCTCCCAAAAAAGAGCCCCACAGTGTGGGTCTCAGCCAAATTTATCTCCCAATCCCCTGTATGTCAAATGAGGACATAATTTTAAAGGATACTGGAAATGTAGCTCAGGTGTGGCAAATTTCCCACCTGCACATATAGGATTATTTAAGTATTCTATTTCTTCTTCTGTTAATCTAGGCAATTTATATTTTTGTAAATAATCATCCATATCACCTAGATTACCATATTTATTGCTATATAATTGGGCAAAATAGTTCTTAATAATTATCTTAGTTTCCTCTTCATTAAAGGTGAGGTCAGTCTTTTCATCTTTGATATTGTAATTTGGTTTTCTTCTTTCCATTTTATATTAGATTAACCAGTATTTTATCTATTTTTGTTTTTTCAAAGTACCAGCTTCTAATCTTATTTATTAATTCAATAGTTCTTTCACTTTCAATTTTATTAATTTCTCCTTTAATTTTTAGGATTTCTAATTTAGGTTTTATCTGGGAATTTTTAATTTGTTCTCTTTTTAGTCTTTTTTCATTTGTATGCCCAATTCATTGACCTCTTTCCTCTCTGATTTGTTAATATATGCACTCAGGGATATAAATTTTCCCCTTAGTACTGCTTTGGCTGATCACATAAATTTTGATATGATGTCTCCTCATTGTCATTCTCTTCAATGAAATTATTGTTTCTATGATTTGTTCTTTAACCAACCAATTTTGGAGAATCTTATTTAATTTCCAATTAATTTTTTATTTGCCTCTCCATGTACCCTTACTATTTATTACTTTTATTGCATTATGATCTGAAAAGGTTTCATTTATTATTTCTGCTTTTTTGCATTTGTCTGTGATGTTTTTATGCCCCAGTACATGGTCAATCTTTGTGAATATATCATGTGCTGCTAAAAAGGTGTATTACTTTTTGCCCCTATTTATTTTCCTCCATATATCTGTTAACTCTAATTTTTCTAAGATTTCATTCACATCTCTTATCTCTTTCCTATTTTTTTGGTTTGATTTATCTCTATCTGATAAAAGAACGGTCAGGTCTCCCACTAGTATAATTTTACTATTGAAATAGGTGAATTAACTGAAATATGTAAATTGTTTGTTCTCAAAAGTTTAGACCCGTGCTAAACCGAGTTGTATGTGGTAACAGGCTGTAGGCCCATATGGTAGGCCTTACCTGCAGTATGATGAGGTTTAGCTCAATATGACTACTCCTTTTGATGATATAAACATTAAATTATTTTATTCATTAACTCAGGAAGGGATATAAGACTCTCAGAGGGAAAGGTAACCCTAATCTTCCTCTCTAATCTCCTCCCAAAATCTACAGACTCCTCACAGAGTCTTCTTCTTGATCTTGATGATTCCTAAATTACTCTCTCTGATTATTCAAACCCACTAACTTCCTGATCTAATCTGGTCCTCAAATTAATATTTGAAGACTTAGTTCATCAGTAGCAGATAGGGTGAGGAAAACTAAGGGAGTCACCCTCTTGGCCGTAGCCAAATTGACTCTGGCCTCAACATCATAGACAGGTCACTGGGCTCTCATAGGGTTCTTCTTAGTTGGTAAAAAATCTCTTATGACACTGTATTCAGGAACTCAATTGAGAACTACAATGAAGAAAGGTGGCCAGAATATCTCATTGGAGGACTTGATGGCTGGTTGGCTGAATCACAGAAAACAGGAACCAAATGGCTTCTAAAGAAAGTCAGGTAACCTTCTTGGATAGACCAACAGCAAGAAGTACTCTCTTCGAACTCATTGAAGAGACAGGAACACTCCCCCTAACTGTTTCTATGAGTTTCCTTTTATATTGTCCTCCACCCTGGAATCTCTCCTTTTAGTTCTGTGCATGCACCAGCCCTCTTCTGCAAGGTCTTGCACCAGTCTTTTGCAAAAGCTTTCACCTGTCTGTCTCTCTCTTACACTATCTATTTCCTCCTTAAACTCCAATAGTTTGTTCTTTAAAAATTTGGACTCTATACCACTTGGTGCATACATGTTGAGTACTACTATTGCCTCATTGTCTATACTGCTTTTATTAGGCTGTAATTACCTTCCCTATCTCTTTTAATCAGATCTATTTTTACTTGGGTTTTGTCAGATATTATAGCTGCAACTCCTGCCTTCTTTTTCTCAGTTGATGCCCAACAGATTTTGCTCTAGCCTCTTACCTTTACCTTTGTGTGTCTACCTGCCTCAAGTGTGTTTCTTATAGACAACATATGGTAGGATTTTGGTTTCTAATCCACTCTGCTATTTGCTTCTGTTTTATGGATGAGTTCATCCCATTCACAGAATTATGATTACCACCTGTGTATTCCCCATCATTTTGATTTACTCTCCTAGTTCTGCCCTTTCTTCTTTCTCTCTTTCCTTCTACACCAGTGTTTTGCTTTTAATAAGTCCCCCTAATCCCCACCCTTATTTTACTTCCCTTCCTGCCCCCTCCCTTCTTAGTCCCCTCTTATTTTTCTTTAGGGTCTATTAAATTACCTTCCCCTTCTCTTTCCCTCCCTTTTGTTACTCCGGGCTCCATTCCACCCATTTGGTTCTTCCCTCTCAACTTTCCTGTAGGGTAAGATAGAATTCAATTCCCCAATGGATCTAGATGCTCTTCCCTCTCAGAATTGATTCCCCTAAGAGTAAGGTTTAAGTATTCCCTATTAGCACTCTTTTCCTCTCCTTCTTATAATGGTATTCTTCCCTTCCCTCTCCCATGTGCCTCTTTATGTGGTATATTCTATTTTTTTTCTTCCTTCAAGTTTCTCTTGGTACCATCTTCTATTACCTCCCCACAGCCCTTTTCTTTTTTTACATATCATCTTAAACCACTTAGTACCTCAACCTCTACCAATGATTAATTCTTGAATCTACCATGATAGTGAAAACAATTTTTGAGAGTTACAAATATCGTTTTTCCATATAGGAATATAAACAATTTGATGTTACTGAAGCCCTTAAAATTTTTTCCCCCTGTCTTTCTTGTCTATGTTTCTCTTGAATTTTGTATTTGGACATCAAATTTTCCATTTAGTTATGGTCTTTTCTTTACAAATACTTGGAAATCTTCCATTTTGTTAAATGCCCATACTTTCCCCTGGAAGTATATAGTGAGTTTTGGTGGGTAAGTGATCCTTGATTGTAGACCCAATTCTCTTGCCTTTCTGAATATCATATTCCAAGCCTTGCGGTCCTTTAGTGTGGAGGCTGCCAGATCCTGCATAATCCTGGTTGGTGCTCCTTGATATCTGAATTGTCTCTTTCTGGTTTCTTACAATATTTTCTCCTTAGCTTGGAAGCGCTTAAATTTGGCAGCTACATTCCTGGAGGTTTTCTTTTGAGGATTTAATGTAGAGGGCGATCTATGGACTCTTTCATTGTCTATTTTGCCCTCTTATTCAAGAATATCAGGGCAGTTTTCTTGGATAATTTCTTGTAGTATGATGTCAAGGTTTCTATTTATTTCTAGGTTTTCAGGTATATCTATGATTTTCAAATTGTCTCTCGTGGACCTGTTTTCCATATCAGTCACCTTCTAAATGAGATATTTCATGTTTCCTTCTATTTTCATTCTTTTGACTTTGCTTTATTAATTCTTACTGTCTTATGAGATCTTTAGCTTCTACTTGCCCAATCCTAGTCTTCAAAGACTGGTTTTCAGCTATGATCTTTTGACTTTCCTTTTTCAGTTTGTCCTATCCTGCTTTTCATGGCTTTCAGCAGGTCAGTTCTGGTCTCCAATTTGCTTATCATTTCATTTGTTTTCTGGGCTTCTTTTTCTAAGTGGGAGATTCTGTTTTTTAAACTGTTATTTTCTTTTTGAACTACTTCCCACTTTTCTTGCCAAGTGTCTTCTATCTTTCTTACTTGGTTCTTAAATTCAAATTTGAGTTCCTAAAGAGCTTGTGACCAATTTGCTTTTTTTTTTTTTTTTGGAAAGTTTAGATGTGTTTGTCACCCTCTGCTATCTACTCTGTTGTCTGCTATTTTTCTCCATAGAAATTATCCAGGGTCAAAGTCTTTTTATTATTATTTTTGGTAGTTATAGACTATAGTTCTGGGGTGTTGGTGGCCATTGCAATGTTAGTTTTTTCTTCCCTTCCTAGCCAGAAGTCTGAGTGAGGAGGGTAGGCAGGTCTCTGTGTATTGAGCTACGGAGCAGTTTTTGCCCTGAGGCTATTTTTCAGTCTCCAAGGCATCTGCGGTGGGCAGCCCTTCTCTGCCCTATCTCTGCCCTTTGCTCATCTGCTTTTGATTTTGGTCCTTTTGAGGTACTTCATATTGGTTGGTGGTGAGAAGAAGACCTTTAACTCTGCAGCCATCTTAGCCTGGAGGTCCCAAATTATTCTTAATATTAGCATTTTCCAACTTTTTAATCTTAAAGGCTTTATATCAGCCATATGTTAATCTTATGTTAGGTTATCAAATACTTAATCCATCATTAAAATGAGTGAGAGTGAATTCTCTATGGAGCTACTTGTTCAGATTTTCTCATGTTACTATCTGTTTCTGTCACCTTTTAATCAATAGTATCTGTCTAAAAGGAATATTTATTATTTTGCATTTATTATGAACTTAATAATCATCAATAAAAACTGAACATTGTAATTCCAAAATGTTCTTTAGGAAACAAGTGAAGACTGTACACAAAACAAAATTTTGTTACTATGTTTGTGCCTCCTTGGAATTATTTTTGTTTTCTTCCTTTAAAATTTTTTAATTTATTCTTTCTCTCCTTTTTGCATCTCTATCACTACCACTATTCTTTCCATTGTCTGCCCCAACCTGATCTCCACTAGGTAACTATTATAAACAAAGCACATGGCAAGTTTTGATCATTGATGAACTAGTAATGGCCCATGTAACATAACCTAGTTTTATTTTTTGGGAACATTTTATTGATATATTTTCTTTTTACATGGCCTAATTTTTCTCTTCTACTAACTACACACACACTCATAGCAAATGACTTAGTCTCCGTCTTTACTGAAATTAAAGTTATTAGGTATGAACTCTTTCTGCCTCCTCTTCCATTATTTTAAATTTTTCAGGAACAACACCCACTTTCTCCTTTATGCCTTTGCTCACAGAAGATATTATTCTTCTCACTGAAGTTATACTTCTTTTTGTATCCTTGTATCCAGGCTCTCAACTTCTTCCATGATCTAGTGCCATCAATCATCCTTTATTGTTTCTTCTTTTAATTTTTTGCTTTCCAAAGACTCCTTATTCTTCTGCAGACATATCCTGATTTTCCTAGTACTAAAGAAGTCTTCCTCTGATGCACTTGGCACATTCATCTACATCCCATCCTGTCTCCCATCTCCTTTTCACAGCTAACCTTCTGGGGAAAGCTGCCTCCACTCTCTGTCTCCTCTTTACTACTTTTTCTCTATTCAACTCTTTGCAATGGCCATTCTACTAAACGTTCACTCTTGAAAGTAACCAATAAATTTTCTCCCTAAATAAGTTTCTATTGATGTCTTTCATTTTTTAAATCACCTTAATTTTCCCCAATATTACTTTTCCCCTACATTCAGAACACAATTCCATGTAGCAAAGGATTTTTTTTAAGGAAAAAGTAGGAAGAGGTAAAAAAAAGTAAGCAAAACTAATTAATAGATTGAAAAATATAACAATATACATGATACATACCTATAAATCTCCTACTTCTGCAAAATAATGGAGGAGACATCTTCCCATATCTCTTCTTTGGATATTTCTTCACAACTCTTCTATGGGCCTTGGTTTTTGGTGGTTATTTTTTCTATTAACAATGTTGCCATCACTGACGTGGGCCCCAAGTTTCCTTTCTACTTTTATTTCATGACTCCCCTCTGCATTCTCTATGTTCTAGTCATATCAGACTATTTTTTAGTCCCTCACTTTGCATCCTACCTTTCTTCTGCCTCTGAACCTTTACCATTGTCTTCCTCACTTATAGGGTTTCCTGTTGAATTCCTTCCTATCCTTTAGGGTCTAACCCAGATGCATCTTATGCCCTCTAAAGAAGCAATTCCTGGAAGCTCATATACAGCACATCATAAAAACTTTAATGCAGCATTAAACACTGAATCAAGGCTTTTGCAAAGTCCTGTATAACTTTGAACTACAGTCTCCCTAACAACTCCATCTCTGACATCTCATACTATTTCTCTTTCCTATAGTTGGATTTTTGTACCCTTCCTTCAGCTTCAAGAGTTGCTCTGCCTGTCAGTTTTATCCTTGACAACTGAAAAGTCTTGGATCCTTTTTACTGGCAATTGCTAGCCTTGCTAAAGGGCAGCTAGGTGGTACACTAGATAGAGCACTGGGCCTGGAGTCAGACTCATCCTTTTGAGTTCAAATCTAGTCTCAGACACTTACCAGCTGTGCAACCTAAGCAAGTCACTTACTCCTGTTTAGCTTAGTTTCTTCATCTCAAAAATAAACTGGAGAAGGAAATAGCAAACCACTCCAGTATCTTAGACAAGAAAACCCCAAATGGGGTCAAGAAGAGTTAGACACAACTGAAAAAAACAAGAACTGAATAACAAAGTTTTACTAATAAATTTATCATGCTCAGAATGCTGTTTCTCAAATTCTCTTCATTGCAAATTTCTATCAATTGTTGAGCAAGCTAGAAGTTGAGTGGACTCCAGCTTGAGGACTGCCTCTCAGAACTATTCTCATTAGCCTGCTCTGGCTAATGAGTTGGACTTCCTGTCAACTTCCATCCAAATTGTCTTTTGAGCCAACGTAAGCCCCTAAGTGAGAGATTCTTATCAAAGTAAAATACCAGTAGGATTAAACTGGCAACAAGATAGCATGTCTATAAAAAGGGCTTAGAAAACAGAAGTGTATATACAAATTCAAGCACTTCAGCTTATAAAATGGAACAACAATCTAATGATTTAGGGCATGCAATCAGTTATTAATACTCCGACATCTGAGTTAACTTTATTAGAATGTATATATGAAATATCTTCCTTGATTTTTCTGACTTGTCACTTTATTTATGTGTATAAGAACATTATCCTCATAAGGGAGAATTAGAGAAATGTGAGTTTTAAAAATTAGATTAAGGATTTTGCATGTAAAATTGCCTTGATAATTGTGAAAAGGGAAATTATTTTTTCCATTTGAGCATCTATCTGATAATTTTCAGAGAAAGACAGATTTTAGGAAGACTCATTTTCAAAGGCAGGCTCTTGGATGAGCAATTGAAGTTCTCTGAAGTTTCAGGTGAATTATGTGTTAATTTTATATTCTTCCTATAGAACATCTTATAGACCAACATTTACTCTATTAATAAAATCGGAATTATAAGGCTTGAGCTGGAAGGCTGTACTTAATTTCATTGAGTTTATATTAAATCTTCCTAAGATGCTCTTGGAACCTGAG
Source organism: Gracilinanus agilis (assembly GCF_016433145.1). NCBI lineage: Eukaryota > Metazoa > Chordata > Mammalia > Didelphimorphia > Didelphidae > Gracilinanus > Gracilinanus agilis. The sequence continues at coordinate 672,960,681 of NC_058130.1, read as the reverse complement.
AAGCAAATGTTAGGAAGAGCCCCTTCAGTGATGTCCTAAGAAGGAGAAGGGAGTGCAATACAGACTGGACTTTTGAAGTAAAGAACTGAAAGAGGAATAATGTCAAGGTATTTGGAGATTTAGAGTAGAAAGGGAGCTCACAGAGAATCATTTCTATTTTCTTGAAAAATATGAAGTCTGATACCCTTTGCTGTGATGGTAGAAAGAGAAATGGAGAGAAGGGGACAACAGTGTAAAATGACATAGAAAATCAATTGGGAGGAGTAAAAGAATTATTTTGCTTCATTGAGGATCCAATTATGATGAAAAAAAAAAACCCTCACAGGCTTGTAATGAAGGAATCAGCATGGCTATATAATGGCTTCCAATATAAAATCAGAAAAGGTGGATGGTGGAAGTAATCTGAATTTGGAGTTTGGCAAAGCATGATGGATTCAAGAGCAGAAGACAGAGTAATGTCAAACTGCTTATGTATAGGGTTAAATGGGGAGAAAGTGAATCCAAAACAGGGTTGATATGAAAAGATACTGAAGAATAAAAGGATCAGAGGTCATCTAAAGTCAAATATTAGATTTAGGAGGGGTGGTCCAAAGGAAGAAGGTATGATAGCAGGTTATGGCTAAATAAAGGAATTTTAGAATTCTTAATCATAAAAGTGGAGGACTTTTGGGTGATAGTTATGATAAAGTGAAGGAATGGGAAATGAGGAGGTTGTTCAATTCCAACCATACTTTTCCATCCTCTGCAAAGCAGAAAATATACCAAAAAGACACAAGTCTTAAATATATTTGACTGGTTTTGCTGTGGTTTCAATATTTAACAACAAAAAATCAAAATGCAGTCACCATTCAGTGACAACTGCACCTTAGTGAGAGGGGAAGATTTAACAATTCTAATGCCACTCAGCTGCCCCTCTACTTCCCATGGGACAAATGCATTTCAGTGTGGCAGAAGGAGTGGTCATTCTGGGAATGCTGCAGTTCCCTTTTCTCCTACTGCATTCTAAACTTCTATCTTAATCCCTTTTAAATATATTTGAGAATCCTAAGATACAAGCTGAGGGCCCCTCACTTATATTTCTCTTTTCTTCGTTTACAACAGATGAGCAAGGATCTAGTGGGAGAAAATTACTCAATACATTCTACAAAGCCCTTATTTAGGATAAGGAGGGAATAGGAAAATGTTAGGTTCTCTCTCCTTTTCCCAAGGTCAAAGAAAAAAGCACTATTAAGAGCAGATCCAAGTAATACTTACTTCTATACTAATGGAATTCTGGGCATTTGATACTAAATCACTGAGCTAGCTAACAGAACATAGTTCCCAATTTCATTGAATCCCATATAGGCATAGAGATGTGAAAAGACTAGCTATTAGTCAGTTTACAGGAACACAGTTCAGGAGTTAGCTCCTAATCTTGCTTCTTTTATTGCAAGGATACTGGGAAATAGTGGCAAGGAAATCTCAATAGATTATAGGTTAATCCAATTGACTAAATAACCCCCTGGAACATCTGGTCTCAAAATCTGTTGTTCTCCTACACTATCTCCTACTGCTGCTCTGGACTGATCCAGCAGATAACAAAACCCTTAGTTCTAGATCTCCTAGATCTTAGCCTTATGGCAAGTTCTAAATCTCCTAGATCCTAGCCTTATGGCAAGTTTTTACTGGTCAAATATTTACTTGGTGCTCACTTTGTCATACTCCACAAGTTAATTTTCAAGGGACAAGATTACTCAGATTAAACCATTGTCTTATTTATTTTGCCTCAACACCTTCCTCCATAAAAAGTTGGGAAACTACACTGTCCTTCAGCAGAATTGTTTTTATCAACACGCTATCTGGGACAAATAATAGTTTACCTATACTTTAAATGGCAAGAGAAAATTAAAAACTTTAGCAGAAGCTCCAGCTTCTAGAACTCAGGTTTATTTTTTGTTAAAACTTATTCTTAGAATTAATCTGAACCATTCTTGTCTTACCTTATATGAAACATTGGGTTTTGGGGTTTTTTTTTTCCCCATCCTGGGTATTGTCTTTTTTACTGAGAAGAGCCATGATATCAGACCTTAGCCTGAGTCTTTGCATCCTCCAAGCAGAGTGACCTTTTGGGAATTTAGCTCTCTTTTCCAGAGGTGTTGATAAGCCAAAGAAATTCAACAGGAAACTCATTTTACAAGGCTTTAATTGTGATGTTTTAATAAAAGGAAAAGTTTACAAGAACTTCCTTTTTTTGAGGAAACAAATTTGGGAACTGGAAATGGGTAGATAAAGTCCATACCTACCCCCTGAAGAGCTTTTCTAGGTCCATTAATGAGTAAAATTTTCCTCAACTTCAGAGAATGTAGAGAGCTTTTCTCTTATGTGTGTTTTTTGATGCTGGCTGAGATAGGCACTTCGACTGAAAGATTTCTCGCAGTCAGTACATTTATAAGGTTTTTCTCCTACATGGGTCCTTCGGTGTCTGATAAGGTTAAAACTTTGACTGAAACTTTCCCCACAGTCAGGACATTTATATGGTTTCTCTCCTGTATGAGTTCTCTGGTGGATCACCAGTGTGGAGCTTTGACTGAAAGTTTTCCAACACTCAGGACATCTATAGGGTTTTTCTCCTGTATGTGTTCTCTGGTGTCTAATAAGGTGGGAACTAAGGTTGAAACTTTTCCCACACTCACAACATTTATATGGTTTCTCTCGTAGCTGAATTCTTTTATGTTCTACTGAGTTACAACTGTGATTCAAATTTACTCCAAATTCAAGACTCTCATAGGATTTCTCTCCCAAGTGGGTTTTTCGGTGTGTGATAAGATTTGAGCTACGGCTAAAGTTTTTCCCACATTCTGGACATTTATATGGTTTTTCTCCTGTGTGAATTCTTTGATGCTTTATGAGGATAGAGTTGCAACCAAAGCTTTTCCCACATTCAAGACATTTGTAGGGTTTCTCACCAGTATGAATGCGCTGATGGCGAATAAGACTAGAACTCTGACTAAATTTTTTCCCACAATCAAGACATTTATAGGGTTTTTCTCCTGTATGGGTCCTTTGATGCTCAATTAAAACATAGCTGTGACTGAAGCATTTCCCACATACAGGACATTCATAAGGTTTCTCTCCTGTATGAGATCTGTGATGCTGAATGAGATGAGAGCTGCTACTAAAACTCTTCCCACATTCCGGACACTTGTAGGGCTTTTCTCCTGTGTGTGTTCTCTCATGGATAATAAGGTGTGAAGTATTGCTAAAGCTTTTCCCACACTCATTACATTGATAGGGCTTCTCTCCTGTGTGAGTTCTCTGATGCTGAATCAAATGAGAGCTGTTACCAAAGCATTTCTCACACTCTGAACATTTATAAGGCTTTTCTCCTGTATGAGTCCTTTGATGAATTCGAAGATGAGAGCTGTTATTGAAGCTCTTCTGACATTCAAGACATTTATGGGATTTGTCTCTTTTGGGTAGTGTCTGATGGATAGTAATGTCAGTGTTTTTTCTGGGGTCCCATTCCCAGGAAATAGATTTACTCTGTTCTTTTCCTGTAGTTTTCTCCCATTGAGTTTCTGTCTTGTAATTATCTTCCTGAGAATTTTTCCACTCAAGACTCCAGAACCTGACACCTTTGTTCCAACTTAATGGAATTCCTTTAGTATCATCATGCTCAGTGTTTGAGAGAACATTTTTCTCAGACCATTCTGATGGGATTTCTTTAGGTTCCTTATCCTTAGGGTATTTCTGGATGAGTGTTTTCAAATTGTTCTTACTTTCTGAAAGAATTGAAAATATAAAGAGAATCTCTGTCATGGGAATAAACACAATAAGCATCAGTTAAGCACCTGCTGACTGCAGAGCACTGTGCCAAGTATCATTGGGGGGGTGGAAAGAAGTAGGGAGGCATTAATAGTCAGAGGGATCAGAAAAGGCTATGTGCAGAAAGTGGTGCTTGAGCTGATTCTTGAAGGAAATGTGAGCCATTGCAATTAATCTAGTAAATTACAACTGAGGAGGCACCATGGCATAGTAAAGAGGGCAGCCCTGGAATCAAGAAAACCTGGGTATAATTCTTGCCTTTGATATGCTAGCTATACGATATGGGCACATCACTTGATCTTTCCATACTCCAGGCAACTAAGATAAAAATGACAAAAGAGCTGCAAGACTTCCATGATGATATTCTCCAAGTTGAAGAAATCAAAGGTCTGGACAAAAAAAAAATGCAACAGCCACTGCTGGTTCTGTCAGTTTTTTAAAACCAGTCATCCCAAAGCACATATGAGGAGCAACATCTATCTGCAACAACAGGGCTATGAACCCATAGCCATTTCTACCATAGTCATGCAATCTAATTAATCATTTTAGCAAGATTCAAAATGAGGAATTTTGTTCAGAGGACTGAGACCATCTTCTATTTCCCTCACCTGTATAATAGCTTCTTAAAATTTCTTTCTCCTTGGAGCCCTCAAGATTTGGTACCAAGAACTCTTCCCCTTGTTCCATCAGAGAGATCACCAGTTGAGAGATTTGAAATCCTGTGAAAGGAGACAGGGAACATCTGCAGAAAATTATGCAAGTTTATCCCTGTAGCTTCCCTTCTTCAAAACTAAGTGCTTTTTCAAATATTTAAAAATATATTGTGCCCTATACTGAAATTATGAAATACTTCCTCTGCTCTCAGAAAAAAATCTTAATCTTTCTAAAAATGGTTATTTAGATCCTGATTTTTTTAAATGAATTTACATTACATGAAATGTTCTAGCCTTTTATAAATGTACCTGGGTTTAGGGACAAAGGAGGCAGGGAGGATATTTTAGTAATTGTACTTCATAGTTCTAGAAATTGGAGGATTATTAGAAAGCAGGCAAATTTCACGTTACAACAAAATCTACTTCTCTAGAAAAAAAGCCTAATCTCTATTTCAGATGTTTTTAAAAGAAATGGAAACATCTATAATGTACCTACTAAGTTTTCTGTTCACTAAACATTCCCAATTCCTTTCTTGTCCCCTCAACAAAGTGGTCATCTATTCAGGATGCTCCCGTTTATCAGTGGCCTTCCTAAGACATGGTACCTAGAACTAGACACAGATATGATCTGTCTTGTGAAGTAAAGTTGGATTACCACCTCCTGTCCAGGTTGTTAATGTTTCTTTCATGCAGCCTAATATTATATTAGCTTTTTTGGCTGCCATGTATCCCTCTTGCCTGATTTTGATCTTGTAATCCACTAAAACCCCATTTTTTCACGTGAACTTTTTTATTATATAGTTCTGTACTTAAGAAAGTGAATTTTTTTGTACTTGTGTAGGCCTTTACATTTATTTCTATTAAACTAAGGCCATTATTTTAGTGTCAAGATGTTTTTGGATTAGAGCAAGTTCTCTCGTTTCCTCTCTGTGATCTAAATGTGTATTATTATCATATTCCACCAGAGATCTACTACAATATCTCAACATGGCACATAAAATGCCCCCAGATTCTCAAAGGCCAGGCCAACACTGCATAAGATCTGGAAGGTTTTAGGATGGAAAGGACTTCACAGTGGGCCAAAGGACTAACTGTACATTTATTTATCTTCCAGATAACCAACTTCCATTACTAAAAGGCTGTCTAAAAGGTGATTTTGGTTTTTTTTTAGCCACTTCAAGTCCTTAAACTCCCCAAATTGCTTAGAGTGCTGATCTATGTTATTGGAGGGAATATATGCAGACCCATGAAATCTGATATCCTTAAAATATGCAAAAACCGCTCCATTAAAATGGAAAAATATTAACTACTATGTGAGTTATATAGTTTTAGCAAAGCAATATGCTTTGCTAAAAAAAAGCAGTTTTAGCAAAGCAATATGCAAATAAAACTAGTAATAATAATAGCAAGAGTCCTATAGGGTAGTTAGGATGTTATCATCCCATCCCCATTTTACAGATGGTAATAAACATAGGCTGGAAGAGGTTTAGTAACTTGCCCAGGTTACAGCTAGTATATCTCTGAAGAAGTATTCAAAGTCAGGTCTTTCTGACTTCAAGAATTACACCATCCAGCTGCCCTGAACTATCCTTTTGTGAACTGTTAAATGGGAAGCTAATAAGCACAACACTTTCTGCACTGATTAATTTATTCTATAAACGTTTGTTTAGCACCTAGCCATGTAAGGTGAAAATATAGGCAATCAAAACTTTGAGCAAGTCGCTTCAGCTTAGGAGCCCTTAGTTTCTTCTTCAGTAAGATTAGGGTTTGGCCGAGATGGTCCTAGTTTATACATTTATGGCTAGTTGGGTTGAGTTAGTTAGAGTGGGAAATGGCTTTAGAGATGACTTGATCCTTTTTAGTTCTAAAATTATAGGATTCTAGATCTAAATCTGACAGGGTTCCTACCCTCAAGATAACTGAATTATATACTTGGTTTGGCAAGGAACTCTAAAGGTCATTTAGGCTAACAGCCTCAGCCTACCGCCCCGGAAACTAGGCGACTTGCTCGGGGTGTTTCCTAACAGGAAATGATTGGGCCACACGGTTTAAAAGTCACAATCACAAGGGCTTTCCACATCCATGTACAGTATTAAAGTAATCTAAAGGCTGATTTCCCTGGCTTCGCTGCTGGGAGCCGTATGTGGCAGCATTCATATAGACAGGATGATCTCTCTGGTAGTGTGGGCCCGAAGATGCAGCTCTGGAGAATAAAACGAGCACCACCCCAAGCGCGACAGAGCTGCCAGGCGAGTCCCCTTCACAAGCTCGCAATCCTATCCAATAGCTAACACTTATAAAGCACCTCCTGCGGCTGGGCCGGCGCAGGCAAAGACAAAAAATAAGCCACGACAGCACGCCTGCCCTCAGGGTCACCCCAAGACGCCAGGCAGACCCAGGCCCCTCCCCGGAGGTCATCTCCCGCGGCCATCCCTTTCCCCTACCCGGACACTCACTGCTCCGGGGGCAGCGCCCTGGGCTCTGTGTTGCCTCGCCAGGTGCGCGGACATCACGGGAGTAAAGGGGCATTGAGGAAAAAGCAAGCCCACTACCCAAGAGACCCCAAAACGGGAAGCCGCGCGGGGAAAGGTAAGGACCAGGAACTGGAAATGACTATTCGGTCCCGCCTTCCCCCTTGGCGTAACTTTAACTGAGCCTCTCTAGGAGGCTGGGATGGTTCAAGTCTCGGTAGCCTTCACCCCTCCTCCGCAGCTGGGTTAAGACCCCGACCTTCAGTCTTCATCTCCCGGGGCTTCTGTTCTCCGCGGAACCTAAGCCGCCAGCTGTCAGAGCATCTGTAGAAGTAGAACCGAACCAGACCAAACCTCTCAGGCACAGGGGAGTAAACTGAGGCCCAGGAAAGTTAAGTGACTTGCCCAGGTTCACAAGAATAATAAGCTCAAGTGTGATTACTGAATAGTAACTGAAAGTGCTTCCTAAGTGCCAAGGACTATGCCCGAGGACTGAGGACATAAAGAGGCAGAAACGCAGTCCCTGCCCTTCCAGAGTTCACACTCTATAAAAAGGAGAAACCACTGTAGATACAAGACACACTGTAAAAGGAAGATCACCCCAGAGCGGGGTACAGAGAAAGGCATACTGCAGAGAGGAAGATTAGGTTGTTTTTTTTTAAGGTACATTTATTTTATTTTATTTTTATATTTTTTAAAGATTTAAATATTTTATTTTTTAAGAAAAAATTTCCATGGTTACATTATTCATTTTTTCACTTTCCCCTTCACCCCCCCTTCACCCCCTCCCCCATATCCAACGCACATTTCCACTGGTTTGTTTTTTTTTTTGTTTTGTTTTGTTTTTTTTTAGACCCTTGTACTTCGGTGTATTGTCTCATAGGTGGAAGATTGGTAAGGGTGGGCAATGGGGGTCAAGTGACTTGCCCAGGGTCACACAGCTGGGAAGTGGCTGAGGCTGGGTTTGAACCTAGGACCTCCCATCTCTAGGCCTGACTCTCACTCCACTGAGCTACCCAGCTGCCCCCTCCACTGGTTTTAACCTATGTGATCAGTCAAGACTTATTTCCATATTATTGATAGTTGCATTGGTGTGGTCTTTTCGAGTCTACATCCCCAACCATGTCCGCATCAACCCATGTGTTCAAGCAGTTGTTTTTCTTCTGTTTTTCCACTCCTGCAGTTCTTCCTCTGAATGTGGGTAGTGTTCTTTTCCATAAATCCCTCAGAATTGTCCTGGGTCATTGCATTGCTGCTAGTACAGAAGTCCATTACATTTGATTTTACCACAGTGTATCAATCTCTGTGCACAATGTTCTTCTGCCTCTGCTCCTTTCACTCTGCATCAATTCCCGGGGGTCTTTCCAGTTCACATGGAATTCCTCCAGTTTATTATTCCTTTGAGCACAATAGTAGTCCATCACCAGCATATACCACAATTTGTTCAGCCATTCCCCAATTGAAGGGCATATCCTCGTTTTCCAGTTTTTTGCCACCACAAAAGGTGCAGCTATAAATATTTTTGTACAAGTCTGTTTATCTATGATCTCTTTGGGGTACAAACTCAACAATGCTATGGCTGGATCAAAGGGCAGACAGTCTTTTAGAGCTCTTTGGGCATAGTTCCAAATTGTCATCCAGAATGGTTGGATCAGTTCACAACTTGACCAGCAATTCATTAATGTCCCAATTTTGCCACGTCCCCTCCAACATTCATTACTCTCCCCTGCTATCATTTTAGCCAATCTGCTAGGTATGAGGTGATACCTCAGAGTTGTTTTGATTTGCATTTCTCTAATTATTAGAGATTTGGAATACTTTCTCTTGTACTTATTGATAGTTTTGATTTCTTTATCTGAAAATTGCCTATTCATGTCCCTTGCCCATTTATCAGTTGAGGAAAGGCTTGATTTTTTAAACAATTGATTTAGCTCCTTGTATATTTAAGTAATTAGACCTTTGTCAGAGTTTTTTGTTATAAAGACTTTTTCCCAGTTTGTTATTTCCCTTCTGATTTTGGTTGCATTGTTTTTGTTTGTACAAAACCTTTTTAATTTAATATAATCAAAATTATTTATTTCATATTTTGTAATTTTTTCTAACTCTTGCTTGGTTTTACATTTTTCTCTTTCCCATAAATCTGACAAGTATACTATTCTGTGTTCACTTAATTTACGTATAGTTTCCTCCTTTATATTCAAGTCTTTTACCCATTCTGAATTTATCTTGGTGTAGGGTGTGAGATGTTGATCTAGACCTAATCTCTCTCATATTGTTTTCTAATTTTCCTAACAGTTTTTGTCAAATAGTGGATTTTTGTCCCAAAAGTTGGGCTCTTTGGGTTTATCATACATTGTCTTGCTGACATCACTTACCCAAAGTCTATTCCACTGATCCTCCCTTCCGTCTCTTAGCCAGTACCATATTGTTTTGATGACTGCTGCTTTATAGTATAATTTAATATCTGGTACTGCTAGGCCACCTTCCTTCATGCTTTTTTCCATTATTTCCCTTGATATTCTTGATCTTTTGTTATTCCAAATGAACTTTGTTATAGTTTTTTCTAATTCAGTAAAAAAGCAGCTTTTTGGTAGTTGGATAGGTATCACTATATTACTTTATATATATTTACTAGCAATTCATAACAACACTCTAACAACTTGCTATATCAGTTATACAGGTAAAATCATGGAAAGCTTATTTCCATGTTAGCCATATATATTTTCTAATTAAAATTTTATATTTTTAAAATATTTGTCCATGTTTACATGCTTTGTTTTCATTCCCTCCCCTCATATTTTTTAAAGCACAAAAATATATAGTGAAAATTATACTTCAATTTTTGCTCAGGGTTTCTGAGTTCTCTCTCTGGAGATAGATGGCATTTTTTATCATCAGTCCTTTGGAATCGTCTTGGATCATTGTCTTGATGAGAGTAGTAAAGTCTTTCACAGTTGCTGTCACTGTGCACAGTGATCTTATTCTGTTCACTTCATTCTGCATGAATTCATACAGGTCTTGTCATGTTTTGCTGAAACCACCTCCCTCTTCATTTCTTATAACATCATAGTACTCCATCACAATCAGATACCACAACTTGGTCAGCCATTCCTCAGTTGATGAGTATCCTCTGATTTCTATTTCTTTACCACCACACAAAGAGCTGCTATAAATATTTTTGTAGAAATCGGTCCCTTTCCTTTTTCTTTGATCTCTTTGGTATTCAGACTAGTAGATATATTGCTGGGCCAAAGGGTAAACATAATTGTGGCTGGTCAGCTTCTAAGGTATTATTCAAACTCAGTTCTTTCTAAAGCCAAGTCCCATACCCTATTATTGCACCATCTTCCTGCCTACTCTTCAATACCCTCAGTACCATCCCTACCTTTCTGAAGCCGACCACGGACTTCACGAAGATTCCTAGTGGGTAGGACACTCAGAAAGGGGAACCAGTGTAAGAAGGAGATTTTAGGTATTATATAGCTATATATTTAAGGTGTGGCCACCAGGAATCTATAATTCAGATTGATTCCATAATTAAAACAGACACAAGTCAGGATCGGGTTTAAATTAGTTTATTTACAATTAGGAAGGGTCGGTTTTAAAGTAGTTTATTTACAATTAGGAAGGGTAGAAGGTAGGAAATAGAGAGGAGAGGCTAGTCCGGGCCTGCAGAGGCCCAGACAGAGAGAGAGGATTAAAAGGCTAATTAAACTAGATTACACACTACAGGGCCTTAGCAATCAGAGAGGCAAGAAGCCTACTTAAGGCAGAGAGTCTGGAAAACGCCAAGTTAGGCCAAGAAAGTCAGCCTAACTTACCCACGTGACCATTCAGAGTGGAAGCAGCCTGAGGACTCAGCCGAGATCCTTCAGCACCAAGTTCAAAGTGGGAACTGCCTCAACAGGAAGTTACCATCATACTTGAAGAGAAAGTGTCTCTCGGCACTTCCTGGACCCACCTCTAATTCAAGTGGACAAATGGCAGCCTTTACACTGATTTGGACTGCCCAAAGGGCAGTCCCTAGTTTTTGATTTGTTACTTATTGTCACGTGTGGGTCACTCATCTCCCCTCCTCACTCAGGGAGGTGGGGATGACATCCTCTCTGGTAGCTAGAGTATTAACTATGAATGGGCTTAAGCTAATTCTATTCACACACCCGGGACTGAGAGAAAATGGGTTATGGGTAAAGGACTAAAGGAAAGAGAACATAAGGCAAGAATAAAGATGCACAGACACAGAAAGTTCTGGCATAAGGTAGTCAGCGAGTAAGCTCTGGTGGTCAAGAGCTTCACCCTTAGCTGCTTTTATTGGGGTTACAACAGTATAGGGGGAAGGGAAAAGCCGAGTGGTCTGATACATTAACATTGTGAGGTAATCATCAGGAGATACAAACTGGTGGATTCTAAGACAATGGGGAGAGCTAATGCCCAGATCAGGGCTTATTGTGGTCTAAGGCATCTACTACAGTTATTTGATACATGTGTTAATTGATTATTTTAGGTAAATTAAGGAGACTGAGATAACTGACCAGTCTTCTGGCCTGTAGCCTTAGGGAAGGGCTAGGAATTTGGCCAGGTTGAGGTTGAATTTAACTCAAGGTTACAGAAATCAATCATAAGCAATACAAGGGAGGGTGGCATTCTTTTTGTCTCCAAATAAAAACCCAAATAAACTAAAGTGAAAAATTGTTGGACTCAGAATGCAGATCAAAGCATACACTTTTTCACTTTAGTTTATTTGGGTTTTTATTTGGAGATTTTGGTTTTATATGATTATTCTTACATAAAAATGAACAATATGGAAACATGTTTTGCATGATAATAAGGTATAACCCAGATTGAATTGCTTTTGAGCTTCAGGAATGGGGAAGGAAAGGAAGGAAAGAGACACTTTGTATCATATAATTTTGGAAAACTTATATTGAAATTTGTTATTACATGTAATTGGTGAAAGAAAATATCTTTACAATAGAATGTGAGTTCTGCAGTAACCCTTCTGGGATCTCTCTTTTCATTCACATTGGCAAGTTGAGTCTCCGTATGGACAGCTGCTATTACTCTCAGCTTTCTAGGAGTAGCACTGGGTTTGACTATGGCTCCTGCAGAGGCAACTAGGTGGCTCAGTGGATAGAGTGCTGGGCTTGGAATCAGGGAGACTGGCTGCAGACTCTCACCAGCTGTGTGACCCTGGGCAAGTCATTTAACCCTGTTTGCCTCAAAAATGAGCTAGAGAAAGAAATGGCAGACCACACCAGTATCTTTGCCAAGAAAGCCTCAAATGGAGTCACAAAGAGTCAGATAGGACTGAACAACAGTATCTTTCTTTTTTGCCTCTTAGGACCTTAGACCTTGTTGAAATCTAAATAGGACTCACTCCTAAAGTTCTGTTTAGACTAGATTTTCCCATTTTGACATTTGTATCCCCAGTAACTTGCACAGAATCTGGCAAAAAGTCCAAGCGTAATAGATACTTGATTGATATAGCATGCCCAAAAGAATAATGGTGTTGAGAATGAGCTTTCTGCAGAGCCTCACAGCTCCAGACCATAGAAAACACGACATCCTGAGGCAGCTATTTGTCAACCTAATAACAGTTATAAGTGAAAAGTGAATCAAAACTTCCTAAGATTTATCAAACTGGATGATCACTTTCTACTTTTCCTTATACATGAGCATAAATTGTATTGAAAGAAGGAACCTAGAGATCATTGCCAAGGATTAAAACATTTTGAGGGGGCAGCTGGGTAGCTCAGTGGAGTGAGAGTCAGACCTAGAGACAGGAGCTCCTGGGTTCAAACCCGGCCTCAGCCACTTCCCAGCTGTGTGACCCTGGGCAAGTCACTTGACCCCCATTGCCCACCCTTACCAATCTTCCACCTATGAGACAATAAATACACCAAAGTACAAGGGTTTAAAAAAAAAAACAAACGTATTGAGCAATAAACCGAAGACCTGTGCTTTGTTTGGTATATTCTCATCTGTATAACTTTTCTCATTTCTGTTGTCTATCAGCTTGGATAAATGGTTTTATTTACTATTTGTTCTGTGAAGTCTTTGTATAATTGGTAATTTGTGGGAAAGGAGTCAAGTCACTTTTATATAGTGTAAAGAAAAATATTGAGAACAAACTTCTGAATAAAACAGAACTTATTTTAAATGCACGTTTTATATAAATCTGGGGTCTGTGGGCATCTCTAGTATAGCCTGAGACCCTGAGTTTTGATACAGCTTACACACACACACACACACACACACATAATACACAAATTCAATTTAGATGATTCTTTCTGGGCAAAAAGGATTTTTTTTTCCTTTGAAGGTATGATAACCTTTTAGCAAGATTGTCAGGTAGGTGGGGTTTTTTATTATAAAGGTGAGGTCTTCCCCTGAAGACCAGACACCTTCTTGACAAGGTCTGAGTTTTTTCTTGACAAGAAGGTCAGATCTTGTCATATCTCATACCCTCCATTCCATATGTGGTAATAATGAGGATAGCAAAGATGACTCTGTAGCTTCAGAGTAAAATGAGATAACAACCTCAGAAACTCTCAGATATGTTCCAAGACACTAAAGGCATTCACAAACTTCCCTTGGCAAAGATATCTATAGTGGATTCTATTATTAATTTTAAGCATACAATAATTATTGATTACTGATTCTTATACAGTCATCTAGTTAATTAATAAGTGGAATTATTCCTCATTACTGAATCCATTATGATTAAAATTTATCATTAAAATACTGATTATCTAATAGGATTACATGTGGAGAATATTCAGTGATATAGTGGCATAAAACAATGAATATAAATGGAAGTTGTTTGTGTTAAGAGAGTTTTTATTAATTTCTTCCTTTTCTATATTTAAGAGGAAAAAGAGTAATAATATTTTTCAGGTAGGGACCCCTCGCTTGTCAGTTAGTGACAGTTAAAAAGGTTTTTTGTCTCTGGGTCTCCTGGGGAGAAGGTGTGCTGCTAGCACTCTCTCTGGTTGGAGAGAAAGAGCAGAATTTAGGCCTTAATAGCCTTATTGATTATTAATAACTTGGGTAGATAAGGTAGATAGATAGTGGTTATATTTAAGATAGTGAGAGAGGAGAGTAGGCAAGGGCTTCAGGATAGGAGAAGATACTGCTGTCTGAGGTAGATAGAATAAGGGTTTTTTAGAGAAAGTTAGTTAGGATTGGGATGTAGGGTATAGTTACAAGCTATTATAAGATTACTTTCACTTACCTCTTTCCTATTTCTTATCCGTATTTCCTAACAATAAACTAAGTGTTTTTGCATTTAATAAACTGCACATTGGCTTTTGTTCAAACTCCTATCCCCAAAAATTTAACCCTTCACACTTGATTAGATTATATTTTACAGTAGCTTATGGTATTCCTTCCCCATAATGGATAGAAATCAGGAATATATAATGCAATATATAATACAGCTTGAACCTAAAAATTATTTTATCTAGATTAATGATATTTAGAGGAAGGGTAGATATCTTTTATGCTTCCTGGTAGACCCCCCCTCTCTGAGAAGAGCAAAGTGGACCACCTTGTGACCACAATCTCCTGTTCTTTGCCTGGCAGTAATCAAAGTATTTCTTGGAAAAAGGTGGGTGAAGGAAGTTGTAGGAGATATCTCTCCATGCCTCCTATGGAGCCACATCTAGATAGACCCATATGGGCACACATAACCTACATGGACAACAAACACACTCTACACTGACTTGACCACTTGTAGTGTAAAAAGAAAATTGATAAAATGTGTAGGAGACAAAATTCAAGAGAATTAAACCACTGACCTGAGATATCTATGTAAAAATGAATTTAGTGTGAATAACAAGCAAAATCAATCAATGTTTATTAAGTGCCTAATATAGAAAAGTCACTGAGCTAAGTGCTAGAGATAAAAAAAAAAAAGACCAAAGCATAGTCCCTGCCCCTAAGGAGCTTACAATCTAATAGAGGAAGGGCAGCTGAATAGAAAGCCAGCCCTGGAGATGAGAGATCCCATGTTCAAATATGGCTTCAGACACTTGCTAGTTGTGTAACTCTGGGCAAATCACTTAATCCACATTGCCAAACCTTCACCACTCTTTTGCCTTGGAACCAATTCTTAGTACTGATTCTAAAAAAGAAGGTAAAGGTTTAAAAAAAAAAATCTAATGGCAGAGACAACATGCAAATAAATTCATACAAAGAAAGCTATATACAGGATAAATAGGAACTATTTACTAAAGGGAAGACACTAGTGTTGTAGGGAAAAACACTCCAAAGGTGGTCCCAGGTTCTCTGTTGCAGCCATGTGTGGGAGGCATGGCGATTGGATCTGAGGGCCATTGTAGCCTTGGAAAGAGAGAGTTTACCTGCTAGGGAGACTAGCAGCTAGAGAGAAAAAGTGAGATAAGGAGGACAGGAAAGATTGTGACCAGCATGCCTGAATGGACCGAGCAGAAGAATCACGGCACCATGACTGGGGGCTGTGATCTTCGTTTCTTATGACAAAGAGAAAGACTTTTATAGTGAGTAAACCATTAAGCATTTCAACATTCTTCAGGAATGTTACTTTCCTACAGGATAATGTTTATGAAAATGACTTCACACAAGAACTTTACCAGGGTTGCTATAATAGACATAAGCAAGTTGAGAAACAGTGATTTGTAAGAAATTAAATTTAGGGTTTGACTAAATATGAGAATTCTAAAATAATAGTGTGGTCACTGATTTAAAATATTATAGCTCAAGTCAAAATGACCTTTAGTAGCTTTTATTTACAAAGAGGTGGAAAGAGTGAAAGTAGAGGAATGTAAGAAGAGGGTAGAGAAAATGTCTAGCCTATCACACTAAATGTTGCTCCAGTGTCCAACTCAGCCCTGGCAGGGCTCAGTAACCCTCAGTCAGAGGACCTGGTGATGTCTTATTCCACCAAAGCAGCCTTCTCCAGGAAAGGAAAGCCTCTCTGGAACTAATATCTCTAGAAGCCAGGAAAGGAAGGCCAGCTACTCACTCACCCAAGACGAAGTCCAAAGGAGAAGATCCAAGAAGCAGTCCTCCAAGAAGCAGTCCAAGAACCAAAGTCAAGGTCCAAGCCGAAGGTCAAGTCCAAAGCCACCTCCAAAAGCCAAGTCACCAGAAGAAACTCCCTGGACAGGAAGTTCAGGATCTTTTATAGTCCTTTTCCCACATCCCTTCCTGTCCCTTCCTCCACTTTGCAAGAACCAATTACAGTCTAATGATGACTTTTGGCTGAGAGCTACAGAGCCTTTGTATGAGAGATTGGGGCCTGTCAGCAATCTCAGGCAAGTGTGGCTGCTTTCCTCAGTGGGCCTCACAGTTCTCGCCCCAAGAATGGAAGGCCCAAAACTTTGTTCTTGTCCAGAGGTATGAAAGTCTTTATTTGAAGCAATGAGCCCTCAACTAGGAGTAGCCCAAGGGATGGATCAAGGTTTGCATATTTATTGAATAGCTCAGCCCTGAGCTTTCTGGGGTGTTCCAAGCAGAAAACTCCAGTGGAGGAGAAGTCTTACTATCTCCCTGGAATGTCCTTATCTCAGTGTGAAAAGTAGGGAGGGTACATTACAGTATAAGACCAGTATAACAGACATAAATACAGAATATTAGAGTATAAGTGATTAATAATACACGGAATAGAATTGTACAAGACTGTTATAACTGATTGATAATATACAACAGTTAAATGCTAAGTAATACAAGTTTTGCAATCTATGCTTATCTAGTGCTACCTGATAAAAATAGAAGGCTTGAGAGCATAGGGGTTCTACTTCTATCACTGCCCACCTCCATCACTAGAATTAAGGAAGTTTATAATTAAAGTAAGCCAAACTTAAGTTTGGACTTAAAGGAAGCCAGGGAAGGCTGTGGTAGAGAAGAGAGAAAATGATATTATTGAAATATGGTGCTGAAAGTGTATGCCTTAGTAAACAAACTAAGATATATGAATAGGAGTGGAGAATGAAAGAAAAATGAGAGTATATATTATGAAGATAACCTTATGTGAGGAAATCCAGGAACCAGAGAAAAAAGCATGATAGATATCCTTTTCCCTCATCAGAATGTAAGCTTCTTGAGGACAGGGGCTATCTTTTTTTTAAATTATATTTGTATCACTGTACTTAGCACAGTGCCTGCACATATAAATACTTAATAAATGCTAGGGTTCCTTCCTTCTTTCCTTCTTTTTTTTCCTTCCTTCCTTGATTCCTTCCTCCCTCCTGCTCTTCCTTCCTTTCTCAAGTCTTCTACCCCTCTCTCCCTCTTTCTTACCATAAAAGGGATTTTTCTTCTGCTCAAATATAAGTAACTTAACTCAAGGGAAGGAATGACAATGACTTGACTAAGATTTATTTTTTAATCTATGATCTTTCTGTTCTCTGCCCTTGCTCTTGACTAGGTATTTCCAATTAATTAATTAATTAATTAGATTGGAATATTTTTCCATGATTACATTATTCATGTCCTTTCTCTCCTCTTTTCCCTCCCTCCTCCCATAGCCAAAAAACAATTTCACTAGGTTTTACATGTGTCATTGATCAAAAACTATTTCCATATTATTAATATTTTCAGTAGTGATAATATAGAGTCTACATTCCCAATCATATCCCCATCAACCCATGTGATCAAGCAGTTGTTTTTTTTCTGCATTTCTCCTCTCACCGTTCTTTTTCTGAATGTGGATAATGTTCTTTCTCATAAATCCCTGAGAATTGTCCTGAATCATTGCATTGCTGCTAGTAGAGAAGTTCATTACATTCAATTGTACCACAGAGTATAATGTTCTCCTGGTTTTGCTCCTTTCGCTCTGCATCAATTCCTGGAGGTCTTTCCAGTTCACATAGAACTCCTTCAGTTCATTATTCCTTTCAACACAATAGTATTCCATCACCAACAGATACCACAATTTGTTCAGCCATTTTCCAATCGATGGACACCACTTCATTTTCCAATTTTTTGCCACCACAAAGAGCATGGCTATAAATATTTTTGTACAAGCATTTTTTTCTTATTATCTCTTTTGGGGTACAAACCCAGCAGTGGTATGGCTGGATCAGAGGGCAGGCATTCTTTTAAAGCCTTTTGGACATAGTTCCAAATTGCCTTCCAGAATGATTGGATCAATTCACAACTTCACCAGCAATGCATTAATGTCCCATTTTGCCACATCCACTCCAACATTTATTACTTTCCTTTGTTGTCATGTTAGCCAATCTGCTAGGTGTGAGGTGGTACCTCAGAGTTGTTTTGATTTGCATTTCTCTAATTATGAGAGATTTAGAACACTTTTTCATGTGCTTATTGATAGTTTTGATTTCTTTGTCTGAAAACTACCTATTCGTATCCCTTGCTCATTTATCAACGGGGGAATGGTTTGATTTTTTTGTACAATTGATTTAGCTCCTTATAAATTTGAGAAATTAGACTTTTGTCAGAGGTTTTTGTTATAAAGATTTTTTCCCAATTTGTTGCTTCCCTTGTAATTTTGGTTGTGTTGGTTTTGTTTGTACAAACCCTTTTTAATTTAATGTGATCAAAATTATTCATTTTACATTTTGTAATATTCTCTATCTCTTGCTTGGCCTTAAATTCTTATCTTTCCCATAGATCTGACAGGTATACTATTCTATGCTCACTTAATTTACTTATAGTCTCCTTCTTTATATATAAGACATTTACCCATTCTGAATTTATCTTGGTAAAGGGTGTGAGATGTTGATCTAAACCTAATTTTTCCCATACTGTTTTCCAGTTTTCCCAGAAGTTTTTGTTGACTAGATATTTTAAGAAACAGAAAATAGGTAGCTTACCTTCCCTTGAAAAAAAGGTAATATTTTATTAAAATTATTTAGTAAGCAGATTAAAGAAAGGGGAAAGGAACACACCTGTACAAAAATATTCATACCATCCCTTTTTGTGATGGCAAAGAACTAGAAACTGAAGAGATATCCATTGGGGAATGGCTGAACAAATTATAATATGTGCTTATAATGAAATACTATTGTGTCATAAGAAATGACAAACAAGATAGTTACAAAAAACCCTGGAAAGACTTATTTATGTGACGTGAGCAGAACCAGGAAAATGTTGTATAAAATAACAACAGTAATGTATGATGATCAACTGTGAATGATTTAACTATTATCAACAAAGTAAGAATCCAGGACAGCTCCAAAGAATTCGTAAGGTAAAAGGATGTCTACCATTATAGAAGAAACAGAGTTCAAAAGCAGATTGAAACATATCATTCTTCACTTTATTTCTTCCATTAATTTTTCTCTAGTGTAAATAATATGTATTTTGTTTCACAACATGAGAGACATGTAAATATGTGTTACAGAATAATATATGGATAATCTATATCATATTACCTGCCTTCTTGGGGAGGGAGGACAGGTAGAAGGGAAGAAGAGAACATGGGTTGGAAAAATGTCAGAAAGTAAATATTAAAAGTTGTATCAGCATGTAATCTGGAAAAAAGTTAAACTTAAAAAAAAAAAAAAAAGAGGAGAGATTGGTTTCTCCAACAAAAAGTTAGAGGTTTTTTGTTTTTGTTTTTGTTATTGACCCTTATAGAACAAGATGTGAGCTTACATTATAAAAGATTTAGGTTAGGTAAAGTTTAAGGAGTCTGGTCAAGTCTAACAATAAGAGATCTTCCACAATGGTGGGGAATAAATCTTAGAGTAAGGGTTCTTTTTTTTAAAAACATTTATTAATATTTATTTTTTAGAAAAGTTAACATGGTTACATAATTCATGCTCTTACTTTCCCCTTCACCCCCCCCGAGCTTCCCCCCCCATGGCTGATGTGTATTTCTACTGGTTTTAACATGTGTCATTGATCAAACCTATTTCCAAATTGTTCATGGTTGCATTGGAGAGTAAGGGTTCTTAACTTTTGTAGTAGCATGACCTTTTTTTAGCATTCTGTTGAAGTTTATGGATCCCTTCTCAGAACAATGTTTTAAATGCATAAAATAAAATACAGAAGATTACAAAGGAAACCAAAGGCTAATAAAAATAAACATGTAGTTTTTTCTATGTTCCTAAATCTTGTGAAATCTATCATGGGTATTCCATACACCACAGGTTGAGAACTCCTGTCTTAGAGGTTCCCAATATTCTATAGAATCCATAATAAAGAGGGTGCTTGAAGGGAAGGAAGGAAACAAGAATTTATCAAGTAACTTCTTTGCTTAACACTTTAAAAATATTATTTATTTTCATATGACAGCCTTGATTTGGGAGTGGCTAGATGGCTGGGTGTATTGAGAGCCAGTTCTAGAGATAGGAGATCATAAGTTCATATCTGGCCTCAGATACTTCTTAGTTGTGTGACCCTGGGCAAGTCACTTAGTACTCATTGCCAAGCCCTTACCACTCTTCTGCCTTGGAACCAATACACTGCATTGATTCTAAGAAGGTAAGGATTGAAATTAAAATACACCTACATGAGGTAGATGCTATTATTATCACCATTTTATAGATGAGACTAAGGCAAACAGAAATTAAGTGATTTGCCTAGAGTGACACAGTTAGGAAGTGTCTGAACCTGGATTTGAACTCAAGTCTCCCTGACTTCAGGCCAAGCACTCTATTTACTGTTCCACCTACAGAAGAAGAGAAGGGAAAGAGAGATTTTCTGTATTTAAATTCAGTGGAGGTTTAGGGATGGTGGTTCTTTGGTGAAAAAAAAAAGAAATTCTTTAGGGTAGACTAATGCTTTGTCCTAAATCTAAAAGAGGCTATTTCCATAATTTGCCAGTGGGAACAGCTGAACTAAAATTATAGCTGATGGATTTAGAACTTGAAGGTTCCTTAGAGGTCTTTGAGCAACTAAGGCCCAGAAAGGTAAAGGTTATGCGGGTAACAAGGGATAGAGTTAATATTTGAACACAGGAATTTTGACTCTAAATTCAGTGTTTTCTCCAGCTATTGCCAATTAGTACCATGCTCTCACCTACTCTAAGGCTGCCTATAAGTGGGAGATAATAGCAGAGAGAGTTCAGGCCTCTGGGCAGGTGTTTGTTGTGGTTGTGGTTGTTCAGCCTTATCAGTTGTGTATGACTCTTGGTGATCTCATTTAGGGTTTTCTTGACAAAGATGCTGGAGTAGCTTGCCATTTCCTCCTCCAGCTCATTTTACAGATGAAGAAGGCAAACAGTAAAGTGACTTGCTCAGAGTCACACAGGTAACAAGTGCCTAAATCCAGATTTGAACTCAGGAAGATGAGTTTTCCTGGCTTTGGGTCCAACACTCTATCCACTGAACCTCCTAGGTAGGTGTTGAGGTTGGCCCATTATGTTTTGGTGGTAATGAGTTTAGAGTTGTGTTTTAGAAAAAAGAAAAGCAGTAAAGCCATATGAGAACTTTTAGTTAAGCAGCTCAGTTTGAGGAAGGATAATTACCTGGATGGTTTTCCCTGTTTGTTTTTATTTGTATTCCCCTATATTATTCCTGTTCTTTGGAAAAGTCTTGTGTGTGGGATTATGCAGTAAAGTTATTCAAGGTCTTAAGGCAGCAGACACTCCAAAAGTCTGGCAGTTGCATGTTGTCAAAGTTATTCTGTACGTGCCTTACAAATTCCTCTTTGTATCTTGAATGTGCCTTCTCTAGCCTATAGAAGATAGGGTGTCTCTGTATAAATTATCCAGAGAGGGAATGCCAACCCAGGGGTCAGTTTCTCTCTGCAGTTATTCTTAAAGGACCACAGCATCCTTACTGACCAGAGGGAGCTCAGCTGAAGGCTGCCCAAACAGTTTCCCCCCATTAACTGGAACTAAGAAGTTAGTTCAACCTGGCCATTCTGGCTGGGACCAGATTTAACCAAGAAGATGAAATGGAATATTGCTCAAAATATTAATATATGAAATCTTCTGTCTCTATATATCGCATTCCCTCATCATCTGGCCACCTCTTTAATTCATGGTGTCAGGGATCAATCTGGCAAGAAAGAATCCTGGATTTAGAGATAAAGGCACTTTTGTTCAGATACCAACTCTCCTACTTACAACTTAGATGATCTTGGGAAAATCATTTTGTGTTTGTGGGCCTCAGTTTCTTCATCTTTAAATGAAGAGGTTGGATCATTGACCTTTAAGTTTTCTTCTAACTCTAGCTCCATGATCTCACGATCTTATAACTTGTCACACTATGATCAGATAGTTACTTAATCATAGCATAAAATAAAAAGAAAATTGATCAAGTGTACCTATGTAGATATATCTGCTCCCAATTGGCTCCTAAATTTCCTCCAGATTGTCCTCCCAGATTTTTTGGGTGTGGAAGGAAGATCGCCAACCACACAATTTGATAGCTCATGGAAAAGTGCAATGAAAGGAAGTGACTATCTAACATCTCTGTATAATAGACAATATATTAGGGAAAGTGGAAAGAGATTGGGGCAGAGACTGTGCTAATAGAAGAATTTCCTTTCCAGTTCATTAGCCCAGTGGGATTTCCAGTAGTTGGAAATCTCTGGCTCACTAGAGTCCATGACTACCACAGGAGTAGCAAAGTAACTCCTTTCTGCCACAGCCCTGGTCACTCCTTCTATGTCATGGAAGCCCAGTAGACAAAATCCAGTGGCAGCAGCTCCTTCCCATCCCTCCCTCCCCACCCCAATCCTGTCTCCTACCTCTTTGCCCTTTTGGTACTCAAAAGTTCTAATACAAGGTCAGTTGAAGGTAAAGAAGAAGCCAACCCTGGTTGCTTCACTCCACACACCCCTGTTCTATATCAGAGGCTTCTGATCTGTTGTAAATGAATGTTTCCTTGACTCCTCATGAGTGGGAAAGAGATCCATCCTTGGATTCCTTTTCCTCTTGCTCCTTGCCTATTGCCTGTCATTCTGTGAAAGCTCTGCTCTAGAAGCTCTTTTCTGATAGTTACTCTCTCTCAAAAATACTATTTCAGGAGGGCAGCTGGGTAGCTCAGTGGATTGAGAGTCAGGCCTAGAGATGGGAGGTCCTAGGTTCAAATCCAGCCTCAGATACTTCCCAGCTGTGTGACCCTGGGCAAGTCACTTGACCCCCATTGCCCATCCTTACCAGTCTTCCACCAAGGAGCCAATACACAGAAGTTAAGGGTTTAAAAAAATTTTTTTAAATTCAAAATACTATTTTAAGAAAGGTATTAAATGCCTCACTTCTCCTCACTCATACTTTCTTTGGACTCTTCTTTGCCTGCTACCTTACCCCTAAATGAGTCAATTTCCTCCCTATCCCACCCAGCTTTACAGTTCCCCTATGTTATTTTTTTCCATTAGAATATAGATTCCTTGAGGATAGGAACTTCTTTTTCAAGTGTCATTCTGCTTTTATTTTAAAATTTTTATTTTTATTATCATACAAAACATACTTCCATATTGGTCATTGTTGTACTATGAATATACATATATGCACTTATATGAAACCAAAACTCCAAAATAAAATCATAAATACACTGATGGGAAAGATAATATGCTTTGATCTGCATCCAGAGTATAGGAATTATTTTTGCTTGTATATGTATCCCCAGTGTTTAGTTCAGAATTTGGCACAAAGTAAGTGGTTAATAGATATTCTATTTATCTGAGCCAATAGATCAATCTCTGAAGTTTTCTGGTAATCTGCATTCCATTGAACTTCTCCATCATATCATGCCCCTTTTCCCCTTCAGCTTCTTTTTATATATTGACTTCCCTATATAGAATGTAAGCTCCTTGAGGGCAGGGATTATCTTCCTTTTTCTTGTATTTGTATTTCTAGCACTTGCTGGTTAGCAAGAACTTGATATATGCTTCTTTTTTTAGTGGGGAGGGGAATCTCTTTTTTATTTTATATATTTTTTACCAATCACATGTAATAACAAATTTCCCCATAAGTTTTCTGAATGTATTTGATCCAAATTGTCTCCCTCTCTCCTTCCCTTCCTGCTCCTGGAGCTGGAAAGCAATTCAATCTGAGTTATACATGTATTTTCATGCAAAACATATTTCCATGTTGTTCATTTATAAAACCCAAATCCCAAAACATATATCCAAATAGACAAGTAAAAA
The DNA here is from genome assembly GCF_016433145.1 of Gracilinanus agilis. NCBI lineage: Eukaryota > Metazoa > Chordata > Mammalia > Didelphimorphia > Didelphidae > Gracilinanus > Gracilinanus agilis. Next base: position 672,936,704 of record NC_058130.1, on the reverse strand, counting down.
AATTGCATGCTTTGTTCTGCATCTGATTCCAACAGTTCTTTCTCTGGAGATGGATGGCATTCTTTGTCCTAAGTCCTTCAGAAATGTCCCGGATCATTGCATTGCTGAGAGTAGTTAAGCCTCTCACAGTTGATCATTCTACAGTATTGCTGTTACTGTGTACAATGTTCTCCTGGTTCTGCTTATTTCACTCTATATAAGTTCATGTAAGTTTTTCCAGTTTTCTGAAAACATCCTGTTCATCATTTCTTATAGCACAATAGTATTCCATCAGCATCATGTACCACAGTTTGTTCGGCCATTCCCCAATGGATGGACATCCCTTTAGTTTCCCATTCTTTGCCACCACAAAAAGAGCAGCTACAAATACTTTTGTACAAGTAGGTCCTTTCCTGTTTTTTTTTATCTCTTTGGGATACAGACTTAAAGTGATATTACTGGATCAAAGGGTATGCAGATATATGCTTCTTGACAAGTATCACCAGGACCAATTCTTCCAGTCTCATCCTTGCTAAATCATTGTCATCGCAAGGCTTAGAAGTAAACAATAATTCAGAGAAAGTGTATCAGGACACACACAACAAAGGACTTTATTTCACAAGACCAGCAATAGTTGCATCCCTAATATCTTATGAATCTTTCCTTATTTTCTCACATGTGTCTCTGGCAAAGATCATGGACAGGGGGTCTCTTAATCAGAAACAGTTTGGCATATGTGACTGCCAAATTTCCTTTTGGGAAAGGCAGGTCTATAAAAATGGACTAAATTCATATATCTGGGGTGATTTAAATTTGATCTTGCTTAAACGCAGAGGGATAGATTGGGTCACTTCAGAACTTCATAATTCTGTTATTATTAGGTATCAGACCCCCCAGAAATGCTAAACTATGCCAGCAGATGGCTCCACAGACAATAGTATGATTTCATTGTCTCCAACATGGCCCCCAAACAAAACAAAATTGCACACTCCAAAGGCTCTTCTGAGCCCAAGGTTTTCTTGGTGTGAATATATTCTTAGGACATAATAAGTTTGAGAAAAAATAATGAGCAAAATCATAAATCACTCTGAATCATAAAAAAATAGGAGTCAGTCATTTCTACCTGAAAAATATTCCTTCCCCATTTTGACCTTTAAAGTTGTCTTTAAACTTGTTCATTATTGCACTTCCCATGTCTCATAGCATCTCCTCCAGCAAAATTATAAAAAACACCAATGAACAAATATCTTCCAGAGTTATATTTCCAAGTAGTTCAGCTTTGCTGTGTCTCTCACAAGCACATATATTTTTTGTTCCTTGGATTTTCAGGCAATAAAAAACAAAACAAAATGAAACAAAACTGATAAAATTGAGTCAGAATTCTTTCGGATGCAAGGAGCCAAGGACAGTGAACCAGGTGACAGAGGTGGAAAATTTTAGAGTTCGCATCCAAGAATTAAGGCTTTTTTGGTCATGAACCTCTCCACACTTTGCTAGTCTAGCATGTAGAAAGCAGATTCCGTACTTGAAAGAAATATGCTTGGAACCTTTCTGGCCTGACTGAATCCACCAGGATTCTCTGCCACCTCTGAGAATGCAGCGTCACCTCTATGCCATGAAGAATGCGATGGCGAAGAATGTCATGGATCCAGATAGCTAAAGAGAGACATCACCTCTCCTTTAAGTCTCCTCTTCTCCAGGCTAAACCTTCTTGGTTTCTTCAACTATTCTTCATATTACATTATAGCTTCTTCCCATTGTTAATGTCTCTCAGAATATGCTACCTAGATTTGAACATAGTACTCCACATTGGAGTTGTACCAATGCAAAATACAAAATACAGTGGAACTTTCCTCGTTCTAGATACTAGATTTCTTGCTGATTCAAACTGTCGCAAAAGTCCACCATGTGACCTGATATCCTCAAAGATGGTGCCACAGGAGTACAAGCTCTTATATAGTCCACTAAGCCGGAGGTCACTGAATTCAAGCCAAGTGACAGACTGTGTCTGCTATCTGAGGACTAGCCAAGCCAACTTCAGAGAGGCTTATCACCAGAAGGGTGACCACCAGGTGATGAATTTTTCTGGCCACAGCAACCAGCAAAACAAGCACTGTTATAAAATGCTTTTCAGTCTTATACAACCTTGATTTGCTTTACAGTTGACAGTACTGGAGTAGCAGAAACTGGAGCAGAAGATACTAAAAATCAGTTTGTGGCCCAAGAACTTATAAAGCATAGGCCAGAACCACAGGTCTGGACTCACACAAACTATATTCAGTCTTAGAGCATTCTCAGCAAATAACTTTGTGGCTCCCACTTCTACCCAGGAAATATCAAAATATAGCCATGATTAAATCTCCCCCAAAGGCAGAAGGGCCTTCAGATCCCAAGCGAAGATCTGAGCTAACAAGATATCAGAATATAAGATAGGATTCCATTAATATAAAATGTAGAGGATTCATAAACCCATAAACAATCAGCTCTTAACCTACTCAGTCAATAAGCAGTTTAGTAAGGGCCTACTTAATCTCTGTGCTAAGCTCTAGGGATATAAAGGAAAGCAAAAACAGTTCTTGACTTCAAGGGGCTCATAATCTCCAGGGCCATGGGTCCACATGAGGTGTGGCACCAGCAAAGAGAGAGGTTTGGGTTATTCTTTCTCTAGGCCTGGCTCCTCCTTTCCTTTTTTAAAAAAATTATTTAAATGCTTACATTTTTTCCATGGTTCCATGATTTATATTTTCTCCCTTCCTTTCCCCTTCCCCCCCTCCCAGAGTTGATAAGCAATTCCATTGGGCTATACATATATATTATCACTCAAACCCATTTCCATATTATTCATTTTTGCAAAAGAGCAATCCTTTAAAACCAAAACCCAAAATCCTATACCTATATAAACAAGTGATAAATCACATGTTTTCTTCTGCATTTCTACTCTTACACTTCTTTCTCTAGATGTAGATAGCATCCTTTCTCATAAGTCCCTCAGAATTGTACTGGATCACTGCATTGCTGCTAGTAGCAAAGTCAGTCACTCTGTGTATAATGTTCTCTTGGTTCTGCTTATTTCACTGCACATCAGTTCATGGAGGTCCTTCCAGTCCTTATAGAAATCTATCAATTTATCATTCCTTACAGCACAATAGTATTCCATCACCATCATATACCACAATTTGTTCAGCCATTCCTTAATCGAGGGACAAACCCTCATTTTCCAATTTTTTTGCTACCACGAAGAGGCTCCTTCTTTTCCTAATGGGTTGCATGGAAGTACAGGTCTTTCTCTAGAGAGCTCAGTCCATCCCGGCTGTCTGTATCTGGTGCTCTCTTTCCCTGTCTCTCTGTCTCTCTTTCTGTCTATCTATCTCTGTCTCTATGTCTCTCCTTCTCTGTCTGTTTCTCTGTCTCTGTCTGTCTGTCTGTTTTTCTGTCTCTGTCTCTCCCTCTCTCTCTGTCTCTGTCTTTCTCTCTCTCTCTGAAGGTGAAATCTGCTTTTTCTCCTCCCTGTAACTCTTCTGGCAAATGATCTCTGTCTCCTTTTAAAAGGATAGGCCAAGGGCCAGCCTATGTGTGAACATCACCATTGACACCCAAACCAAGGGCCACAGAGGACAAAAGGAGCTCACTTTCTATCAGAGCTTGCTTTGACCAGGCAATCGTATACTTTGTTCAGGAGATAATAGAGTGGAGCAGCAAGGCTTACCAAGTTCTTCTGGGGCCAACCTAAGCATTTCTACTACAAACAAACGTTGAAGGAGGCAGGGTAGTATTGTGGGAAGGAAAATGGCTCTGGAGACAGAGGACCTGAGGTTTGACCCTTACTACTTGTATGACCTTAAGCCAGTCACTCAACTTCTTTAGACCTCAGGTTCTGCCTCTGTAAAATAAGACAGTTGAACTACAGACTTTTTCCAGCTCTAGAAACCTAATAGCTAGTGTTTATTCTGTGTTCTAAGATTTGCAAAACACTTTACATCTGTTAACTCATTTGATTCTCATAATGACCCTGTGAGGAAGGTGCTATTATTATCCCCATTTTTACAGATGGGGAAACAGAAGTTGAGAGAGGTTGTGTTTTATGATCTCATGACCTATTAGTACTCTTAAAAAAAACCTTTACTTTCTGTCCTAGTAACAACTCTAAGTCCAAAAGGCAAGGGCTAGGCAACAGGCAGTAAGTTACTTGCCCAGGGTCACACAGCTGGTCTGAGCCATGTTTATACTTGGGACCTCCTGTCTCTCAGCCTGGCTTTCTGTCCACGGTGTCACCCATCTGCCCTTATTCGTGTTCTTCACACACAGTCTTTGTCTGACAGTTCATGAGTTGATCCTCTACTGGAAAAAATGAACACATTCTTATAGACATACTTACCATGATTAAAGCCAGAAGACAAAGAGGGCAAAAGGTCTCTGTGGCTAAGGAGAGTGGAAAGGATGATGGAAAGATGTCCTTCTAGACTCAAACTTCATAATAATGACTACTGCTGACACTGCATTTTGGAAGTTGAAGAACACTTTACTCTCATTTCATTTCATCTTTACAATAGCCTTGTGAGGCAAGTGCTGTTATTGTCCCCATTTCACCTGTAAGGAAAATGGGGCAGAAAGAGAGTAATCCTGGTCTAGGGTGGCACAGCTGGGAAGTGTCTGAAGCAATATTTGAGCTCACATCTTCTAAGTCCTGCACTTTATCCACTGGCCTGATGCCACCTGGCTGACTCATTTCATGGATTTCATGGGGCATTTAGGCTCTTCCAGCTCACAAATACAAGCAAACAGATTACAATGAAGATGATTACTTATTTCTAAGATACATTTCAGGCCTCAAAGGGAATTAATCAGTCATTTAGTCCAGCCCACTTCTTCTGTAAGTAAAGAAATTGAGACCCAAAGGATAAGTGACTTGTTTGAGGTCACAAGTTTGTCCCTGACAAAGCCAGATTTCAAACTGAGTTTCTCTAATTCCATATTCAACTCTTCTTACCACTGTAGATCACTTCCAGATCAAGCATTCATCATTCTTTGATTTATTTATTGCTATCACACACATCTGGGACTGACACAGAAGTAGAAGTTGTCAGCCCTGTGCCCTTGGGTTGAAAACACCAATGCAATGCCAACTGTCCTTTCCACATTGTATATATGAAATCACAATGGTCAGCCTTTCCTGTAAAAAGAATAGGTGATCTTCTGTGTGATTTGATGTGCCCATTTCCCAATTCTGTCCCTCCGTTATCTTTCCCATTTGTCTATACTGAAACTCTATTAGAATTTTATTTCTCTGGCTTTCAGTGAATAAATATTAACAAAATGAATATGAAATATAATCTAATCAAATCAATATCAAAATAAATACATATTAAGTGACTACAATGCCAGGCACTAGGTGCCAGTTTCCCATTAATTCTAGCAGCTTCTTGACTTGTGCATCATAATTTCTCTTGACTGCTGTCACCACTATGCCAGAGAAGTGTCACATTTCACTGGAGATAAAAATGTAAAAAAGGAAAGCAGTTTTCTGTCCTCAAGGAACTTATGATCTATTGGGAAAGACTCACCAAAGGAAGCCCCCAAAGGAGGGCATGGCAGAAGGTACTCTGTGTGGGATGATGCTGGAGCCATCTGAAGGAGCACAGAGAAGTGGGAAATGGGGAGAGAGCTGGCCGAGCGCCCTCCTTAAATGGAGGATCTGGATAGATGGGCAGGGGCACAAGTGCTGAGAAGGGAGCACCGAGGCAGAGCCATCTTGTAGGATGATGAGGTTCCTCAGGGAAATGATGGAGAAATGCAAAGGAATTTGGGCATGATGACAAATGATGGAAAAATCAGCCTTATTAACAGACTGTGGTCCCTACAACCTAAAGGCCAGGGAGGTTAGATTTTTCTCCTCCTTTAGGATTCTCTGGTACCCGTAAGGGGATTGAGGGGGAAGGTGAAGGTTTCTGCAAATGGATCCAGCCCTCACTAATAATGTTCTCAAGTAAGGGCCTCTATACCCTAGTTCCATTTATCCACTAACAGTTGGATTGGTATTTAAAAGATTTACTTCAGGACTTATTTTTTTTAACCCTTACCTTCTTCTATCCTAGAATCAATACTAAGTAACAGTTCCAAGTCAGAAAAGCAGTAAGGGCTGAGCAATTTGGGGTTAAGTGACTGGCCAGAGTCACACAACTAGATAGTGTCTGAGTGTTGGACTTGAACCCAGGACCTGTCATCTCCAGTCTTGGCTCTCTATCCAATGAGCCACTTCTCTGCACCTACTCCCAAAATTATAATCACAAACATGCACATTTACTCCCTCCATGTTTGGGAGGTATAATCATCCTCCCCATCTTTACCACCTCAGTCACTGCAAAAAGGAAGGGTTTAAAGTCATCACTTAGCTTGAGTCCATCTAATAGAGCATCATCCCAGTTCCAACTCTAAAAGCCCCTCGGAGGCGTCCATGGCTTTCATGCCAGGTTGTGAGCTCTACCATCCCCTAGCCCAGGCCATCCTGGCTCCAAGCTTGTCTTGGCTCAGACTCCCTTGAGAATCACCTCTGACCAGCTGAAATGGGGAGGCAAACAACCCTGAAGAGCAACTCTTACCCTTGGGCCCATTTCTTAGAGCTAAGATGAAAGAGAGGAACAGGGGAAAGCTCGTGCTTGCCTTCCTTCCTGGCTAGGAGTTAACTGGGATCTTCATCTTCTGGAAGCAGCAGATAAGAATTCCTGAAAATAACTCAACAGAAAAGGAGGGGAGGCAGAAAAAAGAGAATGGCTCTGCCTCGCCCATTTTAAAGTCATTGATAACCAGGCACTCCCACCCACAGGCAAACCAGTGAGCATGCTCAAAATGCTCCTCAGGGGCATCTCCAGAGAGGGGGCAGCCAGGAACCCAGAGGATAGAGAGCCAGGCCTAGAGATGGGAGGTCCTAGGTTCAAATCTGATCTCAGACACTTCCTAGCTGGGTGACCCTGGGCAAGTCACTTAACCCTCATTGCCTAGCCCTTACCTCTTTTCTGCCTTAGAACCCATACTCAGTATTAATTATAAGACAGAAGGTAAGGATTTAAAAATAAAAGAGAGAATGAGATATACCCAGAGAAGCCTAAATTATGTGAAAATACAAGTACTACTCTGAGGGGTGACATTAAAGGATTTAATCATTAACATTTTTCTATGAATTAATTAATACATTTTCAGATGGTGAAGCTGCTGGAGAGCAGGCCTTCTAATAGAAGGGGGAAAAAATAGATCTGAAACCTAGAACATTACCCGGAGAGGAGGGGATTGGTTGGGAGACCCTGACCATCCGGGGATTAGAAGGTCCTGACAGTCCTGGGCAGTGTGGAAGGAAGGAAACCGCCAACTGACAACCTTTTTCAAAGTTTTGTCCTGCTTGTTGGTGTCCTTCCTAAAATATGACACCCAGAACCCAACAAATCACAACATATGCTGCCCGGTGGGGGCCAGGTATGGCAGATCTATCAGTTCCTCATTTCTGGGTGCTTCTCCTCTCTTAAGGCAGCCAAGGCCTGGCCGCATGAGGGTTTTTTGGCCTTTCTCACATTATTGACTCATTCTGAACTTTCAGCGCACCAAATCTCACAATTTCTTTTCAAATGAATTAATTTTGTTAAGCCTCTCCATTCCTGTACTACTGAAGTTGATTTTTTTATGCAAGTACAACTTTACTAGTATTCTGATTAAATTGTATCTTGTTCCATTCAGCCCAACCTCAAGATCTTTTGGTATCCTGTCCGCTACTGTATTCATTACGCCATCTTTGTGTCACTGGAAATGGTAAGTAAGTAAACGTTCCTGGTACTTCAGCAGAGGCTCATGAACTTTGTTCAGTCGTTTTTCAATTATGTCTGACTTCCCGTGACCCCATTTGGGGTTTTCTTGGCAGAGATACTGGAGTTATTTGTTATTTCCTTCTCCATCTCATTTTACAGATGAGGAAACTGAGGCAAACAGGGTTAAATAACTTGCTGGGAGGCAGGGGGGTAGTGCAGCTAGGTGGCTCAGTGAATAGAAAGGCAGGCCTGGAGATGGGAGGTCCCAGGTTCAAATCTGGCCTTGGACATTTTCTAGCTGGGTGACCCTGGGCAAGTCACTTAACTCTCATTGTCTAACCCTTACCACTCTTCTGCCTTGGAGCCAATAAGCTGTATTGATTCTAAGATGAAAGGTAAGGGTTTTTAAAAACATCACTTCAGGCCCCACACTCTATCCACTGCCCCACCTCAGAGCAATAGTAGATATTTCAGTGAATTAAATTCTAGTTCAATTCCAGGAAAAGTTTTCTAAAAAGCAGAACTCTCTGGAAGTAGAGCAGGATGCTTTAAGAGACTGCAGTTTCCACATCAGTGAATCTATTCAATGATAGCTAGATGAATACTTCTCAGGAAAGCTACAGAGGGAGTTTCTGTATATGCACAAATTAGACTACATCACCTCTGAAGTACCTTACATCTTTGAGATTCTCTATTTCATTGAATACAGAGAAGAAAGAAGACAGTCACTGTTTTCTATTAAATGGTTGGAAATCAAATCACAGAATTTCAGAATTGTATAGGACCACCACAGTGCCATCTAGTGTATTCCATTGCTGAAGTCTTCAAGTTTTCATTCGCACTCCCCACCTCTCATTGCTCATGTTTTTCCTGTGAGATTACCTCCCTTCTGCAATTTGCTTGTATGTATCTAATCTGTCTGTCTGTCTGTCTGTGTGTCCATCCATCCATCCATCCATCCATCCATCCATCCATCCATCTCTCCATCTCTATCTCTCCATCCATCATCCATCTATCAATCTATCCATATCTATCTATCTATCTATCTATCTATCTATCTATCTATCTAACTAACTAACTAACTAACTAACTAACTAACTAACTATCAATAGTTCTTTGCAAAGTATCTCTCTTATCAGAACCTCAACTCCTTGAGGGCTGGGGCAAAGGCCTTTTCTTATATCCCTATTGCTTTGCGCACTGCTTGGCACATAGTAAATGTAACAGCAGAGTGGGCTTCATTTGTGTAGTGAGGCAAGGACAATGTCTTTGTGCAGCTTGAAGGAAGGCAGAGCAGATTACTGTAACTTCTTTTCCCTCTCACTCTCCTGCAAGCAAGACTTTTATTCCTTCCAGGAGAGAAAGGAAAAATTTGAGACTAAGATCACTCTCTTCTCCTCAGTCAGAGGAGGTACAAGCCTAGAATTATATCTACCTTCTCTTGTAGATATTGCTTGTCTAGGGATTATAATTGGGTTCAACCCAATTGTTGATTACTTTGACTTTATCCAAATCATAATGTAATAGAAATCAGAGAAGGTGTGTATATACCTAAAAAGCCCCCAAGGAAGACTAGCTAAGGCTAGAGCTCTCTGATCTTCTGCTGATTCCACCCCATCCCTCATGTGGGGCAGGGTATTCATCTCCACTGATAAGGAGAGAGTCCCATAACCAAGAAAGACATCAGCACTTTAAAATAACACTGGTTGTATTCCTGGCATCCTAGGCAACCAATCTTGGTATCATTGAAACTGAAACAGATAGATGCATGTTATCAATGCATGCAGTAGACACATCACTGTATAGAGCATCACCTGTGAGGATACTATGAGAACAACTGCCTACCTACATACCAGAGAGATCTCTCTCTCTCTCTCACACACACACACACACACACACATGCATGCATTTTAAAAATGCTTATAGATCTCTAGTAGGCAACAGTCACTCAAAATCAATAAACCAGGCTAACCAACAAAGCTAGCTAGCTAGAACAATAAATAAATAAACATCAATAAAAATAAAATAAACATCAATAAATCTATATAGAAAATGGTGGTTGTTCAGTCATTTCAAGTGTATCCAACTCTTCATAATCTCATTTGGGGGCTTCTTGCCAAAGATACTGGAATGGTTTGCCATTTCCTTCTCTAATTTATTTTGTAAAGAGAAAACTGAGACAAAGAGGATTAAGTGATATGCCCAAGATCACACAGCTAATAAGTATCTGAGGCTGGATCTGAACTCATGAAGATGAGTCTACCAGACTCTAGGCCTGTCATTCTATCTCCTCCACCTAAGAATTATTATTTTCTAAATGAAAAATGAGAAAAGTGAGTCAGAGGGGGTCATTGACTTGCTTACTACCACACAGCTGATAAATGGTAGAGGGAGAAGTCAAACCCTGGACTTTCCATTCCAAGTCTACTATTCTTTTCACTAGGCATACCCCTTCCACATAGATTAAAGAGATAAGGAAAGGCCTTCTGTAGGAAGTGATCTTTAGTTGAATCATTACATATGAAAAAAAAGTTTCCTAAGCATAGGGACAGAAAATGCAATGAAAATAATACAGACAAAGGTCTTGAATTGGGTTTGGACATGACCAGTGCATAGCTATAATGACAAATTCTGGCTCTCAAGATAAATTCATCTGATTAGTGAGGTAGGGGCTGGAGTAGCATGTAGTCCTCCCCAGTTAGCTAGTCACACTGGGGCAGGAGACAGCCATTCCTCAAAGAGTTGACCCAAAACTCCATATCTATGACCTTCTATATTTCAAATGAAGGCTGAGAGTTGGTGGGGTGGGGAAAGGTGGCAGGCAAGGACTGTGGTGGTAGAGAAAAGTGGAAGCTTTTCTTCCTCAGAGGAGACATGTGTCTATAAACTATAATTTATAAAGAAATAAACTGAATCCTAGCATTCTGAAAGATATACTATCTCTATTGATGTGAGTGAGAATGCATGTGGAACTTGTCAATAAAATGCATTCTAGGCTTAAGTAACATTCATAATATTGTCTTTCTTTACAAAGATTGCCAGTAATAAAGGAATATATATAGTTTCTTTTTTAAAAAAAGTTGTTTGTGTACTAATACCCCTTGGAGCTGATACAGCTTTTTTGATGTGAGGTCATAAAAAAAAAATCAATTATATTTTGGCCAAAAAGCAAAATCAAAGAAAATTTAGGCTTGGTTACTTATGAACATTGCTATTTCAGAAAAGCCACCACACCAGGAAATGATAAACAATGGTAGCTAACCAACGAGTGATTAATTATAAATCGCCACAGGAGATATACAGCGTTATTTGGGCACTTTACTAGTCTGGTGGATTAGTGATTAGCTTAATATGATACAATGATAGAGAAATTTAGAAAGCCTCCATGTTTTCTCATCCAATGATATTCTCAAGCATCTGTGCTTTTTTATAAATTCAGTTTGTTCTTATTTTTGAGGCTATCTTCCTATCTCACCTAGGCTAGAAGTATAGTGGTCATTCATAGGCCACATCTCACTACTGATTGGCATGGAAGCTTTGACTTTCTCTGCTTCTGACCTGGACCAGTTCGCCCCTCTTTCGGAAGCTTAGTGGCTTCCTTGCTCCTAATGGTTCACCATATTGGTGCCAGAATTAACGTGGACATTCAATGGGCTTAGCCAACTGTTGTTCAGGACTCCTGATTCAAGTGATCCATCAGCCTCAGCCTCCCAGTAGTAGGAATTACAAACATGTACCACGATGGCCAACAAATTCAATTTGACATATATTTATTAATCACCTATGTTCAAAGGTAGGGGCAGCTAGGTATTGCAATGGACAGTGTTCCTGGACTGGAGACAGAAGGATTCATCTCCCTGAGTTCAAATCTGGCCTCAGATACTTACAATCTCTGATGATCAGTGAAAGACTTAGCTACTTTGATCAGTACAGTGATCCAAGATAATTCCAAAGGACTATCTACCTCCAGAGAAAGAACTAATGAACTCTTGAATTGGATGGAAGAATCCTTTTGTTTCACTTTCTATATATTTCTTTTTTTGGGGGGAGGGGGAACATGGTTAATATGAAATATGCTTTTCATGATGTCACATGAATAATTGACATCATATTGTTTACCTTCTCAGGGGGTTGGGGAAAGACAGCAGAAGAGGAAGGAAATTAAAACTCAAAATAGAAAATAAATGTTGAAAGTAAACAAATAAATTATTTTAAAGGGAGGGGTATAAAAGGATTAATGGTTGGGACAGGACTTTTATTTGGCAGAAGACCAAGAAAAAAGCAGAATCGAGATGCTTATTGACAAATAAAGCACAAAATACCACTTCTTCCCTCTCCCCCCCTTTTCCCTAAATGCAGTTAGCAAGGCTAAGGAATATTTTCACGTATTAAAATATCATTAGTTAGTCTGCTAAAATCTAAGCGTGTACTAGTTTTAAAAATTTTATGTGGTTCAGTGAAAATAGTGGATTTGAGGTCAGAAGGGCCAGGTTGGAATCTTGCCCATTGATACTAACCTCTATGAAACTTGGTTTTCTCCATCTGTCAAATGAGGACTACATGACCTGACATGTACCTTCCAGCATTAAATCTGTTATCCTAAGGACAAAATGTTCTGCTCAGATCAGGCTGAGGAAAAGGAATGGGTCACCCAAAGCTCCAAAGGTGAGGGTAGGGAGGGGAAGAAGCCCTAGATTAAGGTCAGAGTTAGGGTCTCTTTTTTCCTTCCTAGCCATTCCTTCTCAGGTTTTTAGCATGCTTGCTTCAATCTCTGGAATACCCTTGGTTCTTAATGTACTTAATAAGTCTCATCAATTACTCTTTGAACAAAGGACCTGACTAAATATCTTTAATTTTTTTAACACTCTTCCTATGCAAGATTACTCTAGACCCCAAGTAATTTTTTTTTGCCTTTATTCAAAAGTCTATGAATGATCGAATGAGATTTGTTCTCACCTCCTTAAAGTATTTTTATCACTTACTTTAAATGGGGTGGGATGACTTGACTGAGTAAATCATTCAAAGCTTAGAGAAATTTATTATATTTCACAATCATGCTCTGGAAAGCAAAGGAAGTTGAAGCCATCCAGCAGCTTCACGAAGATTCCTAGTGGGTTGGACACTTAGAAAGGGGAACCAAGGACTGAGTGAAAATGGGTTACGGGTTAAGGATTAATGGAAAGAGAACATAAGGCAAGAATAAAGACACACAGACACAGAAAGTTTGGGCACAAGGTAGACAGACAGCGAGTAAGCGAACTGATTTCTTGTCACTTTTATTGGGGTTACAACCGTAGGGGGGGAAGGGGAGAGCCCAGTGGCCTGATACATTAACATTATGAGGTAATCATCATAAAATGCAAACCGCCAAAACCAAAAACAATAGGTAGACCTGAGATCCGGATCCAGAGCTGATATGGCCTAAGGCATCTACTGCTGTTTGATATCTATGTTAATTGATCATTGAAGGAAAAGTAAGGAGACTGAGATAACTGACCTCTCCTCTGGGGTGTAGCCTTAGGGAAGGGCTAGGGATTTGGCCTGGTCGATGTTCAATTTGACTCAAGATTACAGAGATCAATCATTAGCAGTATAAGAGTTAAGTTTTTGAATATTTCTTAAAATAATATCACAATTAATGTATACCTGGATTGCTACAGAAGTACATCCTAGAGTAGGGCAACATGAGAAGTTTGCAATGGAAATAAAATCTGAGAGCTGGAAAGAACATTGGAGGTCATTTAATTCAACTGGACCATACTACGAATTCCTCCTACAATATCATAGATGAGAGACTATCACCCTCTGCTTGAAAACTTCCACAGATGGGGGAAATCTCCCTACCAATGTAGTCCATTTTGAATAGCTCAAATTGTCAAGAATTTTTTTCTTTCATTAGAACCTGAATCTGCCCCTCTCTAATTTTCACTCACTTGTCCTAATTCTGTACCCTGGGACCAAGCTGAATAAGATTGACCCCTTCAAATACTTGGGGATAGAGATCATGCATTATCATGTCATTCATTCAACGAATAAGTTTTTTCTATAAGGTCCTGTTCTGAGACCTGGAGGAAACCAAGATGAATCAGACAAATGCCTTCATGGAGCAAACTATAATGAGAGATGATAATTTAACATTTATTAAATGCCAGAGGCATTTACTATACAGACCATGGGAAACACAGAGCCATAATTTCAGGAGTTCAAGTTAATAATTATTTACATTTATGAAGTGCTGAGTTTTTTTTTTTTATTAGGCCTCAGATTTTATTGGTATAGAAAATTCTCCATGACGCAAATCCTTTCATCACACAGATAAGTACTTTAAATCTGCAACCTAAAGTATTGAAGATTTGTTTTGGGTATTCTGAGGTTTGGAAAACATTACTCACAACAACCCTTTGAGGTTTGTTGTTGCTCAGTCTGTTTTAATCATGTCTGACTTGTTATCCTATTTGGAGTTTTTCTTTTTGCAAAAATATTTTATCAATTACATGTAATAACAATTTTCCATATAAGTTTCCTGAAATTATATGATCCAAATTATCTTCCTTCCTCTTTTCACTCTCCTTTCCTCGAAATGCTAAGCAATTTAACATGAATAATACATGTATTATCATGAAAAACACATTTCCATATTACTTATTTTTGTAAGAGAATAATCATATAAAACCAAAACCCCCAAGTAAAAACCCCATTAAAAACTAAAAAAGAAAAAAAGTAGTATGCTTGGATCTACATTCCAACTCCAACAGTTCTTCCTCTAAAGGTGGATAGCATTCTTTGTCATAAGTCCTTCAGAATTGTCCTGAATCATTGCACTGCTCAGAGTAGCTAAATCTATCACAGTTGATCATATTGCACAATATTGCAGTGTACAATATTCTCTTGGTTCTGCTTATTTCATGCTGTATCAGTTCAATAGGTCTTTCCAGTTCTTTCTGAAATCATCTTGTTCATCGTTTCTTATAGCACAATTATTTTCCATCACCATCATATATCACAATTTGTTCATTCCCCAATTGATGAACATCCCCTTAATTTCTAATTCTTTGCCACTACAAAAAGGACTGCTATAAATATTTTTGTACAATTAGGTCTTTCCCCCTTTTTTGTTCTCTTTGAGATATAGACCTAGTGGTAGTATTACCGATCAAAGGTTATGTACTGTTTTTTTACAGCCCTTTGAGCAAAGTTCCAGATTGCCTACATTCAGAGTTTTCTTGGCAAAGATCCTGGAGTGGCTTGTCATTTTCTTCTCCAGCTCATTTTACAGTTGAGGAAACTGAGGTAAACAGGGTTAAGCGACTTGCCCAGTGTCACATAGCTTGTAAATCTCTGAGGCTGGATTTGAACTCAGATCTTTTTGACTCTAGGCCTAGTGTTCTATCCACTTCATCATTTAGCTGCCCTTATCCTTTGAGATAGGTTATTCAAATATCATTATTCCTATTTTGTAGATGAAAAAATTGTGGTTCCGAGAAGTCAAATAACTTCATGTCATGTCATGACTATATGGCTAGTAACTATCTAAGGAAGGATCTGAACTCAGGCCTCCTGACTGCAGATCCAGCACTCTTTCACACCACCACATTGTCTCTTTAAGGAAAAATAGACTAATTATAGCATCTTAGACCCTAAAATATTCTGTTTTGAATGACTCTTCTGGTGCCTACTGCAGCATATTGTCCAATCTTCCTCCAGTTCTTTATCTGCTCCTCCTCTCTGCCTCCCCATCCAAATCTAATTTAGCCTTAAAGTTTTATGCATTCACTACCTGGATTTCTTCCTCTAGCACAGGAAATCCGGGATGGAGACCACATGGTGTGGAGATAATGACCTCATAAAATGGCATCCAGAAAGATCTAAGGGACAGACTCATCACTGAGCCTCTTTGTTCTTTCCTTTCTGTTTGCATTTCATGGAAGTGCTTTATATAGCCTCCTTATAGAAGAAATGCTCGATAGAATCTCTTGAAAGATAAACCAACTTCCCTAATGGCATTGGGCCAACCATTGTACAAAAAAGAGCCATAGATAAGATGGAGCAGCGTCCCAGGTGTTCTTCTGTCTCCTCTCACATCCAGAGATAATTTATGATGGTAGGAACCATTTTTCCTCCCTCTTAATGGGGCCTTTGGGAGCTGGGCCTCAGTGGAATGATTATGGGAAGCCCCTAAGGGAAGTGATATTTCCCTCTTGTCATTCATCTGAGCAGGAAATACATTAGGGTGAAAAGTCAGAAACAAAATTTTGAACCGGAAACAGCAGGGGCAGGAAATCCTGAGGACTCAGCACAAGTTCTGGCAAAGCAGCACTGGGGCTTGACTTTGCCTCAGAAGGATCCTGGGCCCTGGGAGAAACCCCAAGGCCAGGTGATGAAGAATGTGCTTCTTCACAGAGGACTTGAAGTGGAGGACTTTACTATTTATCAAGCCTCCTATAAGATCAGTGGCAGCCTTCTGTAGGCACGATGACAATAAGGGGCCAAAGGAAGGCCCTGTGTGCATTTATAATGTGCTCCATTATCCGTCTAAACTAGGATCATTTGTTAAATAGGACAGTCCATTTTGGAATAGACTTTAAAAAAATCTTCATAAAGGAGGAACATGCAGAAAAACTGTCACATTTTGAAGATCCATTATTTCAGCCGTTGGGTACATCCTTCCCCACCATCCCCTACTCTCCTTCATAGCCAATTTTCATGAATGGATATGATTTTAAAAAAAGGTCCAACTCACATCAGCTAGAGCTTAATCTTCTGAGCATAGCCTCTCCACACTCAGCTAGGCTGATCCTTGTATAGGATATATAGATATAGATGTAGATATAGATATAGATATAGATATAGATAGATAGATAGATATAGATATATAGATATATAACTTTGAGCTTATTTAACCTAACTTCCTGCTTTTTAAAATGAAAAGACAAAGGGACTAAGGTTCATGGAGGTTAAATGACTTGACCAAGGTCTTATAGGCAATAATCCCTTTTCAGCTTGGTAGCATGTAGTAGAGCTTATTTATGCTCTGCTCACAATTGATATTTGTCTGCAAACACCTTAAAGCAGTGTATGAGTATGAGTTATTACATTTTTTAAAACTAAAGTTCTTACCTCCTTTGGTAGAATTCATATAGAAAGGGTCCAAGAACAAAGATAAACCACTATCCAGCAATTCTTATTTCATATTTAATGTCCTGCAGATGATCTCATAAATGGATGCAATAACTGGTTTTTGTAGTTCAGAAAAACATTAATATATAAATCATAGTGTGTAGGCTCAGTGAAATCATCCTAGCTACAACTCTAATAGCAGACAAGATGATAGAGATGATATGTACCTCATTTTCCTATGTGATTTTGATTTCCTTTGCTAGGTTTCTTTATTTTGAAAGCTTATTATGACTATATAGACTCACTGAAAGCATCTTTGGTACAAGTAACAAGAATTTTCCTAGCAGAATTTGTTCCAACAATCATGAAGGGGACAGAAGTGGTTGCTGTGGAAATTCTGGAGCTTGGTCAGACATAGAAGATGCCATTCACTGCCTCTTAGGTCATCATCCATCATCCTGACTTTTATCTTGCCACTGGACTTTGAAGGTGCTGGAAGAGAGAGTAAAACCAATGACTGTGCAACTCTACTTCACTGAAATCCAATTCACTTTCAAGTCAAGATATCACCCCATGATGCTATTGGTTCTCTCAGAACAAAGGATAAACATGGACTAGTCAATGATCTTGATTTCCTCTGCTAGGTAAAAAGCCTTGTGTTTGATGGAGTTTGGAGATTATGAATATTTGGCAAGGCAATACTTATTAAAATATTTTAAAGTTCTTTTATGGATCAAGTTAACATCTGGGAAATTGTAGGCAATAGGTCAGTCTATGGCAATAACCTAGATCTAAAATAGTTTATTGAATTATCTAGAATTATTTGAGATCTATAATTGTGGCATGGGGATTTGTTGTCTTTGGTTCATGAAAGCTAGATATCAGCTTCTAATGTATAATTTTAGCTACTAGGTCATATCTTGCTAAGTTTTACAACTTTCATACCGTTCAAGATGATGGATTATCAGGAAGAAATTCTGGTAAGTTCTCAGACACAACTACTACACAAAGATCTAGAAAATATGGTAGACCAACTTTGTTAAAATCGAAGGAAAAAATTTACAGTGAACCACTTTTTGATATTTTAATAATAAATTATATGACATGGGTAGCATACAGAAACAGAGAGGTATGTGGACACTGGAGACAGAGTCTAATGAACAGCAACTTGGGGGATGAATGAGGGCCTGACTGTTCACCAGGGAAAGAAGACATCCTAGATCTATCATAAAACGACCTGACCTTGTGAATAACAGCTGTCAGGTTCTGTCTCTGGGAGCAGAGCAAAGTCTTAGCTCAAGCTCCATACACAGTGTGAAGCCAGCCATGGAATATGAAGGCAGTTAACTTACACTAAAGGGGAGCCTACAGTTCTGTCACTCTGAACCATCAGAGTTTTCTAGGTGACTGACAGTTGCTAAGTTCAACAGTCGTCTACTAGAGCTCCAAACTTGAGTAAGTCCACAGTTGAGTTGCTCCAACCCAAACACAGAAATTTGAAGAGCTTAGATTAGGGGGCAGTGTTTAGATTTTCATCTTGGATCATATTGATTTGGATATACTGAAAAATTTCAAGTCCCTAGCTATCATGAGATCCTAGAATAATATAACATTTAATAACAAAATAATGCAGCAACTGCACCCAAGAGGACACAAACTAGGACCAAGTATGGTGCAGCCATTCTTTCTATAACTGTGAAAAGCCTGGTCCTAATAAAAATCCTGAAGTTAGGAAGTAAGATTGGAAGAATGAGCCAACTAAAAAGTAATCCTTCCTATTTACAGAGACAGGGATGCCTAATACACAAACCCAGAAGAGAAAGACTCTCCAAAAGCTACAAACAAAAACTTCAAATGAAACATAACTTGTATACAAGTTCACCTAGAATTCCTATAATATATGAAGCAAGGGGGTTTTTTGACCTAAAAATTATTTTATAAATGAAATAAGAGCACTAGAGGAAATATTTGGAAAAAATAAGAACACTAGAAGGAAAAGAAGTGAAAGCTATAAAAGACAGACTTATAAAGGGATTTAACTACCTATAACAAAAGGGATAAATCTTACCCAAGTCCCACATTCTTTGAAAATTAGAATGAACCAAAGAGAAGTTAATGATCATAAGATAAGAAAGATAATAAGAAACATTCTAGTGAAAATAATGCAAAAATAGAAGAATGTGCAAAGTATCTTAAATAAAAAACAACTGACCTAGAAAACAGATCAAAGAAGGCTGGTTTAAGAACCACTGGACTACCTGAAAACTATGACCAAAACTCCCCCCCCAAAACTTAGCCATAATATAAAATGTTAAGAAATCATAAAAGAAAACTGCCTAGATCTCTTAGAACCAGAGAGCAAAATGAAAATTCAAAGAAATCACTAATAACTTTAAAATAAAAAATTCCAAAAACATTATAGCCTACTCCAGAGCAGTTAGAAAGGATTCAAATACCAAGGAGCCAGTCAGAATAACATTTTGAGAAGCTACCACTATAGAGGAGTGGAAAGTTTGGTATATGTCAGTGATGGCAAACCTATGACATGTGTGTCAGCACTGACATGCATAACCATTTTCAGTGGCACGTGGCCACATGTGGCCACATACAGAGAAGTATGGGGCCACATGCCAAGGATGAAACATTTGCTGTAGTGTAGTGTAGACATTCTGTGCACTATAGATGACAATTCTATCTATATTAATTTACCTATTTTGGTTTATTAAATACAGTTATATATTAAAATTATACATTTTTGTTATTTAAACTATAAATATTGCAAAATTATGGTTTTTTTCTCAAAGTGACACACCACCCGAGTTATGCTTGGTTTTTTTTTGGTGAATTTTGACACATCAAACTCAAAAGGTAGGGGTAGCTGGGTAGCTCAGTGGAGTGAGAGTCAGGCCTAGAGACAGGAGGTCCTAGGTTCAAACCCGGCCTCAGCCACTTCCCAGCTGTGTGACCCTGGGCAAGTCACTTGACCCCTATTGCCCACCCTTACCACTCTTCCACCTATGAGACAATACACCGAAGTACAAGGGTTTAAAAACAAAACAAAACAAAACAAACTCAAAAGGTTGCCCATCACTGGTATATGTGTTATGCTAGAAGACAAAATACATAGGCTTATTAACAAATATAACTTACCTAGCAAATCTTAGTGCAGTACTACAGGGGGGAAAATAAATCTTTAGTGAAAAATAAAATTCCCAAGCATTTCTGATGAAAACACTAGAGCTGAGTAGAAACTTTGAAATGCAAACATAGGAGTCAAGAAAAACATAAAAAGGTAAATATGAGTGACTAGTCATAAGAGACTAAATGAGAATGAACTGTATATTCTAATAAGGGGAGAGGACACATGAATTCATATTTCTACCATCATCAGGTACCGTAGAGGGAGTCTAATAAGATAGAGGGACCAGAAGTGGTTTTTTTTTTTGTTTTTTTTTTTTTGGTATTTGGATGATCTTAAAAGAAGAAAGTAAAGGGAGGGGGAAAGGAATATTGGGAGAAGACCCTGAGGAAGGTGAAAATTTTTCTCACATAATTGAGATGTTCTAGGAGAAGACTATGCAAACTATACAAATGTCTCAGTCCTTTCCAGCCTGCACTCTGGACTTTATTTGCCATGCCCCAGAAAATTTTTCATTTTCTTTGCTCCTGATTTGACCCCCAAGAGGATGGAAGAAAAAAGGAAAGGAAAAGTAATTTTAAAAAATGAATAAAAACCTACCTTTCCCTCCCATTTCTTCAGTTTACTCCATATCTTTTTAACTTCTTGCTTTTTTTCTACAATGCCCTCAGGCTCCACTTTATCTGCTCTTAAGGGCAGGGGCTGTCTTTTTTTTTTTTTTTGTATTTATTTTTCTAATACTTAACCCTAAGTGCATTTACTATGTAAATGTACTATGAAAATGCTTAATAATAAATGCTTGTTGGCCAAGCCATTGTCTGATAAACTAGGAGGAAGGGATGGGGTGAGTCAGTGAAACTTGAACCTCAATTTTATCTGAAATGGTCAAAAGAAGGAAGATCATATATGCAAAAGGGTGTAGTAATGTATTTCACTCAGAAGGGGACGAGAGAGGGAGATAGAGAGAGAGCATAGATTCAGGGAAGACAGTTCTAAGCAAAATAAACTCCAAGCACATTGCACTGGATTGCAAAGAGTTTGGAAGGGAACAAAGAAGGAAAAGTTAAGAATCTATGACTGGGCTCTGGAGGAAGGAAAAAGGAAAAGGGTGGAGACCCAGAAGGAGACTTCCTCAAACCTAGAACACCAGCACAGAACATACTCCTTTTCTCTCATCACTCTGTTCTCAATAAAGAGAGAGTGGAAAACAGATCAACTTCAATGACCAACACCAGTCCTGTTTCAGAGGACTCATGATGAAACTGGTTACCTCTTTCTGTCAGGGTGCAGATTGTGATGTGCCATTTTGGACATGGCCAATGCAGAAATTTGTTCTGCTTGACTATGCACATTTGTTATGAAGGTTTCATTTTTCTTTCTTTTTCAGTTAGGGGTGGGAAAGGTGGATTTTCCTCATTGAAAAAAAAGTGTTTTTTTCCCTTTCCCCTCCTCCCTCTTGGGGGCCAGATCAGGAGTGAGAAGGAGGAGGATTCATTTCCCACAAATCTGTCAATGGCTTTAGAATCTGTACTCTGCCATGCCCTTCCCAATCCCAAACTGACCATCTCTGTGGTGACATCTGGTGATGGGTAACCTTTTTGGCTGGTATTTTGTTATATGAAAGCACTTAAGCCCACAGCCGTAGTACTTGGTTTACCACCAAGAAAGCAAAATAAATTAAGAATGTGACTTTGCTTGTGTAATGATTAGAATGGGTTTGACTAAATTATAAAAGTAAAAAAAAAAAATGTTGTGGTCTCCATTTATAGAAATTAACCCTTAAGGGCAGCTGGGTAGCTCAGTGGATTGAGAGTCAGGCCTAGAGACAGGAGGTCCTAGGTTCAAATCTGGCCTCAGACACTTCCCAGCTGTGTGACCCTGGGCAAGTCACTTGACCCCCATTGCCTACCCTTACCAATCTTCCACCTATAAGTCAATACACAGAAGTTAAGGGTTTAAAAAATTAAAAAAAAAAAAAAAAGTAAAAAAAAAAAAAAAGAAAGAAATTAACCCTTAAATCACAAGACTGTTAATAGCTCTGATAGCTTTATTTTTTTTATTTTATTTTTTAATTTATTTTTTTCTAATAGCTTTATTATAGTAAGATAAAGATAGTAAGAGAGGGAAATATAGAATGGAGGTAAAGAATTACCTAGTCTAACACCCTAAAGCCTAACAAGCCAGGGTTTATCTCTGAATCTCAGCCTCAGAAACAACCCCCCAGCTTCTTGCTAGGTCTCACCTTATACACTGTTCCCTTCACCCACTAACTCTCCTATATCACCCCCCAGGAACCAATCACAATTCCTCAATTAGCCTGGCACCACCCAGGGGGGCAGTGCCTGCGGGATCAATTTTGTGGTTGCTGATTGACCCAAACTCAAAACAAATGGAAGGGAAGTCTAAATCTCTGATTGATCAAATCAAAATACAAATTCCCTTCTCACACTTATAAGGACATTCCCCCTTACTGGCAAATAGAGCCTCTTCTTGGATAATTCCTACTTATTAAGGATTAGATGATCTCCAAGAAACTTTTCTGCTGAAATCCTATGGTTCATATTCTTGCATTCAAGTCTCTCTTAGCTTGCAACCTGCCTTATTCCACACCATTTCATCCTTGGACCTCTCCTGGCACTTTGTCTTCACTTGTCACATTCAGTTTCCTGCATGCTTATGATTCTATACAGGTATTTTTAAAATTTATGCTATATTGGTATATATGGTTTTTGAACTATTTTACCAACAACTCTGTAAAAGTAGCAGTATTTAGTACTATTGTCCCCATTTTATAGGTGAGAAAACTGAGGATCATAGAAGTAGATAATTAGAAATTACATTTCTTTAAGGCTTACAAAATGTTTTCGTAAGAATACTGCAAAGTAGGCATGAACTCCATTTTACAGCTACAGGAAACTGCTTTGAGGAAGATTATTGCTCCTGGAATAAGTACTGTTGCAAGTAAAATCTGTAATAGTTGTTCAGTCTGCCAAAAGTTCAATCAAAGTGCATTCAGAAAGAAAGGTTTGGGTTGTAGGCCTTTAGCATATTGTCCATTTGAGAGTTTACAGATTGATTCTATCTGTATGCCTAAAGCTGGAAGGTACAAATATTGTCTTGTGATAGTTGATAGACTAACTAAATGGCCTGAAGCTTTTCATCAAATACCAACACAGCTAGTTTTATAGTGAAAGTGTTACTCAAGGAAGTTGTGCCTAGATTTGGTGTACCTTTAACCATAGATTCAGATAAGGGATCTCATTTCACTCAGGATATCCTTAGAAGAGGCTATGAGAATCTAGGAATAACACCTAAATATCATGTTCCTTATCACCCACAGAGCTCAGGTCAGGTGGAGCATATGAATAGGGAACTCAAGACTATGGTTGGGAAACTCTGTGTTGAAACTCATCTCAAATGGCCAGAGATTCTTCCCATAGCTTTGTTTTACCTACGTACAAGGCCAAGAGCAGATCTACATATATCATCATATGAGATGCTCTTTGGACATGCTCTACTGCAAGCAAAAACTTGTAAGGCTGTTTATGCATCATTCTTAGGAGGTGATTGCCACATTGCTTCATATTTAAGTGCTTTACAGCAGAAGCTAAGAGAATTACAAGATATGGGAGTATTAATTCAATCTGGTCCATTGGATTATTCTCTTCATAATTTTCAACCAGGTGATAGGATCTATGTGAAAAATTTTGCCAAAACATCAGCAACAGAACAAAATGTATGTATTGTATGTATATATGTATCATGTGTATGTATGTGTATAAATGTAAATTCTGTGAATATTTTGATATAATTGAGTTGCAAACATTTCAATGTAATTTGCATAAGGGAGTTTAATGTTTTGTTGTAATTCTGATGTAAAGATTCCTGACATTGAGGGCAATGATATAAAAGAAAACAACACTGAAAAACTAGCATTCCAATTATTGCTACAGAAATCAAAGATAATTTCAGAGATTCCTCATCACCGACACCATCATCTAGGTGCTGAGCTAAACACTTAACATTATTACCTTATTTGATCATTACAACAACCTTGGGAAGTAGGTGCTTTTATTTCCATTTTACAAAAGAGGAAATTGAGGCAAACAGAGGTTGTGACTTGCCTAGGGTCACACAGCTAGTAAATGACTAAGACTGGAATTGAATTGCTCCATGTTCAATTCTCTCTGACCATGAGCCACCTAGCTACCAGTATGGCTAATATGTTTACTTAGCTATACTTCTTTGTATAACAAAGAAGAGTTCTTTTGTAGAGGACTTCATTGGGAAGTGACAGTAATACAAAGATGGTCATCAATAAGGCTCCCCCCCCCAGTAATATTTTGAGTTTTATTGTATGGTTCCCAAAGTAATTGTTTGTTAAATTTGGTGGCAAGACTTACTTTCCCATTTCTTCTAAATTAAAGGTTTTTTTTTTAATTAATAGAACTTATCCATAAGCATCATAGAAGGCTTCATCTGAGAGACAGACATGATCATACAAATTAAATCTTTCATATTTCTACCTTACAGTTTATTTTCTCTGGAGGTAGCAGTCACAATTTATTCTTCAAGGATTAAATCTGTTGCTATGTATGGTGTTTTCTTGATTCTGCTGATTTTGCTATTTATTATTCTATGTACTTCTTTCTAAGTATTTTTTAAAAATTAGCCCAAAAAAATTGGAAACTGAGGGGATGATTGGGGAATGGCTGAACAAATTGTGGTATCTGATGGTGATGGAATACTATTTTGCTATAAGGAGTGATGAACTGCTTGATTGCTATAAGAATTGGAAAGACTTCCATGAGCTGATGCAGAGTGAAATAAGCAGAACCAGGAGAACGTTATACAGAGAGGCTGTAACATTATGGGATGATCAAATGTGATAGACTTTGCTACTAAGAGCAATGCAATGATCCAGGACAACTCTGATGATCTTATGAGAAAGAATGCTATCTACATCCAGAGAAAGAAGTGTAGGAGTAGAAATCAAGAAGAAAACACATGATTTATCACTTGTTTATACAGGCATATGATTTGAGGGTTTGGTTTTAAAAGATTACTCTATTATAAAAATGAATAATATGGAAATAGGTTTTGAGTGATAATATATGTATAACCCAGTGGAATTGCTTGTCAACTCCCTGAGGGAGGGAAGAGGGGAGGGATTGAACATTAATCATGTAACCATGGGAAAAATTTAAAAATAGAAAAAAGTTAGCCTGCTCATAATTTCTTATGGCAGGGTACTGTTCCATCATTATCACGTACCATGATTTGTTTAGCTGTTCCCCAACTTATGGGCATCCTCCCAATTTCCAGCTCTTTGCCATCATAAAGAGAGTTGCTATAAATATTTTGGAACATATTGGTTTTTTTCTTTTTCACTTATCTGCTTGGGAAACAGACCCAGCAATGGGTCTAAAGGTATACACAGTTTTATATCTCTCTGGGCATAATTCCAAATTGCTCTCCAAAATGGTTAGGTCAGTTCACAGCTCCACCAACAGTGTATCAGTGTTCCCATTTTTCCACATCCCCTCAAACATTTTTTCATTTTGCCCTTTTGTCATTTTAGTCAGTCTGTTAGGTATGATGAGTAAGGCTTTTTTTAAAAAGAAAGAATAATAAGAAATGATTTATATGAAAAGATACCAGGAGATATAGGAAGACGTATAAGAACTGATACAAGGAGAATTGAGTGATATTGGGGAGGCTGTCTTGGGAATTCTTAGATTCTTATAAAAGACAACTACATGGCCCATAAGTTCAGTCCTTATGAGGGCATGCAGTGGTCAGCTGATGCAAGCTCCATGTGGACTTTGGAGCACGCACTGGTGTTCTATAACTGCTTTTGGTCAGCGTTGAAGAGACAGACTATTGATTGGCACTCAGTCAGACTTGGGGATCATTCAAAAGTCACTAATGGAACAGAACCGATTCCCTTTTGGTTGGACTCTTTTCTGCTTGGTAGAGAGAAGAGAGCCAACGCTGCAAAGGAAACCAAAACGTGACCTAGTTTTTGCTCTCTGTTTCATTGTTTTAAGTGGAGGAGACTGGAGATTGCGACCAAGTGAGTTCCAAATGGTAAGGAGGCTATGGGGGCAGTTAGGTGGTTCAGTGATTAGAGGGTAGGAGTCAGGAAAATTCATCTTTGTGAGTTCAATTCTGGCCTCAGACACTTACTAGTTGTATGACTCAGTCTCCTCATTTGTAAAATGAGCTTGAAAAAGGAAACAGCAAACTAGTCCAGGTTCTTCGCCAAGAAAATTCCAAATGAAGAGTGGGACACAAGTGAAAAATGACTGAAAGGAAAGTGAGCCACCAAAAGTTCAGGAAGTGGAATCAAGGACAGTTTGCTGCCAGCCACTCGAGCTTTGAAGTCCTTAGAACAATTTTCATGATCCAGATCTATTGGGCCTGAAGTAGCTAACATGAGGATTTATCCCACAGTGAAGCTATATTTGGATGTAAATCTGATAGGACCAATGCTTTGTAGGAACTGTGTTAAGTCCCAGCACAGTCTCTAGAGAGTTAGGTGGTATAGGAGAGAGTATGTCCAAGGAAAAGGGGAAAAGTGTTTGTTTTTCTGCTTTTGTTGTAAATTCAAAGTAAATATCCCTTTGCAGAAGCTAATTGAGGTCAATTGGTTAAATGGATTTGGGGGGCTAATCAATGGCCCCCAACAATGGGGGTGGAGGATACATTGGTTTGAGTGATAGCATTAGATAAACAGTATTAGAGGTACTGATAGTATTAGAGAAAAATAATTCTGATCCCCTGGAGTACCCCTAAAACTCTGAAGGGTATTAGTAGCCCCTTTGCTACATATTAATGACCATTCCTTTGAAGTACCTGTGAATTAAGACTTGGGATCTTTATAGCACTTAGGTCTATAAAGTGCATTATATATGCTATATTTGATCCTCACACAAATGAATTTTACACATAAGGAAACTGAGTCACAGAGAACTTAGGTGACTTTTCCCAAGGCATACAAACTACTAATAAGAGAGGAAAGAAGTACTTGAATCTAGCTCTTTTAGACACAATACCCAGTTTCCTGGACATGACTTATAATGGGAAAAAAAAAAAAGATAAAATTAGATTTCTTCTGACCCACTGCAAGTCAATTGTACCCATCATCTCTGTCCCCAACTCAATGTGGAGATAGAGGAAATAGCTTTTAAAGAAAGTCTTCTCTTGTTTGTACATGTTTCACTTCATGGCCAAAGCTCGTTTGATGGAACCAGTGAGTCAGAGCGGAGCCCGCCACAGCATCTGCAAAGCCAGAGGCAGTGAGTGAGCAGATTGATGGTGGGTTTCAAAGCAGACCACAGGAAGTGGGACTCCTTGAGGCTGAGCCTCAGTGACAGAAGGGTGAATGGAGTTGGAAAGCACCAGAGGCAGTTTTAAAGCAGTCTCTTCTCCTGGCTGCCTTGCTCTTGTTTTTCCTCTGGGCAGAATAACACCACATGATGGAGACAATCATTCTCTTAAACATAAGCATGATGGGGGCTCTCCCTCCATTCCCAACTGAAACTCATCTCAGTGAAAAAGGCTCTCCTGGAATATCTGCACCTTTAAAGGGCCCCTGTTGAATTTTTCATTTAAAAACAAAAGTAGATATTTTTGTGTAGGTTCTTTCTCCTTTTTTGCTTATCTCCTTGGGAAGCAGACCCAGCAGCAAAAACCTAAGGGTATAATACACAGTTTTATAACTCTCTGGGCCTCATTCCAAATTGCTCTCCAAAATGGTTGGATCACTTTGCAGTGCCACCAACAATGTTTTGGTGTCCCCATTTTCCCACATCCCAGCTAACATTTGTCATTTTAGCCAATTTGTTGGGTGTGATCAATTAGATTTCCCCCCACCCGTTACATGATTCTTGTTGTCTCCCTCCCGTCTTTCCTCCCCACTCCCAGAGTTGACAAGCAATCTCACTGGGTGATACATATATTATCACTCAAATCCTATTTTCATATTATTCATTTTTGTAATAGAATCATCTTTTCAAACCAAAACCCCAAATCACATACCTATATAAACAGGTAATAAATCATATGTTTTCTTCTGGTTTTCTGCTCCCACAGTTCTTTCTCTGGATATGGATAGCTTTCTTTCTCATAAGTCCCTCAGAATTGTCCTGGGTCTTGTTCAGATGTTCATATGATAATGTCTGTAAACAGCACCACTTTGGTTATAATAGATGTAGTGTTGTAATAAACTGTTTAATGGGGCTGATATGCAAAAAAAAAAATGCTTTTAGTATCAAAGTCTTGTTACATTTGATTGTCCCACAATGTTTCAGTCACTGTATAATGTTCTCCTGGTTCTACTCATTTCACTCCACATCCATTCCTATAGGTTTTCCAGTTCTTGTAGAAATCAAGCAGTTCATCATTTCTTATAACTCAGTAAAGCTTTTTTTTTTTTTTAAACCCTTACCTTCCATCTTAGTATTGATTCTAAGGCAAAAGAGCAGTAAGGGATTGGCAGTGGGGATTAAGCGACTTGCCCAGGGTCACACAAATAGGAAGTGTCTGAGGCCAGATTTGAACCCAGGACCTCCTGTCTTTAGGCCTGGCTCTCAATCCACTGAGCCACCCAGCTGCCCCCTCTCAGTAAGACTTTTTAAACAGAAAGAATAGTAAAAAATGATTTATGTGAAAAAATACATATGTGCTCTGTGAGATACTCTAGAAAGAGACACTATTTCTAGCATAGTGGCTAGGGAGTTGATCTTGAAGCCAGGGAGACCCAGATTCAAGTTCTACCTCAAAAACATACTGGCTAGGTCACCCTGAGCAAGTCATTTAACCTCTTAGTGCACTAGTATACTTTCGTCAAGTATAAATAGTAGAGAAGGTACTTTCTTGCATAGGTAGAGGGAGTTTTTGCTTCTTAGAGTTCCTTGTACCAATGAAATCAAGTTCTAGTTCTCTCCTTGTCCCTGTTTTTCTCCCTATCCTTGTCCCTGTCTCTATCCCTATCCCTGTTCCTGTCCTTATCCTTGACCCTATCCCCATCTCTATCACTATCCCTTTTTCCAGTCTTTATCTCTGTCTTTGTCTCTATCCCTATCTCTATCACTATTCCTATCCCTATCCTTTTTTTTTTTTATATCCCCATTTATATCTTGTCTCTATCCTTGTCCCAGTCCTTATTCCTGGCCTTTTCCCTGTCCCTATCTCTATCCCAAACTCTATCCCTTTCTCTTTCCCTATCCCTATCTTTGTCTGTGTTCCTTTCCCTATCCCTATCTCTATCACCATTCCTTTCCCCATCCCTATATCTGCCCCATCCTTATTCTTGTCCCTGTCTCTATCCCTTTCACCATTCCTATCCCTGTCCCTATCCCTGTCTCTATTCCTTTCTCTTTCTCTATCCCTATTCTTGTCCCTGTCCCTATCTCTGTCACCATTCTTATCCCTGTCCCTCTCCCTGCCTCCATTCCTTTCTCTTTCTCTATCCCTATTCTTGTCCCTGTCCCTATCTCTATCACTATTCCTATCCCTCTCCCTGCCTCCATTCCTTTCTCTTTCCCTGTCCCTGTCCTTAATGCTGTCTCTATCTCTGTCCCTCTCCATCATCCTGCCCCTATCCATTTCACCGTGCCTTTCCCAAGCTATCTCTATCCCTGCTCCTATCCCTATCCCTATCCCTGTCTCTATCTCTATCACCATCCCTGTCCCTCTCTCTCTCCTAATCCCTATCTCTATCCTGAACTCTATCCCTTTCTCTGTCCTTATCTCCGTCTCTGTCCCTGTCTCTGTCTATTGATCCTCTCCATCATCCTATCCCCATCCCTAACCATTTCACTGCCCCCTTTCCTTCTCCATCCCTTCTCCTATCCCTATCCCTGTCTCTATTCCCGTTCCTCTCTCTGTCACTATCCCTGGAAGTTTCTACCTCAGAACAGGCAAGACCAATTCAGACTAACATGTATGTAGGCAGCTGAGAAGACATTAAACACGTTCTGCATATCAAACAAGAAATATCTACAAGCTGAGTAGATAGGGCTTATAGGCATGCTTTTATTGTTGTTGTTTTAAGGTGGTGTGAGTCCTGCTTCTTCCTTTCTAGCCCTGTCCCTGCCTCTATCCCTGCCTCTATCCCTGTCTCTGGCCTGTCATTGTCACTATACCTGTCTCTAACCCTATTCCCATCCCTTTTTAGTCAGTCAAGAAAAGCTTCCTGGTGGAGGTGGGATTTCAGAAGCTGCATATATAGAAAAAAAAAGGACGCGTGGATCTTTTCTGGTTGTTCTTCTGAAGGCATTTTGTCTGTATTCCTTGTGCTCCCCAGCTTCACTATGAGAGGGCGCTGTCTTCTAATTGCATTACATAACTCTCTCTCCCCATATTTTGTGAATGGAAAAGTATTTATTTAAGCATTTACCATGTGCCAGGCACTGTGCTAAACATTAAGGACACAAAAAAAAAGCAAGAAAGATCATCTCTGTTGTGTGTAGGTGCATCAAATTTCCACCTACTCAGGAAGCTTTTATTCTACTGAGGCAGGAGATGGGAAAGAGGGAGACAACCCATAAAGGACAGTTGCAAAGGTGCTGGAAGGATATTCTTGCTTATAGTACTGTGGTTTGGGGTTTGAGTGGGGGAAAGGACTACAGAGGCTTTGGTTCCCCACAAGATAAGGCAAAAGCTCATCTATCAGAACTTCCGTATTTTGAAATGAGAAATAGAGTGGGCAAAGGACAGGATTTAGAACCTTTGATTGCAGAAGACTGACACTGAACCATGCTTTCTACCCCACTTGACAGGTGTGATGGATGGAGGTACAGAATGAGACAGATATTTTCAGACATGACAAAGCTGGGGTTTTCCCCCCATAAATGTTTATTTGTTCCATGAGAGGTTTTTTGGGGGGGGGGTAGGGGGGAGGAGAGGGAGGTAGAGAAAAGAACTGAGAGGGAGTAGGGGGAATAATATTAAAGAGGAAAAAAGAAGAAAAGAATGTCAATTAAACATTAAAAAATACATTATAAAGGAGATAGTTTAAGAAAGTTCAAAGAGAA
The DNA here is from genome assembly GCF_016433145.1 of Gracilinanus agilis. Taxonomy (NCBI): domain Eukaryota; kingdom Metazoa; phylum Chordata; class Mammalia; order Didelphimorphia; family Didelphidae; genus Gracilinanus; species Gracilinanus agilis. Next base: position 672,905,637 of record NC_058130.1, on the reverse strand, counting down.
TCACAGAGAAGCAGGACAGTTTTGGAATCACTGTGTGAAACTGATTATATGCTTACAAAACACCAAGTCACATATAATAGGGATTCACAGTTTCATGTACAATCCTCTTTTTCTGTTTTCTTTGCATATGGAAATGATCATGTTGTTGATGTTTGTCAAATTCATAGCAATGAAAAAGAAAATTTTTAAAAGGAGAAGCAGCTTAAATGGTTGGGGAGGGAAGCTAGTTTTAGTTTTTTGGGTTTTTTCCCCAATATGTTGCATTTGGACTTTTGGATTAGGGGGTAGCAAAAACTGTTTCTGTAGCACTCCCTACTTTACAAAGTGCTTTACAAACATTATCAAGTGAGTTAACATAGGGTGAAACTCTTTGCAAACCTTAAAGGATTCTCCTTCTCCTTCTTTCTTTTCTTCTCTTTCTTCCCTTCTTTCCTTCCTTCCTTTTTTCCTTCCTTCCTTCCTTCCTTTTTCTTTCTTTCTTTCTTTCTTTCTTTCTTTCTGTTTCTTTTTCATCCTTCCTTCCTTCTACCTTTCTTTCTTTCTTTCTTTCTTTCTTTTTTTCTTTCTTTCTTTCTTTTTTTCTTTCTTTCTTCCTTTCTTCCTTCCTTCCTTCCTTTCTTTCTTTCTTTCTTTCTTTCTTTCTTTCTTTCTTTCTTTCTTCTTGTTCTTGTTCTTCTCCTCTTCCTCCTTATCTTCTGTCTTAAGAATCAATTCCACGACAGAAGAACAGCAAGGGTTAGACAATCAAGATTAAGTGAGTTGCCCATGGTCACAGAGCTAGGAAGTTTTTGAGTTCATATTTGAACCTGGGTCTTCTGGACTCCAGGTCTGGCAGTGTGTCCACTGTGCTATCTAGGAATCCTCAAGCCAGACCTTCTGATGCCAACTCCAGGACCTCATTCAATATTCAATGCACCACACTCCCTCCCAGTAGTCATCATCCTGACCACACAGAGACTTTGGTGACTGTCAGATAAAGTAGCCTTGGTGAAACCTGTTGTTGGTTCTTTTTTTATTGATATCTTACTTTATTTCTCCCCACCTTCTCTTAAGTGGGCATCCTCTACTGCTATATTCCAATAGCCCTTGCTATATTGCTATACTCCAAGCCCCTCTTATTCAAAGAAAGAAGAGATTTAGAACTAAATCCTATCATCTGTAGAACAGTCTGCCTTCCTGTGATACCCTGAAATCTTTCAGAGCAGCCGTTTGCCATATTTATGAAAACAATAGGAGGAATAATTTTTTTTTTACTGGAGGCTATTTCTGAAAGTGGAACAACTGTTTTAATCCTCTCTAGTACTGCTCATTTCCAGAGAAGTGCTGCTTGCTGAGAGGCACTTGAGTCAGAAACTCTTCCAGCATTTATTCATTAATACACTTGTTCTCACACCACACCCTACCTGTGTTTCATAAAAGGAGACTTCTTCCTATACAGATCTTCACAATGCCTCCTGCTCTGATGAAAGGAAGGATTGGAAAAGACAACAGAAGTCCAAGAAGGGAAGTATAAGGAACGATGGAATTGACCTCAGGACATTTTGGTCCAAGTCCTAGTGTTGACCCTTGGAGAAAATTGACAGGACTTAACGTTGGAAGGCCCTTATAGGCTAAAGTGTACGTGGACAACTGAATAGACATTTAGCAAGTACATCAAACAAGTAATATCCACAAATTGAGTAACTTCAAAAGAGTTTCTTTTCTTAAAAGATAGTCTATATAAATTGTAGCCTATGATTGTGATGGAATACTACTGCTTTAAGAAATGATGAGCAAATTGGTTTTAGAAAAACATAGAAAGATTTGCTTGAAATAATGAAGAGTGAAAGAAGTAGAACCAAGAGGATTTTGAATACAGTAACAGAATTATTATTCAAAGAGTAATTGTGAATGACTAAGCTATTCTGAGTGATATGAATATTCAAATTGACTATAAAGGACTTGAAGGAAAATGCTATCCACCTTCAAAGAAGGAGCTATGTATTGCACAATTTCACATACATATCTGTGTCAAATGTTAGCCTTTTCTAGTGTGGGAGGAAGGAAGGAAGACATGTGGGAACACAAAATAAATGCCCCCAAAATTAATAAAAATAAAGACAGTATGGGTATCTTATAGGCCATTCATTTAAATCCATTAGATCATTTTACAGATCAGTGGATCATGGGATCTATAACTGGAAGGAACCATAGAGGCCATCTAGTCCAGTGACTTAATTTTAGTGATGAGGAAACTCCACCAGAGATATTAAGTGATTTTCCTGAAGTCAGACGGGGAGTAAATGGTAGAAGTGGCATTCAAACCCAGGTTCTACAACTTCAAATCTAGTGCTCTTTCCTAACTGCATGACGTTGGGAAAATCATAACCTATTTTAGCTCTATTCTTCTCATTTGTTTAATAGGAATGATTGTACTTACACAAATTATATCATAAAGGTGTTTGGAGTAAAGTGATTTATATGATATGAATATGGGGTCCCATTATTATTAAATAACCATTTCATATCATAATATATGATAATATTATTAGTGATGATAATGATAATAATAATAACAATAAGAAACTCTGGGAAATCACAGAATCTTAGGACTGGATAGCTATTTAATATAATCATATCTAGTAAATATCTAGAGGATATCTAATACAATTAATATCTGAACAAATATCCCTTCTACCCTGCCAACAAGTGGTTGCCCAGAATTCTTTTGAATATCGCCTATGAGATGGAAACCATCACCTCCCCTTTTTGGATAAATCCAATTGTCTGAAAGTTTTCTTAAACCCAGAGTTATTTGCTTGAACCTTCAATTGCTTTTAATTCTCCCTCCTGGGATCAAGAGAAACAAATCCCATCCTTTTCCATGATAGCCTTTCAAGTTCTTGAAGATGGTTATCCTGTCTTTCTTAAGTCTCTTCTTCTCCAGGTTAAATAGTTCCAGGTCCAACACTGAATTCTTTTAGTTTTAGTTCAGTTCCTAGCTGCTGACTTTTTGGACTTCAACATTATATCTTGGTTGTCATCTTGCCATGGAATATCTATCCATCATTGCCTGGGCCATTCTCATCCTGGAATATCCCTCTGCTACTTCGGTCCTTTTTTTCCTATTACTGAGTTCCTCTGGGACTTCCATCTTAGGGAGGACCCAAGTTGAACAATCTTCATTCCCCTCCTCCTTGTGCCTCCGACTTTTGTGTCAATGCCATGTCTTGGCTACAATCTCACTCTGGAAGCTCCCTAAGAACCCAAGGCTTCCTTATCCTAGAAGAACCATCATTCCCTGTGACCTTTGACTTTGGAATATGCCTCAGCCATTATGGTTCTTCTCTCCTGTTGGTAAGTCCCTTCTGGAGTCTACATTTTGGGAAGGGATAAAGGTTCATCAACCTTCATTCACTCACCAGATGCTTCTTACACACCCCTACCTTCCTGCTTTCTAGCTCTATTTTGTACTGTCTTCTATTAGATTGGAGGTTCTTTAAGGGCAGAGGCTCTTTCTTTTTCTTATTTGTATTTCTTATTTGCCTGGCACATAGTAAGTACTTAGCAAACATTTGTTGCTTTGCCTTATTGCCTCTATCTATCCATCTATCTATCTTTGTGTCTATAAATCTATTTGTCTTCTGTCTGTCTATCTATCTATCTATCTATCTATCTATCTGTCTGTCTGTCTGTCTGTCTGTCTGTCTGTCTGTCTGTCTGTCTGTCTGTCTGTCTATCCATCTACCTGTCTTTCTATCCATCTATCTGTCCATCCATCTGTCTGTCTATTTATCTATCTATCTATCTATCTATCTATCTATCTATCTATCTATCTATCTCCAAATGGCTCATGGGAGACTCTGGGTACTTCTTTTCTATTCTCCTAGCTCTGGGCTTTGGGCAGAAAGGTACTTTTTATTCAAGAGTTATATCTTTGTGTCAAACTTGGATGTCAGGGAATGAATCAAAAAAAAAAAAAAAAACCCTGAAGAGATTGGTTCTCAGCTGGAGATGGCTATGAATCTTGGTCATCATTCAGTTTACTGGAAATGCCCCTGCTGTCTGAGCTCCAGATTAGTGTTTGCAGGAAACCAGACTCCATGAGATTTGTGATTTGTGATACCCTGGATGATGGTTCATGTGACCTGAGGATAGAGCAAGCTGAGGTAATGATGAATCTTAGAATTTCAGAAATCTTTGGAGTCACCTGATCTCCACCACCACCAAGAACACACAAGAAAGCCAGTGTTGCTTTTCCAGAAGTATAGAGGAGGAGGTCCTGAGTAGTGGGGATAGTCTTTTGGGGACAAGTCAGACCAGCTAGCTCTCTAAGAGCCCTTCCCAACATTGAAATGAAGTGATCCTGTGTAAATAGAAGCTATGCCCATCAGCAGCTGATCTGAATTCTCTGGCTTCTTAGTTGTGCTCTAATAGGGAGTTCCTGGTTGAGGTTTGACTGGTTAATAAATACACGGACGGACTTGCATCTTTCAGCTGTCTCCCCTGATAGCTATTTTCTGTTGAGTTTTACACATTTTTCTTCCCTGTTTTGACATATGTCTTTGAGGCATGGTTACGAGGAATACCGAATGAGAATTTTGCTAGCAACCCAGACATGCGACTCATCAAGGCCACAAAGTGTAGAGTACAGACAAGATGTTTTGTTAGTGTTCAGGTGTGTGTGATGTGGGACTCAGGGAGCAGATGGGAGGAGGGAGCTGCTAAGATGTGCAGGAATCAGAGGTGTCAGCTGTAATTAGATGAGCAAGCAGCTGCACTGAGGATGAAACCTGGGTTCAGTGTGATGGCTGAGTGAGCAGGGACGAAGCAGACGAAGGATTGGCAGGAGGTTTGGGCCTCCACCTGGAACCTCTGCTATTGTCCTGTTGGTCCATTGGCCTTGGGCAAAGTAGGACCAAGAGCAGGAGGTAGAAGAACATCAGGGTGGCCAGCGGGAGAAGACCAATTAAGCACCTTCTCCATATGATCTCATTACTCTCAGCCATTAGATGGTGCCAGACACCGCTAGGATGACTGATGACCTGTGGAATGACCATCCATGGGGAGGAGGAACTGGAAGGGGCTTGGTCCATGTTTGAATTCCACTCTCAAGAATATGTTCCCTCTCCTGGCTTCCTTTTAATTTAATTCACACTGTTCTCTTCTTTCCCCTTAGAGGTGTAAAAATAATAATACTCATTTTCTAATATCATCCTTATAGAGGAAATGAACCCTTGTGTCACCACTAGGGAAGGTGGAAGGTAGGTAATATGATTTTGTTACTTAGTATTTCAATAGTTACAGAAAAAATTCAGTAATCACAGGCTTATAGCATTTATAGCTTGAAGAAACTGGTTTTCTAGTCTAACTCCTTCATTTTACAGACATGGGAACTGAGGTCTGAAGGGGAGCCCATGGCTGTAGGTAGACAGTGACAGAGCTGGGATGCTTCAGGGTCTCCCTCTTCCATCACCACCACCACCAAGAACACGCAGGAAGCCGGTGTTTTTCCCAATCATTCAGGGGAGGGGGTTCCCGAAGCCCAGGGAGATTAAATAATTGGATCCACCTTGCACAGTACAGGAAGATAGCAGCAGGCCAACAGACACTTAGGAACATAGGATCATGGGCTGGAAGGGAAGGCCATCATTATTTTGCAGATGAATAAACTGAGGCTCAGCAGTTGAAATATCTTCCCCAAAGTCATGCAGGGAGCCAGTAGGACACTCTGATTAGTAGATCAGCCGCCTTGATTCAGGACCGCATTCTGATCAAAGCATCAACCATTTTTCATCATCAAATGTCACAAGGCTGGGTTTTGTTTCCTATTACCTCTCAAGGCTGGTGCACACAGAATGAAATCTGTTGACAGCAGCTGCTTGTAATGCTCCGAAACTGGTAATTATCTGTGTGACAGAGGCTGCGTTCGCTCTCCCTGTGCCTAAGTGTGACCGGCAGCCACGTCAATCAGACCGTGTGAGTGCTGACAGTCAGTGTTTACCCAGGAGCAGATGTGCCCTGACAAAGGAATGAAAGGAAGGCCGGGGGTCTGAGGGGTTCAGGAGGGAGGAGACCACGCACGTTCCTTCAGCTGGTAAGTGGGATTTGGTCAGAGGGGCACGGATTTATTCAGAATGGTCCTTTGATTAAAAAGAAAAAAAGATTTATCTTGTAGAAGTTTAAATTATTTGAAATTGCATGATAGTGATAGTCCAAAGAAGAATCACTAATAATGAAAGGGATGGGAAGGAGATCCCAGGAGGAAGGAAAAGTTCAGAGAAAAGGGCTAATCTGAAAAGGGGGAAAAAAAGTCTGTAGGATGCTCAACTTGGAAAAGGCATGAGAATCACAGAATCGAGAAGCTGGGGAGTCATCTGTAGTACATACATACACGTGCGGGTCTTCCCCAATAGAATGTAAGCTCCTTGAAGACAGGAGCAGTTTCCTTTTTGTCTTTGAAACTCTCCTTTATGTTGTATTGCTCTCTATTGGAATGTGAGCTCCTTGAGAGCAAGGGCCATGCCATTTTTTTCTATTTGTATGCTCAAACACAGTGCTTGGCACCTAGTATGTGCTTAATAGATGTGGAGAGGGCTCCAGACCTGAAGGACCTAAAGTCAAATCTGTCCTCAGATACTTTCTAGCTATATGGCCTTAAGCGAGTCATTCAATTTCTCTTTACCTCAGTTTCCTTATCTGTAAACTGGTGATAAAAATGGCACTTGTTTCTCAGGGTTTTGTGAAGATCATATGAGGTACTTTAAAAAAAAAAAAATCCTGACTTTCTGTCTTAGTAACAACTCTAAGATAGAAGGGCAAGATTTAGGCAAATGAGTTTATAGTGACTTGCCCAGGGTCAACCAGCTGGGAAGTATTTGAGGCTGATTTGAACTGAGGTCCTCCTGACTCCCTGTCTGGCACTCTATCCACTAAGTTGCCCTTGAGGTAATATTTTTAAAGAGCCATGCAAACTTCAAATACTATTTTTTATCATTTAAAATATAAATATTTCATAAAATAATTTATATTTTAATTTAATTTAATATTATTTTAATTTATATTTTAGTATATATTATATTAAATATATATTTATTCTGTTTTATATAAAAATATAAATATACATTCTATTTTGTTATATATTTATCACACATAATATTAAAATAAAATACTATTTTATCATTTAAAATATCATTTATCATTTTATTTATAATTTATGAGATTAGTAATATATAAATGATATAAATCAATAAATGATTTATTATTTTATCACATTTACCATCATCCTACATAGCTTGCTTTTAGATCTCTGCTATCTACCATAGTATCTGGCATATAGAAAGAGGTAAATAAATGCTCGTGGAATTAAATTGTATGGAATAAAAGTCATTCATATCCCTGGGCTTCAGTCTCCTCCACTGTAAAATGAGGTTAGACTTAACCTTTTCAGTCTCTAGACCCTTTTCCTCACAACACTTTCAGTAAACCTTCTCATATCACTTATTCAACATGAAAGGAAATAAATTCTAGAGTTCACCATGCATATGAATATAATTAATAAAATTATAATTAATAAAATAAGGCTAGGGCCTAAGATTTCACTGGTTTAAAGAACTCCCAGTTGAGAAAACTCTTCACCAATGTCATTTGGCATCTTAAGAGGGCTGCTTAGAGCACTGAGAAAGTGTGACTTTCCCAGGATCATAGAGTCAGTATGTGTGAGACACAGGATTTGAACCCAGGTCATCCTGACTGTCAGACCAACTCTCTGTCCATGTTGCCTCTTTCAGCAATAAAATGAAGAGATTAATTAATTTATATAAGATGGCACAGTTATTTATCAACTATTCCTCATGCCCTCTGACAAACTTGTCAGATCTCTTTGGGTAGCCTATTTATAGCAAGAGATTTCACTTCTTCCCCTACAATTAGATTGTAAGCTCCTTGAGGGGAGGAGCTGATTTTGACTTTCTTAGCATCCCCAAACTCTTAGCACAGTACCTGGCACATAGTAGAGACTTCATAAATGCTTGTTGATTGATTCATTGATTGAGTCCTGGACCAGATGTTCTCTTCTCTAGGGCTTGTAAGAAGCAAAATTAATATACAATACCTCCAATATTATATTTAATAAGATTTATTAACAATAACTACAATAAATACTAGAGTAAAAAAAACTGCTTTCCCAGCCGCACACGCTGAAAAAGAGAGAGAGGGTGTGGCTTACAACAAACTTATAAACAACACGTGAAGACGTAAATGTGGGGGCGCAGGGAAAGGGATATTGGGAGATGAAGTCCAAGATACAAAATTCTCTAATGATATAGGCCCTATGACAAATGAAATTCTCTGGAATTTTAGTTTTCAAATATTATTTTATTAGAAAATCACTCAAGATTTCTAAATTAGCCAGTGGATTCTCTACACAGTTGGAAAAGATGCTAAAATAACCCAAATAGGGCTCTCAGAAGGGAGACATGAGCTTTGAGCCACCAGATTTTGGGGGGAAAAAATGGTAAAAAGGGCCCATTTCCTGTCCAGAAAACCAATATATGTGCCCCATGTTGTCATCATCCAAACCCTCCTAGCACCATCCTAAGAGGTCTCTCATTGTTCAGTAACCACCCAGGAAATGAACTGAAGAGGCTTCCTCTCAGGAGCAGATCTTTTGGACAGCAAGTCACTTTGGCTGGCCACACGAGGCTTCCCACAAGGAATCTGCCTGGCTCACTGATGACTTCATCACCCAAGAGAGTGATTTAAGATAGACCAGGACACCAGCTAGTTTTTACATCTAGACAAAAGAAGAAAGAATTCAACATAGCCTCGGGGAGAGACGGTTTTCAGCTTCATAATCAAAATGTTTGAGTTTTTAAATCAAAAGGCTTTGGAAGGGGGGACAAAAGGGATACAATTTAATATTCACTTCCCACAGCCCCTTCTAGCTTTATGATTCATCCATCACCCCTTCAGATCAACCAACTTCCTCGAACCTCCCACATTTCCAATTTTTCTTTTTTACCACACCCAAGTAAATCAACAATTCAAAGGACACATCACAGATGCTGATTTTTTTTAAATCACATATTTCAATCTACTTAAGAACTTGACATAATACATTGGTTCCATGGAAACATATGGCCATTAATTACAAAGTACGCCCATCCCATTATTTCCCCATCTCTTTGCCTACCTGTTTCCTCTAGTGTCTGTCTTCCTAAAGCTGTTTGAGCTAATCATTCCTCCTGCCACTTTAAAAAAAAAAAAGAGAATTAAAGGAGTTTATTAAGAAAAATGTCAAGGCAACACCACGTCTGTCTCTTATTTTGAAAAATACCATACTTATGAGTTTAAAATAATATAATACATAATTAAAAAAAAACAATCTTATTTTCTTAGTATCAGTTCTAAGACAGAAGAGTGGTAAGGGCTAGGCAATGGGGATTAAGTGACTTGCCCAGAGTCACATAGCTAGAAAGTGTCTTGTCAATCCACTGAGCCATCTAGCTACCCCTGCTCCCCACTATATATATATATATATATATATATATATATATTTAAACCCTTACTTTCCATCTTAGAATCAATACTGTGTGTGGGTTCCAAGGCAGAAGAGTAAGGGCGAGGCAATGGGGGTTGTGACTTGCCCAGGGTCACAGCTAGGAAGTGGCTGAGGCCAGATTTGAACCCAGGACCTCCTGTTTCTAGGCCTGGCTCTCAATCCACTGAACTACCCAGCTACCCTCCCCACAATATATTCTTAAAGGAAACTTTCAACTACCCCCTTAACAAGTCAACCTATCTTCAGTGTACATGTGGTCACAAAGCTCTTTTATGTCCCCCTTGAGATGCCCAACTGCCCCACTTGGTCATTTGACTTGGGGGGGGGGGAGAAAAATAGTCATTCCTAGCAGGTGGGAACACATCTAGGACTCTGAGAGATGGGGTAGTTAGCAAAGTATTATTGTGTAATGAGAAGGCCCTGGGCTAAGAGTCAGGAAACACGGGTTCTGGGCCTGGCTCTGCCATTAACTGATAGTGTGTCCTTAGAAGAGGTTACATTTCTGGACCAACGTTAGTGCCTTGGGGAAGGAAATCAGTCAACTTCAGTGACATGCCAAAAAAAAGAAAAAGGCTTAATGGGAAATTCAGAAATAGTTGCAAAATTTCAGAGTTGGAAGGAACTTCCAAAATTACTTATATTCAATTTGAACCTGAGCAGGAGCCCCTTTCATAATATTCTTGACAAGTGATCTTCAGTGTCCCTTTGAGTAGCTCCAGCAAGAGGAAACCCCTCTTTCCTGAGAGAGTCCATTCCACTTTATGTCAGGTCTTTCTGAGATCTCCCCCCTGAGCTTCTGGCTTGACCCCATGGAGACAAGAGGAACTCTTGACTAAGGCATTTTCTGAGACAAGAAACCTTTGGGAAGTCATCAGTTTCCTCCAACTGGAGCTTGAAGCAAAGGCTGGGTGACCCCCGCTAAGGTCCCTCCATCTCTGAGATGCTCTAAGTCTAGTCAGTCTTTGCTCCGATGCTCCCGAAGCCCAGGATGGAAATAGCAACCCTGAATCTGTCTTTGGGTGGGAAGGAAGGAGAACCTTATTTTCCAACACAGGCTCTCTTTCTCCAAATTGCTGATGGGGAAGGTGAAGCCCAAAGTAGTTAGGAACACTTGGTGGTGTTTGACTACATGGGACCTACAACACTCCCAAATGCAGTGTTAACCTGATGTCATTCCTATTGGATTTTAGTATGTTACCACAATAATAAAAAAAGAAATGTATAAATAAATTATTTTCTAGGTTAATATGTGGCCCCTACTGATCTTTATGCATGGTTTAGTTACCCCTCTTTCTATTTGAGTTTGGTGCCATTGTTCAAAAGCACCACTGTTATCCAAGAGAACACAGAATTAGCAAGCCAGGTGGCATTATTGGATCTGGGGTCAGGAAGATATGAATTCAAATTCTGCCTCAGACACTTATTAGCTCCGTGACCTTGGGCAAGTCACTTAACCTTTGTTTGCCTCAGTTTCCTCATCCACAAAATGGGAGGTGACTATAGCAACTCCTCCCCAGTATGTTGTGAGGATGATATGAAATTTTTATCTATCTATTGATCTACATATATATTTGTAAAGTCATATACAGACATACATATAAATGTACACACACATAGGGCTTTGCAAACCTTAAAGTACTTTATAAATGCTATGCTGATGATCATGATTAATTATTATTATTAATTGAGATATGGCCCTTGTATATCTACCAAACCCCCAAAAAGTAGAAGTCCCAGTGTGACCTTAAACCACCATGATTCTGGTTGTGCTGGCTCACTTATCCTACATATCCATGGCGCCATGCCCATGGACAGTTTCAAGTCTCTCTTGGGTTCTGGACTTACCATTATTTGTCGGACTGTTCTTGGATAGAGGCTTCTTGATGGAAACCACTAACATAGGGAGTCTGTGACCATGTTTTAGGTAGTATACTTCTTGGGTTTGGAGGAAAGAATGGATTATTTCATTCTCTATTATCAATTTTCTCTGGTGAGTCAATGGCAACAAGAAACCTCTATGCACAAAAAAGCCTATTTTATTTATGAAATGAAACTAAGAAAGGCAGTTTTTCCATTCAATCTCAAGGCCTCTCTCCCAATTTCTTTTTCTTTCTTTCTTCCTTCCTTTCTTCCTTTCTTCCTTTCTTCCTTTCTTCCTTTCTTTCTTCCTTCCTTCCTTCCTTTCTTCCTTTCTTCCTTCCTTCCTTTCTTCCTTCCTTCCTTCCTTCCTTTCTTTCTTTCTTTCTTTCTTCCTTNTCTTCTTCTTCTTCTTCTTCTTCTTCTTCTTCTTCTTCTTCTTCTTCTTCTTCTTCTTCTTCTTCTTCTTTCTCCTTTCTCCTACTCCTTGTCCTCCTCCTCCTTCTATTTCTTCTTCTTCCTTCTCCTTTCTTCTTTTTTCTTCTTCTTTATTCTTTCCTCTTTCTTCTTTCTTCTTCCCTTACTTTCTATCTTAGAATCAGTGTTGTGCATTGCTTCCAAGGCAGAAGAACAGTAAGGGCTGGGCAATGGGGGTTAAGTGACTTGCCCAGGGTCCTACAGCTAGGAAGTGTCTGAGGTCAGATTTGAACCCAGGATTTCCAATCTCTACACATGGCTCTCAATCCACTGAGCCACCTAGCTGCTCCCTCTCCCAATTTCTTTTATGGAATAAGAATTTTTTGTTAAAAGCTCTAGCCATTTGTACACAGGCAAGTCGATATGGACAATTAAGATAATTAATTGAATATCTCAGGCCATGAAAACCTACAAACAAAAAGTAAGGATTTTTGACTCAATCTTCTTTCTGAACTCAGTTTCACAAATGTATTAAATAGTTACTGTGCCAGGTTCTGTTTTAAGCTCTAAGAATACAATGACAAAATGAAACCATCACAGCCCTCGAGGAATTTACATTGTACTGGGGAGGAAGGAAAAGGGTTGAGTTCTATGTTCTGTGAGTGAATAAATATACAAGGGAGGGAGAGAGTACTATCTGGACAGCTAATGGCTCAATTTTCCACTTCACCTGGGTAGACACAACTCTAATGAGGAAGATTTTCTGCCACCTAAGTCTACTTTTCCCATGGGACCATAACATACCCTTCTTATCACACCCTCTCTCCTCTAACCCCATGTGTAAGTTTACTGGTCAGACTTCCCCATGCCTCTGTGAACTGGGTGACAGAGTGAGTGGCTAAGAGGGCTGACTTGATTCAGATAGAGATTCTCAGTGAATGTTACCTGACTCGTCTGGGCCAGGATCATCAAAATACTTCACAGGGAGCAAAGAAGGCATTTCTTAAAGTTAGAAAAGGAGGTAATAGGATCATTTAGGCAGTGTCCATTAGATATGGAGCCAGGATGGCCTGGAATCAAGAAGACCTGAGTTCAAAACTAGTGTCAAATACTTCTTAGCTGTATGACCCTGGGCAAGTCACTTACCTGCCATCACCTACCCCTTACTGCTCTTCTGCCTTAGAACTAATACATAGTATTGATTCCAAGATGGAAGATACGGTTTTTAAAAAAAGGTTAGTAACTCAATAATGTATAAAATGTATGTGTACTGTTATATATAATTACCTGTACTGTAAGTAATTTACTGTTTAATAACATGGATGAACAACTACACAATTTTTTCCCTTAAATTTGTAGTCAAAGAATTGCAGTTGTACATACTAGTTTGGGAATGCCAAGCATGTTTATGGCAATTTATTCCAATTTTCCAAATCATAGAGGATGCAGCACCCCTAACCCCAGCAATGTAGAAGGGATACCTACAAATGCTAAATATTATTTTTAAAAATATACTTAAAGATATTTTATTTCCTCAGTTACATGTAATAACAATTTTCAACATGTACAGTTTTTATAGCCCTTTGGGTATAGTTCCAAATTTTCCTCCAGAATGGTTGGATCAGTTCACAATTCCACTAACTATAATGCTAGGTATTATTGTTCTTATTATTAAGAAACTATGTTTTCCAAAACGATAAGACTCAAATTGTCTCCCTCTCTCCTTTCCTTCCTCCCTCTTGGAGATGGTAAGCAGTTTGATCTGGATTACATATATATTATCATGCAAAATATGCTTCCATATTGGTCATTTTGTAAGAAAATACTCACAAAATTAAATAAATTAAAGCAAATTAATTAAAGCAAAATAAATTAAAGCAAAAGATAGTATGCTTTGATCTGCATCTGACTCCAACAATTTTTTTCTCTGGGGATTGAAAACATTTTTTGTCATAAGTCCTTCAGAACTGTTCTGGGTTGTTGTATTGCTTAATGTAACTAAGTCTTTCACAGTTGATCATCGTATAATATTGCTGTTACTATGTACAATGTTCTCCCAGTTCTGCTTATTTCGCTCTTCATCAGTTCATGTAGATCTTTCCAGCTTTTTCTGAAATCATCCTTCTTATCATTTCTTATAGCTCAGTAGTCTTCCATCACCAACATGTACCACATTTTGTTCAGCCACTCCCCAATGGATGGACATGCCCTCAATTTCCAAATCTTTGCCACCACAAAAAGAGCTGCTATAAATATTTTTGTATAAGTAGGTCCCTTTTTGATTATCTTTTTATTATATAGACCTAGGAGTGGTATTACAGGATCAAAGGGTATGCATAGCTCCAAATTGTCCTCCAGAATGGTCGGATCAATTCACAACTCCACTAACTATAATGCTAGGTATTATTGTTCTTCTTATTAAGAAACTTACATTATATTAGTGATCCTATAGTACTTTGGAAACTGAGGTCAACAGGGTAAAATGACTTGCCCAGGGTCCCACAGCTATCCTGTGTCTGAGGCCAGATTTGAACTCAAGAAAATGAATTTTCTTGAATCCAGGCCTGGCACTTTATCCCACTGCCTCACCTAGCTACTCCCAGAATACTGGCCCCTAATTTAAGTATGCTTTTCCAATCACATTATTATATTCACTTGTGAATCCTTTCTGTAGTAAGCTCCTCTAGTATATTTTGAATATAATTTGATTTGCAAAAAAAGATAGTTTAGATCAGCTTTTTAGGAAAAAACCCATTGATTAAGGTTTTTTTCTTACTTTTTTTTTTTAAAAAGATTGAAGTTCAAAGGCCTTTTAATTAGGCAATAGATTGTATGGGAGTAACTCCTGCCAAGAGAATTGCAGTTTTTTGCTGTCTAAAGTAGTGTTGATGATAATGATTGGGTGTGAAATTAATGGTGTGTGTTGTAAAGGCAATGTGTAATAGTGTTAGGCTTCATAGGGATCTAATACGAGGGAAATGTGCCTGTAAAGTTCTATGGGACCAGATGAGTTTTTGAGCCACAGAGGAAGAGAAGTTCTATTCAGAAACAGAAGGTTCTGTGCAGAGATGGAAGGATTATTGGGGAGGGAAGCTAGAGGCATGCCAGAGAAGGGGTTCTACTTCAAAGTTCAGAGTAAAACAGGGCTCCTTAGGGGTTTGGGTAAAGGGCAGTGTGGTTCAGTAGAAAATTCTGGATGTAGCCTCAGGGCCTGGATATGAAACCCAGCTCTGTCTAACCTCCCTACATCTTTGTTTCCTTTTCTATAAAAAGAAGTGATTACTTTTAAAGTTTCTTCAGTTCCTTTCCAGTATTCAATCTATGATCCAATTCATTCATTCATTTATTCACCTTGTGCCTCTTAGGGATACACATACAAGAACCTGTCCTACCCTCAAGAAACTTATATTCTCTTACATAAATGCAAAAACCAATATAAAATATGGTTGATCCTCAACTTTCACAGGGGTAATGTTCCTAGAAAATGGCATGAAAATAAAAATGCAAATGTTGGTACATTAAGCCTATGGGAAATAGCACTACTACCACCAAAAACCATAATCTTTCTC
This sequence comes from Gracilinanus agilis, assembly GCF_016433145.1. Classification (NCBI taxonomy): domain Eukaryota; kingdom Metazoa; phylum Chordata; class Mammalia; order Didelphimorphia; family Didelphidae; genus Gracilinanus; species Gracilinanus agilis. Next base: position 672,890,253 of record NC_058130.1, on the reverse strand, counting down.
TAGAAATTACTGAAATTTATAATGTTTTGTGTACAATTCTTAAAAAATTTCAAAATAATGTATTTATTACTTTTTTTAAACTTTTTTTTTTAATCTTGAGTTCCAAATTCTCTTCCTTCTTCCCTCTCCTATCCCCTCATTGAAAGGAGAAGCAGTCTGATATAGATTTTACATATGCAATCATATAAAACATTTTTCCATATTAGTCCTTTTGTAGAAGAAAACTCAAACAAAAAAATGAGGAAAATGAGATATGGTATTATGCATATTTACAACAAAACATGAAATCTAATAATCTTAACTCATCAAATGAAGCACAAAATAAAATTGGTAACATGCAAAACATTTTTCCTACTAATAATTCTCTAGAATTCTGTGACCTTTTGTGCTCACATCTCATTTTTTAAAAAACATATTGATTTCAGACAATATTTACTTTTCATAACTCTTGAAAACTCTAGTACCACAAATATGTTTCTCCTTTGGGGAGTATAAGCAATCAATTAACTAATTGATGTCATTAATTAATTAATTAACTAATGCTGAATTCATGGCCAACAGAAGCTGTAGACATTCCACCAGAAGTTTATCTAACATTTTTATTTTCTTACTAAACCGTATCACTGTTTTTGCACAGTTGGGCTTATAGCCCAAAGGACTTGTATTTGCCTCAGGGGGGCATAATTGCAACACAAAACTTAAATTTTAAAGGCAAACGATGAAAACATGCAACAAATGCAAGGGAGGCTGTTTACAATGGTAGAGTGAACAAGGTCAGTAAAGCAACTAGAAGGACACCAGTTACTCCAGAAACTTGTAGGCAGTCTGTAAAAGAGAGAGAAAACAATCATCCTAAAAACCAAACTGATTCAGGAGTCTGAGGATTTAGCACCAGAAAACCACATTTATAAGAAACATTTCTTCTGTTCCTGCTCAACTTTCTGAAGGGAACACCTTTTGGGCTGAAACTTCTGTCATTTTTTGAATGAGTCTCCATAGTTTTCTTTTTTAGATATAGGATCAGAGATTTAAATCTGGAAAGGTCATCTAATTGATCCAATTAATCATAGATCTAGGGTTGGAAGGGACCTCAGAAGTCTAACCCCCTCATTTTATTATTGAGGAAGTCAATCAATCAATATTTATTAAGCACCTCCTATGTGCCAGGCTTTATACTAAGCTCTGGAGATACAATAAGAGACAAAAGATAGTTCCTGCCCTCAAGAAGCTTACAGTCTAATGGGGGGAAATGAGCTCCAGGTTGTAAGTGTCTTACTCAAGGTGTCAAGGTGGGATTTGAAACCCGGCCCTCTAATTTGAGCTGGCTGCCTTTTTTAACAGTGTGGACTGAATTTAGCAAAGGGAGCTAAGTAAAGCATACAGCTTTGGAACTTGGAGCATCCCCAGGAAAAGGCTGGAGGTTCAGAATGTGAAGGAGGGGTCAGAAGTGGAAGAGTTCCAACTGTCTCTTCTCTCCTGTTTGGGCTCTGGATGGGGGTGGGGGGTGTTGGATCAAGGGAGGTGGGAGTGGTGGATTTGGAGAGAATCTGGTTCCTCTACCTCTATATTTGAGACTGAATGGAGATCACAGCTGCCATCATTTATTTCTGGAAGCTTCCTTTACCAAAAAGAAGACATTGAATAGCAGTTCTCCATTTTGTCCAGAGAGCCCGGACTCGTGGGGGAGCAGGCTCAAAGAGGGGGTTCCTTCCCTGATGCTGCTTGAATCATTTATCCCTGTTCCTCCCCCTTTGTATTAGGTTATTGAATAGTGATTAGGAGATTATATGGGGTGAGGGACAAGTACTGAGATCAAGCCACAAAGAAGATCCAGTGCTTTCCCCAGGGGAAAGTTCATAGTTATTAGTGAAGTCTATTCCTTTTACCCTCATTCCTGGTTCCCTATATCCTTCCCCTTCCCTGAACCCCAAATACTTTATCTTCACAGTAAGTCCCTGTTCGGCTATATTAGTTACATTGCTTAGTTTGGAGTAGGGACCTTGAAGGGGGAGATATTCCTTGGGTGGCTGAAGGGAGGTTTGAGAACATTCGACTCCATCTTGAGGAAAAAACGCTTGGGAAGTGCTTGGGGGAGGTTTGTCAAGATTTTAGTGGCTCTGAACATTGGACAGAAGTCATTTAGGATTCGAATCATTCCTAACATCTTCCTCCATCATCTCCTCTGCCACCCTTCCAGTTTGGGGAGCCCCCATCTGAATTGTACCCTCAAAAGTCTTCCTAGTAGGGAGGGGGAATAAGCAACCTTGGCCCAGGTGTTCCTGACAAGTGGGGGTCATTAGATCACACCCTCACTATCTGGTAACCCCCTTCCAACACTTTATACTGTACCATATTGCTCATTTTATAAATGAGGAAAATGAGGGCTGAGGCAGAGCAGGTAACTTGCTTAAAGTTACAAGAGGAGTACTTGGGATAAATTAATTTAGATAGTTTCATATTCTAAAAAAACAATAATTTTACTTATTTATTTTTTGCTGAGCTTTGGTAGGAAAAGAATCTTTCCTTTCCACTTTAGTTATTATCTACAAAGAGAGAAATAACTCTGAGGCAGGGGATCTTGCAACATCTCTAGAGTGTAAGAGCAAAGGAAAAACAGAGTTTTTAACATCTGTAAACTCCAAATGATAAATATGGTATTTGTGCCACTGGGAGCTATTGTTATTGTTATTTATTGTTAATGCGTCCCAGCCTAAAGTAGTTAAAAACAATAATTTACATACTGAGATAACCTTAAGTTTACAAATTTCTTTACATACATTATTACCTTTGAGCCTGGCAACATCTCCAGTTATCGAGGTATTATTATTATTCCCATTTTACATAAAAGGAAACTGACTCAGAGTTTAAGTGACTTGTCCAGGGACATTTAGCTACTAAGTATCTGAGGTGATAGAATCACTTAATTTCAGACAGAAGAGGCTCCTACTTGGAAAAAAAAAAGATCTCTACAATACCTCTGAGAAGTGGTCAGTCTAATGAGGGAAAATGTGTTGCTTCTGTTTCCGTGCTTTCTCTTAAGTTAAAATTTAATTTGCCTATTTGCAACTTTTACCCCTTATTTCTGGAAAGCAAGATTTGTGATCCATTTAATTTCCTTCAGTAATCCTTGATTAACATCTATCTGCTGAGTTATTGAACACTATGTATGCCATTCCTCTGAGCTAGGGAAAGGAGGGAGATTCAAAGTACTGATGTATGAGAGATAACTAAAGGCTACATAATCTGAGACTCTGTGTGTGTGTGTGTGTGTGTGTGTGTGTGTGTGTGTGTGTGTGTGAGAGAGAGAGAGAGAGAGAGAGAGAGACAGACAGACAGACAGACAGGGAGGGAGGGAGGGAGGGAGGGAGGGAGAGAGAGAGAAGAGGAGAAAGAGAAGAGGAGAGAGAAAGAGATGGAGGGAGAGAGACAGGCAGAGGCAGAAACAGAGAAAGAGAGAAGCAGGAGGGAGTGAAGGGAGGGAGGGAGAGAGACAGAGACAGAGAGAAATGAGGGCTACACAACCTGAGACCTTGAGAAGCCAGTCCTACGTATAGAACTCATATCCCAAACAACTGCAATATCAGCCCAGACAAAAAGGCCCCCATCACTGAACTTGATATCTGAGGATCAACATTCCAGTTCTGGCTCTGCCACCTACTTAGATGGGTGGTCTTGGTTAAGTTATTTATCCTTTATTTCCTCATCTCTAAAATGGAGAAAATAATACATCATCTGCCTTACTGGATATCATGAGCTTGTCAGCTTTGTGATTACTGAGCAGAGTAGAAGTGAATCTTGGTTTCTTGTTGTTGTTGTTTTTACAATTGGTGTGCTCCAGGGAAGTTATAAGCCAATTAAAAGTTGGAGCATTTGATTTCAAATATAACCAAGAAGACTGATTATTTTAAAAAAATGTTTTTTTCATTTATTTAGAATATTTTCCCAGGGTTACATGATTTGTGATTCCCTCCACTCCTTCCCTCCCCCTTCCCAGAACTGACAAGCAATTCCCCTGGGTTATACATGTATCATTGTTCAAACCCCATTTCCATATTATTCATATTTGCAATAGAGTGATCTTTTAATGCCAAAACTTCAATCATATCCCCGTTGAACCATGTGATTGATCCTAAGTTTTTCTTCTGCATTTCTATTCCCACAATTCCTTCCTCTGGATGTGAATAGCGTTCTTTCTCACAAGTTCCTCTGGATTGTCCTGGGTCATTACATTGCTGCTGGTAGAAAAGACCAATACATTCAATTGTGCCACAGTGTATCTGTCTCAGTATATAAGGTTCTCCTGGTTCTGCTCCTTTTGCTCTGCATCAATTCCTGGAAGTCATTCCAGTTCATGTGGAATTCCTCCAGTTCATTATTCCTTTCAGCACAATAGTATTCCATCACCAAGAGATACCACAATTTGTTCAGCCATTCCCCAATTGAAGGGCATCCCCTCATTTTCTAATTTTTTACCACCACAAATTTTTGTACAAGTATTTTCCTCTATTATCTCTTTGGGGTGCAAACCTAGCAGTGGTATGTCTGGATCAAAGGGCAGCAATCTTTTAAAGCCCTTTGCACATAGTTCCAAATTGCCCTCCAGATTGGATGGACCAGTTCACAACTCCATCAGCAGTGTATTCGTGTCCCAATTTTGCCACATCCCCTCCAACATTTATTATTTTCCTTTGCTACCATATTGGTCAATCTGCTAGGTGTGAGGTGGTACCTCAGAGTTGTTTTGATTTGCATTTATCTAATCAGGAGGGATTTAGAACACTTTTTCATGTGGTTATTGATAGTTTCAATTTCTTCATCTGAAAACTGCTTATTCATATCCTTTGATGATTTGTCAGTTAGGGAATGGTTTGATTTTTTTGTAAATTTGACTTAGTTCTTTGTAAATTTGAGAAATTAGACCTTTGTCAGAGAATATTGTTATAAAAAATGTTTTTAGGGGACAGCTGGGTAGCTCAGTGGATTGAGAGCTAGGCCTAGAGATGGGAGGTCCTTGGTTCAAATCTGTCCTCAGACACTTCCCAGCTGTGTGACCCTGGGCAAGTCACTTAACCCCCATTGCCTAGCCCTTACCACTCTTCTGCCTTGGAGCCAATACACAGTATTGACTCCAAGACAGAAGGTAAGGGTTTAAAAAAATGTTTTTCCAGTTTGTTGTTTTCCTTCTAATTTGGGTGCATTAGTTTTGTTTGTACAAAACCTTTTTTATTTAATATAATCAAAATCACTCATTTTACATTTTGTAATATTCTGTATCTCTTGCTTGATCTTAAATTCCTTCCCTTTCCACATATCTGACAGGTATACTATTCTATATTCACCTGATTTATTTATGATTTCCCTCTTTATACTTGTCATTTACCCATTTTGAATTTATCTTAGTATAGGGTGTGAGATGTTGAATCTAAAACTAATCTCTCCCATACTGTTTTCCAATTTTCCCAGCAGTTTTTGTCAAAGAGTGAGTTAAGATTGACTACTTAAGAGAACAAGTGGATCATCTTGTAATATGAATAGCCATCCCTCATCTTATCTCTTTTGTAAATGTGGATTCTGGTTTATCAGGTTTGCTTAAAGAAAGCCAAACCTGTGTTGGTATGAGATTGGGCAGTCTTGCAAAGTACAGCAGCCTCAGTTATTTACAATCACAGAAGGGAAAGCATGTCGATAATAATAAAAGTTCACAACTTTATAATGCTTTAAGGTTGGCAAAAGTGCTTTTTCATCTAACATCTCACTTAAGTCCCACAACAGCCCCTTCCACTCTCCTGGGAGCCCTGGGACTCACCAGCCACCTTGATGGCATCTCCTCTCCATGTCTCCCCTCCTGGTGTCTTCCTGAGAATGAGCATCCCTCCTCCAAGGCCAGCCTTGTTCCTAGCCTTGACCATTTTGTGTGTGCGTGCGTGCGTGTGTGTGTGTGTGTGTGTGGGTGCAGCACAGTTCTAACCGAGGCCTCTGAGTGGCTGCTTTGCAGGAGGCCTGACCCCTTGCCTCCAGCACCTGCAGCACCCAAAGGAAGACCAAGTGTAGCCCCAGGAATGACTATTTCCTGGCAGGGACCTCTGAAGCTCTCAGGACTACCTCATCTTTTTTATAGAGGAGGAAGCCAGGTACCAGATAAACACATTAACAGCCAGCATGGGGAGGATGCTTCAAGGCCTGCAAAGAGCTTAACACAGATGAATTCATTTGATTCTCACAACACTGCTGGCATGAATTATATACCATTATATACTGCTGGTAGGTGTTATGTTTATTCCCATTTTATAGATGAGGGAAACTGAGGCAAACAGAAGTGAATGGAGAGAGATAGAGAGACTCACCAGAAAGCTGCTGCAATGATCCAGACAATGAAAGCCTGTGTCAGGTGGAGCCTGTGTCGGAGGGGAGACATGTTATGGGAGAGATGAGAAGGAAGAAACGACAGGATTTGCCAACAGATTTAGATACGGGCAGGGCGGGTAATGAGACAGAATAAGGAGTGGAAGAAGAACCTAGATAGTAAGCCTGGATAACTTGGAGGGTGGTGGTACCCCAAACAGTAACTGTGAAGTTGTTGATAGTGGATTGGGGGGAAGATAATGAAATCAGTTTTTGAGGGTAAGAGGTCTAGGCAAGGAGGCAGCTAGGTGGCTCAGGGGATAGATAGCCAGGCCTGGAAATGGAGGGTCCTAGGAAGGTTCTGAGTTTAAATCTGATCTCCAATACTTCCTAGCTGTGTGGTCCTGGGCAAGTCACTTAACCCCCATTGCCTAGACCTTCTAGCTCTTCTGCCTTGGAACCAAAACATAGTATTGATTAAAAAAACAAACAACCTTTTTGCCTTGAAATCAATATTATGTATTAACTCCAAGGCTAAAGAGTGGTAAGGGCTAGCCAATGGGGGTTAAGTGACTTGCCCAGAGTCACACAGCTAGGAAGTGTCTGAGGCCAGATTTTTTTTTTAACCCTTACCATCTGTCTTAGAATCAATACTGCGTATTGATTCCAAGGTGGAAGAGTAGTAAGGACTAGGCAATGGGGGTTAAGTGACTTTGAGGCCAGATTTGAATCTAGGGTCTCTAAAATGTAAGCCTGACTCTCAATCCACCCCCCACCCCCATCATTAGTATTGATTCTAAAATGGAAGGTAAGGCTTTTAAAAAAGAGAGATCTAGGTAGGTAAGCAACAAACATCTATAAAATTCTTACTGTGTGCCAGGCACAGTGCCAAGCCCTGAGAGACACATGTAAGAAATAAGATATAAAGTTTCTTTCCACCCAATAAAGGGGGTGAACTGTATAGGGTTGGGGTACCCACGTAGGGGCACAGGGCAAGTCCAGAATCACAGCTGGAAGAGGAATGAAGAATGGCCAAAGGAGAGACTCCAGGAAGGAACTCGCCAGTGGGAAATGGGGCTGGAATGGTCGGGAGGTGCTCCAGGTGAGCAGACATCCGAGGCAGCAGGGCAAAGTCTATAGAGCTGGGAGCACATCTGGGAGAGAATGAAAGTTTAGAGGAAGCAAAACCAACATGGCGTTGGCCACATCTGGAAAACTCTGACGTCTATTGCCCATGGCCTCCATGGAGAGACAGGAAGCCTATGTCCTCCCAAGGCAACCTATTCTATTTGGGGGTACCAGAAAACCATGGCCCATGGCCCAAACCCTGGCCCGGGGGCTCTAGCAGGGATGCCTACACAGAACAGGACCTCAGAGTAGGCCACGTCTGAGATTCTAAACTCTCTGAGATGCTCCAGTTGGGGGCCTCTAGTTTCAACTTTGGTGGAATAGAAGAATATTAATTTTGTACAAACTTACTGTAACCTTTGGTGGATTAAACTGATCACGTTTGTGTTGCAGTGGGGCTGTCTCTATGGAGATCCCGATTCATCGTTCTCTATTTTTACAACCTCGAGTCATACAACTATGAATTTGCAGCTCCCCCAAACCTGTAAGACAGCGTGAGGACACGAGCCCCAGTGGGGGAGGATCGCCGGGCTGGGGACTCGCGGAATCATCCATTCCACCTTCTTCCTTTTTTACAGATGAGGAAACCGAGGTTTGATCTTGGAAATCAGATCCCAGAGGAGAAAGCCAAAAGTAGAATGGAGGGAACCTACTGGAAACTCCATTCCCTTCTAGCTTTCCAATTAAAGCCAATATTACAAATGTCTAATTTCACCCATGTAAGTCCCCTTTCCAGTAATTCCCTGTTTGTCTCTGTTGATAGAATTTGTGACTTGCTGTGGCTAAAACACTATTTGTCATGGTCCACCCTCCGGTGATGAGTCTCTTTAGACTTTTGTAGAAGAAGAACTAATCTCTTATTTTATAGATAAGGAAACGGAAGCCTTCGCATGTTTGGTAACTTGTCCAAGGTCTCACACGTAGTGAGAGGCATCAGAGGAGTTTTCAAGCCTCTTTCTTTCTCTGTGTACTCTATTAGCTTAGCTAAGTTGGACTTCAGAGGACAGCTAGAGAGGCAGCTTCTGATATTTACTACTGTGTGACTTTGGGCAAGTATTGCTTCCCCTCTCAACCTCGGTTTCATCATCTGTTAAATGGGGATAATAATATATGTATATTTATATACTTAACTAACTATATACTTATAGAGTTATTTATTATACTTATGTATACTTATACATGTATAATTTATATATTTTTTAATTTATATACTTTAATACTCTACTTAACTAAGAGGGGTCAGCTATATAATAATATATGTATATTTATATACTTAACTAACTATATACTTATAGAGTTATTTATTATACTTATGTATACTTATACATGTATAATTTATATATTTTTTAATTTATATACTTTAATACTCTACTTAACTAAGAGGGGTCAGCTATATAATAATATATGTATATTTATATACTTAACTAACTATATACTTATATAGTTATTTATATACCTATATTATTTATATATTTATATATTATTTAATTTACATACATAACTAATAATATACTTAACTAACAAGGGGCAGTTGGATAGCTCAGTGGATTGAGAGCCAGGCTTAGAGACAGGAGGTCCTAGGTTCAAATCTGGCCTCAGATACTTCCTAGCTGTGTGACCCTGGGCGAGTCCCTTGACCCCCATTGCCTAGCCCTTACCACTCTTCTGCTTTGGAACCGATACACAGTATTGATTTTAAGACAGAAAGTAAGGGTTTAAAAAAAAAAACTTAACTAACTGGGTTGTTATGATTAGAATACTGTAATATAGAAAATGGCAGGCCATTTTCTATATTACAATTATACAATGTATATAGTGAGATTTGCAAACTGTAAAATGCTTATAAATATTATTATTATTTATAGATAATACATACTATGCTATAACATATATAAAATATAACAAATAACATATAATGCATGTATAATATATAATATATAATACAATATATAATACAATATATTCATTTATACATTTTATATATGACTGATATATAAATATATAAATGAATATATAAATGAATATATAAATGAATATATATTTTAAATATATTTTAATTAATTAAAATTAAAATAATTTTAAATATATATGTCATCTATAAATATATAAATGAATATATTGTATTTTGTTTTATTTATATGCTTTATATATATTTATATATGATATGTAAAACACATAAATAAAATAAAAATTAAAACATACAAACAAAAACATAAATATATAAATAAAATATATTTTATATATACATTATATATAAATGCATAATATATTATGAATATGAATTTTGTTGCTTTATATTATATTTAACTATTATTTAAATCTTTAATTTTTATTCTGTTATGTATCCATTATTTCATTTATTTTATGTATTTATTTAATTTAAAATTATTATTTAATTATATTGGTAAAATTTAAATATTATATAATGATTATTACCACTATCACTATTATTATTGTTATTGTTCAGTTGTTTCAGGCATGCCCAACTCTTAGTGATCCCATTTGAAACTGTCTTGGCAAAGATACTGGAATGACTTGCCATTTCCCTTTCCAGCTCATTTTACAGATGAAGAACTGAGGCAAGCACGATTAGATGACTCACCCAGAGTCATGAAGGTAATACGTGTCTGAGGCCAGACTGGAATTCAGGAAGAGGAGTCTTTCTGGCTCTAGGCCTGGCATTCTATCCACTTGCCCACCTAATTTCTCCATTATTATTATTATTTTAGACATTACGGCGTAATGGATTGAGAGCTGGTCTCAGAGCCAGAAAGGCTAAATGAGTTCAAGTCCTATCTTTGTTTGGCATATACTGGCATTGTGATCCTGGGCAAGTCCTTTAATCTCTTTGAGCTCTAGGCAATTCTTCAAGACTCTAAATCACAGAAAAGTGATGACTTGAATTTAGAGAGGGAGCATCCTTCCCTGGGAACGCTTTAGAGCAAACAAATCATAGGTTCCTTCCATATTGTTAGTCCATTATTGGGCCTGTCCTTTGATGCTTCTCCAACTTTCCAGAAACATCTAGAGCTTATGCTCTGCTTCTAGAACTTTTTAGAAGCCCAGGTCAGACGCAGGAAGAAGGAGACTCTCTGATATGCCACGATATTCCCTAGGATGTCTACTGACCTCAGTTTGGTGGGAGAGTTTGGACTCCTCCTCCTGCCTTGCTCCACTTCCTAAAGATACAACACAGCAATGATGCTAGGAATCACTTTCTCCCCTCCTTTCCACTTCTTCCTTTTTTTTCCTTCCTTCCTCCTTTTTCCAGCAGAGGGTATCCTGCCTTTGAAGAAAATATGCTGCAGAAGAATATACACTTCAGGAGCAATGTGTGGAAAATGGAAACAGGCAGACTTGGGCATGAGGTGTGGAATAAGGCCCCTGAAATCAGAGGACATGGGTTCAAATCCTACCATTGGTGCTTATTTATTGCCCTGTAACTTTGAGGAAATCACTGATCCTCCCCAGGGCCTCCATTTCTGAGGGTTTGAGTCTCTGAGGTCCCTTCCAGATCTCAATCAATGATCTTGAGGTCCCTTCCACCTCTGACATTCTATGAGTCTTTTTCTTCATATCTTTCCTTCTTAAATCCTTATCTTCTGCTAATTCTGTTAATACCATGTATTGGTTAGAGCTAGGCAATGGGGGTTAAGTGACTTGCCCAGGGTCACACAACAAAGAGCTGAGGTCACATTTGAACCCAGGACCTCTTATCTCTAGGCCTGACTTTCAGTCCACCGAACCACCTCGATGCCCCCATTCTGTGAGCCACTGATTTGGTCCCTCCAGGACTAGGTTCCTGGAGGAAGAACAATTGTATTCTTGGAGCTCAGTGAACATTCAGGAATTTCGTATTCTCTGTTTTAAACAAAAGTCTACCAGATTTTCTAGGGGACTGCTATTGCCCCTACTAATCAGTTAGTCATCCAGCTTATATTTATTAAGTGCCCACTCTGTGCTAGGCACTGCGCTAAAGCCTGGAGGCACCAAGAAAGACCAAAGAGAGCCCAAACTCTAAAGACACTCATATTCTCATAAGTCTGTGCCCAGCTAATTATCAATCAATCAATCAACACCAAGGCTTGGAGGGCTTCCTGTAGTAAGGGATTCGGTCCCTGCCCTCAAAGGGCTTACAATTAAATAGGGAAGGAGAGACAAAACATGCGAAAAGTTAATTCACTGTTTGAGAGACATCCAGGGTGGCAGTTGGAGAAAATGTCCCAGGAGAGGTCCAGAGAAAACAGGCCGTGGATTGGATGGAGGAGGTGCCTGGGGGAGGAGGGACTCGAGCAGAGCTGCCAGAGATGGAGTCCCATTTGGAGGGCTTCCACGCTGCTGCTGATTTCCTGCTAATGATGATCAGAAAGCCAATTACTGGGTGCAGAGGTGGAGGCAAAACAGCCACCAGCAACACAGACAGATGCCCAGTCACTCTCCCTGATTGCAGATTTGTCCTTGTCTAATGGCCTCTCCAGCTGCCTTTCGGTCCTTCCTTTTGGCATCCTGTTCCGCTGGCTCTTTCTATTCCAACTGAAGTACTCAGTACTCTTCCCTCTTTCCTCTTCCGCTCCCCCAACTCTGCTTCCCACCAAGGCTGGCCATGTGTTACAACCATTTCCCAGTCCTTAATGAGTCTCTGCAGTGAGCCAATGGCCTGAGATAAGAATAGCTCAGACTCCTACAGCCCATTAAGCCCTTTGCTCCCAGTCACCTTGGTAGGCCATCCCTATTTTACAGAGGAGGAAACTGAGACCAAGCATGATTAAATTACTGGTTCAAGGTTATGCCTTGTAATACAGGATTGGTGCAAGTTCTCTTGCATTTGCAAATTCACCTGAGGCAATCCTGGCAGTTAGGGAAACAGAATGTTGACTCAGCAAATCAGATAGTCTCACAACCAGACCTTTGGAGCTGGCCCTATAAATATCCCTGGAAAACCAACCTGGGGGTTCTGATTTCCTTGACCTGACCCAGACATTCAGCTATCTCCTTGAACTCCCCTTGGGCCCTGGGAGGTGGGAAATTGGGCTGGGAGGTAGAAGGTGGGAAATTAGTTTAGTTATCCATCATTTGGCAATCAGATAGACCACTCTACATCAGGGCAGTGAAATTTAGCCCTGGCTGAGGGGCTGGTTCCCTCAGCCTGACCTTACCTTCTGAGACCCACTGCCAGCACTGGCCCTCACCCATAGCAACAGCTTTCTCCAGACCCTAACCCTCCTCCCTCAGTCTACCCTTGTATTTAAATAAACCCCTTTGGCCTGATCTTAAGAGTTTCAGTGATTCATTTATAACATCAACCAAGGCCAAGGGCTGTGGAAAGGGAGGACAATTATTACTAGTTTCCAGGGCTAGACCAGGCATCCATTTTGTTTCAGGAAGTGAATCAGGTTCATTTCCTGTTGGCTTCCAGTTTCTCACCAAGAGGGAGGGGTTCCTCACTCCTCATCTTAAGGGAGCCTATAGACAGCAGGGAGACTGACTGGTCCTCTCCATTCAAGGACCTCACATCCCTGGCTGTACCAAATCTAAATATAGTGAAGCTGTTAGCTCCCTGGCCTAGGAGGCTCACGGGTACCACCAGCTACCCTTTTACCAGCCTGTTTAGCCTCTTTATAACAGCCTGTAGTAAGGAACTCTTGCATGCCCTCTGGCTCCCAGTTTCCTTTTCTACTGGGCCATGCTGCCTCTTCCAGGGATTTTTCTTCCAGGCTCCCAAGTCAAGCATTTATTAGACACCTATTATGTCTCAAGCATTGCGCTAACCACTGGGAATACAAGAAAAGGCAAAAAAGCTGTGCTTACATTCTAATAGGGGAGATAATATTCAAACACCGAAGGACAAACAAAACAACTCAGAGGCAAACTCAGAAGGGAGGCACTAGGATTTTTTTTTAATCTTACTTTCCTTCTTAGTAACAATTCTCAGACAAAAGGGCAAAGGGCTAAGCAAATGGGGCTAAGGGACTTGCCCAGAGTTGTGCAGCTGGGAAGTGTCTGAGGCCAGATTTGAACCTATGACATCCTGTCTCTAGACCTGACTCTCTCTCCACTGTGCTACCTACCTGCCTTGGCTCTAGCATCCTTGCAGAAAGCTGGACTTTAGCTGAGACTTGAAAGAAGCCAGGAAAGTTGGAAGGTAGAGATGAGGAAGGAGAGAATTTCAGGCATGGGAGACAGGTGTTATAAAAATATAGAGAAGGTATCTTTACTATTATCTAGTTATTATAGTAGTATATTAATCTGGGAATCTGTGCTTTGGATTCCCTTGATGGCTGGTGCAGGGACACTCGAGTCCTGTCACTCAGCTGGATGTTATAACTGCCCTTCTTGATAACAGTGCCCAGGCAGGATCCCTAAAGGTCAATGGATGAGTAACCCTTTCAGGTCCCACCTGGGGTTGGATTGATATTAGTATTGGGTTCTATTAGCCTTGGATAATGTTCATCTGACTGAGTTGCTCCCTTCCCAGAGTGGTGATGTAATAACTACTCCAGAAAGGTACTTAATAATCTTTATCTACAGAAGTTAATAAGGGAAAGGAATGATCAGGAATGGATTGGGGATAGGAGACCCTGTCACTCAAGGCTATGACACTAACCCCTCAGGACTATAGGCTGTTCAGTAACGTTGGAGCTCTTGTTCTTCACCTCCTCTGGCTCAGCTTGGCCACAGCCAAACCAGAGAAAGCAGTCTGCTTGGTAGATACAGATATTGATGATCCCTCTTAGCTTCTTACTGCCAGTTGTTATATCAATTCTACAGCCATCAGGAAATACCTCCCTTACCACCCTCTGCTTCTTCTCCTACCCACTTCCCGGTTTCCTCCCTCCCCCCCCCCCCAGGGCCTGGGATACCTAAATATCTAGTGATGGTTTAGATGCCTAAATATCTAGGGGGAATTCAGATAGAACCAGAGGATCCACAGTCAGACCCAGAGGTCAATCAATGTCCAAGGTCAGATTAATGTTTAAGGCAAGGGTTTCAGGCCAGGGCTCTAAAACCAAGGTCCCCTATCAGATGGCTGTTAGGGTGTTTATACCCTTTGGCCAACTGCCTTTCCTCTTGTCCTCACCACATCTGGGAACATTCCGATGTCTCCAACTGTCTTCACCTGTCAATCAAGGTGAGAATCTCAACTTCCAGAGTTTGAATATGACACAGGCAGCCAGTGAAAATGTCCGTTACAAGATAAGGTGTTGTGTAGGAGGAGCAGCAAGATCAGTGTACCATAGAGTACATGGAGAGAATTATAATGGAAGAAGACCAGAAAGGCAGAAAGGAGCCCAATTATATGCAATTTTAAAGACCAAAGAAGAGATTTTATATTTGATCCTGGACACACTAGGGAGCCACTGGAGTTTATTAAAGAGGGGAAGGAGCTCTGAGCTTTAGGAAGATCACTTTTGGCAAAGGAATCGAGGATGGAGCGGGGAGAGACTTTAATCGAGGAGGTCAACCATCACGCTGTTGCAATAGTCCAGGTTTGAGGTGATAAGGGTTTACACTAGGACAGTGATTGTGCTAGAGGAGGGATGGGGCTGAATATGAGAACCCTCTTTTCTTCATTTCACTTGCATGTGATTTCCAGCCTCATCAGCTTCTAGTACTTGGCCAACTCATCCCACACATGGCCTTTGGGTCTTTAGTTAGTTAGTCAAAAGCATTTATTTGAGCACCTTCTATGTGCCAGGCATTGTTCTAAGAGCTGGAATAAATAGTCTACTAAGCCTCCTTCCTAGACCATTTATCCTGGCCTCATACTTGGCTTTTTCTGAGATGGGTGGTAGATGGAATGGTCTGAATTTGATAACCATTCTAACTCTGAGCCCTTATAATCAAATAGGGAGGGATGAAGAAACTTGAGAAGATCTAAATATATTTATTGAGAATCTACTATGAATAAGGTACTGTGCTAGACCCTCATGGGGGTTAGAGGAGGAAGCAATCAACCTATGGAGTGTTAGTCCAGGACATAAAAGAGTATATAATCTGGCCAAGAAGGCAATGCATAACAAAGTAAGAAATTATAGAGATAGTATTTCATAGTGGGTAGAGAACTGCTCTGAGAGTCAAGAAAACCTGAATCAAAGTCTTACTTTTGATATAAACTGGTTATGTGACTCTGGGCTAGTCATTTAACATCTCATCCCTCCCCTCACAACTTTCTAAAACTATAAAATGCCAAGCAATTGCTGATCTGCATTGGTAAAAGGGGTTTCTTTATTGGAAATTCCCTACACCAGTGAACTTACAGTTTTAGACCATCCCAGTCCCCACCCTAAAAAAGAAATTTAAAGTTAAATAATAGTAAACTGTGTAAGGAGCAATTCTGGATGCCTCTCTGTATTCAGAATTTTTCCAAATTTCCAAAGAACAGAATTTAAAATTGCCAAACCAGATGTTATCGACCAGTTGGAGCAAAGGGAGTTGTCTTAGATGGCAGAGACGAATTTTAGACTTCTCCCACCTCACGCTCACCTAAAGTCCAGTGACACTGGCTTTTTTTTTTTGCTATTCTTTACTGTGTTATTCCTTACACCCATCACCTCCATCTCCAGCCTGAGCATTTTCCTTCTCATCTCCATCTCCTGATTTCCTGGTATTTCTGCTTCCTTCAAATATTAAATAAAATTCTGCCTTCTACAAGAAGCTTTTCCCAATTGCTCTTAATACTAGTGCCTTCCTAGGGGCAGTTAGGTGGCTGAGTATGTTCAGAGCCAAGACTAGAGATGGGACGAGTTCAGATGTGGCCTGATATACTTCCTAGCTGTGTGACCCTGGGCAAGTCACTTAACCTTCATTACTTAGCTCTTACCACTCTTCTGCCTTGGCACCAATACAAAGTACTGATTTTAAGACAGAAGGTAAGGGTTTAAAAAAATGCTAGTGCCTTCCTTCTCAGATTATCTCCAATTTATTCTGTCTATATCTTGTTTATACATAGTTATTTGCATGTTGTTTTCCCCTCTAGACTGTGAACTCCTTGAAGGCACAGACTGTTTTTTGCTTTTCTTTGTATCATCTGCACTTAGGGCATTGCCTAGCACTACAGACCTGGCTTAATAATTTAGTTTTGACTTTTAAAAATCTCAATTAAAAAAAAAAGAGAGAAAAAAATCTTTATTACTAGAGAAAACTCATTGGAGAGGAACAGGGAAGGGACACATTCAGAAAGGAAGATAGTGTAAAAATAAAAACTACCAGTAAAAAGCAGATTTTTAAAAATCTCAGTTTTATTGATATCTTTTGTTTTTATATCCCCTCTCATTTCCAAATATATCATCTCCCCACCAAAAGCCATCCCTAACAACAAAGATTAAAAAGAGAAAAAGAAAAAAAATCATTCAGCAAAAATAACCAACATGTCATCCTTATGAGATAAAAACTATTCCATTCCCATAGTTCCTGGGTGTGAGGTAAAATCTTGGGTGCTGTGATTTGCCTTCATCTTAGTATTAGTGATTCGGAGCAAGCAGTCTTTCATGTGGCTACTAAGATTCTATAGTCCTTTTTGAAAAATGTTCATCCATTTCCTTTTATTACTTGGTCAGATCTGTGTTAATTCCACATGTATATGTTGGAGACTGGACCCTTATCAGAGGTACTTGATGCAAGCAATTGTCTTTCATCCTCTCCTAGTTTCCCTTCTTAATCCTTTCCTGTCCTAATGACATTAATCTTGTTCCTGTTGAAAGCATTTCAATTTCATGTAATGGAAATAGACCATTTTATCTTTTGTGATCTCCGCTCTCCTTCATCTTGTTAAGAATTTCCTCCCTAACCTCAAAGGTAAACTTGATCTCATTCTCTTCTAATTGTCTTATGGAGTGACTGACCTTTTACATTCAGGTTGTGTATTTATTTGAGCTTATTGTGATATACTGTGCAAGGTATTGGTCTAAACCTAATTATTGCCAGACTCCTTTCCAATTTTCCCATCATTTCTCATCCAATAGGGGATCCTTTCTCAAAGAAAGAACATTAATTAAGTGTAAATTATGATCTTGGGTTTATCAAACACCAGAATTATCAGGCCCAATTCTTTGGGAGTCTTCCTTAGCTTTGTATTCTCAGGACCAATCTTAGTCTGTTCCGTCGATCTTCTTTTCTAGTTTTTAAAATAATTTCCACATAGTTTTGAATATTGAAGCTTTAGAATATAATCTGAATTCTGGAAATGCTATTCCTACCTTCCCCCTCCCCATACCCTCATTGTTTACCTTGAGATTCTAGGTGTTTTGTTTTTCCAAATAAATTTTATTGAGATTTTTGTTTACTTCTATAAAGAATCTCCTTAGTAATTTGGCATAGGAATAAATGTGCAAATTAATTTTATAGGCAGATGGCTCAGTGGACAGGGCACTACATTTAGAGTCAGGAAGACCTGAGTTCAAAAACAGAATCAGACAGACATACTAACTGTGTGATCTAGGGCAGGTCTTTTAACCTATCTGTCTCAGTTTCATTTGAGAATAATAATACCACCTACTTCCCAAGATTTTTGTGAGGATTGACTGAGATAAAATTTGTAAAGTGCTTTGCAAACTTTAAAGCATTATATGAGTACCAACTGGTTTTTTTTTGTTTTTGTTTTTGTTTTTTTTGGTCATTGAGGTAGTATCATCCTTTTTTCTTTTATTAAACAGCTCAATACTCATATTTTAATATTTCAAAGGACACATGATCTTGTGTCTGATCCCACTGATGTGGGTACCACCTGGATCACAACTAGGGCATGTCTTCTTATCCTTGTCTGTAAGACTTAGCCCTGGGTTCCTCCCAAAATGCTGCTATCCTTTCTTTGGCTCTCTTCATTTTGGATAGATAGCACTGTGTAGACTAACCATTTTTTCTTCCCTTAGTCTTATTACGTGAATGACTTGCTATTTTTTCTGGTTGTACTATCTGATGATATATTTGACTATACTTCTATAATTATTCATTGGTAATGAAACCATGAAACAGTTCAATGCAAAAAAAATAATTCTATAGAATTTTCAGGTTTACTTTTTGAGGTCAAAAGACTTTTTTATTTGTTTCTTTGGGAGTGATAGATCTGGTCCTGTGATTACAACTCTCTAGGGCAATGATGGGCAAACTATAGCCCGCAGGCCAGATGTGGCCCCCTGAAATGTTCTCTCTGGCTGTGCAACATTATTCCTTATCTGACGCATACAATGAGTAGGATACAACCTAATGAAACTTCGAATGAGTTGTCTTAGAAACAGGCTGACAGATGAGCATTTCCTTACCTTTGGCCCCCTCTTTAAAAAGTTTGCCTAACACTGGCCTACGGAATTCCCAGAGAGGAAATTCCTTCTGCCAATGCAAAGTTGCAATGATTTAGCAACTGTGGAAAATTAATTTTGAATTGTAATATTTTTATATGAAACCTTCCTTAAACCTTGGGTTTTGAAGGTTGGTCAGCTTCCAAGCTAAAGTGATTTACCCCGAGATCTCGAGACATTTCACTGGGCTGGCTTATATTAGAGGCAGGGTAGAGACCTGCTCCTTATTTATCCATAAACCAGAAATTTTTTAGGTAAGAAAAGTCAGTAAGCTTTAGCCACCATGTTGGATATATTGATCCAGCCACATGTTGAGGAGGAAAGGGTATGTTGGTGTCCTTCCTCAGATAAACAAAGACCTGACTCTTTCTTTGTTTAAGTCACGATGGAGAAGTTGAGGTTTCTAAGTCTACCTCCTCAGTTGCTCCTTACTAGTCAGGGATGTCTTGGTATGTCCAAGGATGCACTGAGCAGTGAAGTCGCAAGGGGTATGTTTTGCCCTTCTTGAGATGAGTTCTCTTTCTTTTGCTCCATTCATCTCTTTGGTGCTGGCGCAGATTGTGGAGGATTTTAACTGGCCAGTTTTAGATTGTCTTGAGCAGTTAATTAATAAATTAACTTAAAATTAAGAAACATTACCTCTTGAGAATTTCAATAGTATAACAATAGTTTTGTTTTGTTTTTTTTTATTGCCATGTAAAACACATTTCCATTTTGATCATTACTGTAAATGCACACATACATAACCAAAACCCCAAAATACAACTATAAATACACTGTTGTGAAAGATGCCTCCAGCAGTTTTTTCTCTGGGAGTGGATAGCATTCCCTGTCATAAGTCTTTCAAGATTGTCAGAGATCATTGCATTGCTGAGAGTAGCCAAGTTTTCACAGGTAATCATTGTCCAATATTGCTGTTGTTGTATACAATGATATCTCAGTTCTGCTTATTTCTCTCTGTATCGGTTCCTACAGATCTTTCCAGCTTTTTCTGAAATCATCTTGCTTATTTCTTATAGCACAAGAGTATTCCATCAGCAACACGTACCACAATTTGTTCAGCCATTATCCAATTAATGGACATACCCTCAATTTCCAATTCTTTGCCACTACAAAAAGAGCTGCTATAAATATTTTGTACAAGTAGGTCCTTTCCCTATTTTTATTATCTCTTTGGAATAAAGACCCAGTAGTGGTATTACTAGATCAAAGGGCATGCACAGTTTTATAGTCCTTTGGGCATAGTTCCAAATTGCCCTCAGAATGGTTGGATCCATTCACAATTCCACCAACAATGTATTAGTGTCCCAATTTTGCCACATCCTTTCGAACACCTACCACTTTTTATTGCCATATTGGCTAATCTGATAGATACGAGGTGGTACCTCACAGAGGTTAAAACAGAGCTATTTTGATTTGCATTTTTTCTAATCAAGAGTGACTTAGAACATTTTTTCATATGATTATTGATGGATTTGATTTCTTCACCTGACAAATGCTTGTTCATATCCTTTGGTCATTTGTCAATTGGAGAATGCTTTGTATTCTTATAAATTTGACTTAGTTCTCTATAAATTTGAGAAATTAAAACTTTATCAGAGAAATCTATTACAAAAAACTTTTCCCAGTTTGTTCTTTCCCTTCAAATTTTGGCTACATTAGTTTTATTTGTACAAAAGCTTTTTAATTTAATGTCATCAAAATTATTCATTTTAGATCTTATAATATTCTCTATCTCTTGTTTGGTTATAAATTCTTCCCTTCTCCAAAGATCTCCCAGGTAAATTATTCTATGTTCCCCTAATTTAGTTATGGCAACACTCTTTATGTCTAAAACATATTATCTATTTCGATTTTATCTTGGTATAGGGTGTGAGATTTTGATCTATACTTAGCTTCTGCTATACTGTTTTCCAATTTCCCCAGCAGTTTTTGTTAAATAATTAGTTCTTATTCCAAAAGCTGGAGTCTTTGGTTTATCAAACACTAGGTTGCTAAGGTCATTTACCCCTATATATTATCTATTCCATTGATCTACCATTCTATTTCTTAGCCAAAACCAGATTGTTTTGATGATTGCTACTTTATAGTATAGTTCGAGATCTGGTTCTGGTAGGTCACCTTCCTTCACATTTTTTTTTTAAAATTAGTTTCCTTAACATTAATTTTAAAGAATTTTGGGGGGTGGGGGTTACTAATATGTTAAGTGACTTGCTCAGGGTCACTTGCTCAATGCTTAATATCAAAAGCTAGTCTTGAACCCAGGTATTCTTTAATCTGAGATTGGCTACCTAAAACAGTAATTCTCAAATATTTTAGTCTCAAAATCTCTTTATACTCTTAAAAAGTATTGAAGACAAATTTGTCCTCAGACACTTCCCAGCTGTGTGACCCTGGGCAAGTCACTTGATCCCCATTGCCCACCCTTACCACTCTTCTACCTAGGAGCCAATACACAGAAGTTAAGGGTTTAAAAAAAAAAAGTATTGAAGACTTCCCAGAGAATTTTTGTGCAAATGGGTCATTTCTATTGATTTTTAACCATAATATAAATAAATACATTATAGTATTATTAAGAAAATAGTTTTGATCTTGCAGACCCCCTGAAAGGGTCTTTGGGATGATCCTCAAACCATAACTTGAGAACAGTTATACTATACCACAGGACAGCTAGGTGGCACAGTGGACAAGTCTCTTCACTCTGTTTGCCTCAGTTTCCTCACCTATAAAATGAGCCGGGGAAGAAAATGGCAAACCACACCAAGAAAACCCCAAAAGGGTTCACTAAGAGTTAGATATGCCTGAAAATGACTGAACAGCAATATATTCTACCAGAGAAGATGGTGCTTGAGTTGAATCTTGAAGAAAAGAGGGATTCTATGAGTTGCAGATGATAAGAGGGTACATTTTAAGAATGTGGGACAGCTGATACAAAAGCAAAGTGATAGATGGGAGATGGAATGTCAAATCTGAAGAAAGGCCAGTTTGAGTGGTTCCAGTTGTTAGGGACCAAGACTTTAAGAAAAGATAGTCACTCTTCTAAGAATAGATATCATTCACTCTTCTAAGATAAGATATTGATCTTAGGCCCAGCCTTGCTTGGAGACAGTAAGACCCCACCAGAGATTTTCTATGCTCCCTTTCCGCATTCCTTTCCCCCTTAGTATCTGCCCACCCCCTTCTGCTCTCAGCGTATATATTCTTGTCATAGATCTCCAATAAACGAGCCTCGTATCCATCAAAACGACTCTGTGTCTTGCACGCGAGGTTTCCCCTCTTCTTCCCCTATGGGTAATTAGGTTGCCGTTTCCCCGGACCCCTCGGTTGTGTCCGGCTGGACCCGGACAGTGGCGCCCAACGTGGGGCAAGGCGAAAACGGCTTACCGGACAACTGAGGAGCAGCTGTCGCGGCCGCGAAGACGTAACGGGTAGAGGCTGAGCAAGACGCCTCGAGGTAGGGTAAGTTGTCCCATCCCCCATAGGCATTTAAAAATCAAGAGTGTTTCTAAAAAAGGTGTGTGTGTGTGTGTGTGTGTGTGTGCTAGGAAAGTGGAAGGAATACGTGTGCATGATGGGAAAAACACTCTCGAAGGAAACAGTGTTCGTGACTGAACTAAAACATAGTCTTAGGAAGAGAGGCAGCAGAGTAAAAAAGGACCTGTTCAGGTTCTATGGCTTGATTCGTGACTTTCTTAAAGAAGCCGACACGAGTCAACAAGTCTCGCACCTCCTCAGCTTGGCCGAGGACGCTATCTTAGAATCTAAGATAAAAAATGAAGAACCAAACTTGACTAAAGAACAGAGCTCGCCCCTCAAGGGGAATGAGCGTCCCTCCTGTCTTTTAGAGGAACCTATCAAAAATCCCTCCCTTGAGGAGCCCCTTGTTCCCTCTAAGCCCAGACCACGCCTTTATCCAGTCCTATTCACGGACCCTCCTCAAGATAGCACTCTTAATCCGGCTTATCAAGCCGAACTAGAGGAGGAGACAGCCCGCTACCATAACAATGGCGCTCTGAGGAATAGACCTCCTCCCTACAACCCCCCATCCCCCACCATCCAACTTGCCCTCCCACATGATTCCTCTGACTCCCAGCAGGAGGAAGAGGGGGAGGAGGAAAGCGGATCCCGTGGAAATTCCAGAGCCGCAGATACTTCAGGCCTCCCTCACCATCATAGGCCAATTTATAAAAAATTAAAAATTAAGCACATTAAAGACCTGCATTCGGCAGTTAAAAATTATGGCCTGAATGCCCCTTTTACACTCTCCATCCTAGAAGGGCTTGGAGGAGAGGGACACATGCTCCCCTCTGAATGGTCCAAAGTTGTGCAATCTGTCCTATCCCGAGGGCAATTTCAGACTCCCACCCCCCTTCAGGCTCAAACCCAAAGACCACCTCCCAGCGTTTGCCCTAAATGTCGAAAGGGTCGGCACTGGGCTCGAGATTGCCGAGCCAAACCTCAGAACTTTTCCCCAATGTCGGGAAACGGGATGCGGGGCTCCCACGGGAGCCCCTGCCCAGTTCCCTTACTCGAGCCATAGCTGGCAGCGCAGGCCTGGACCTCTGTGCCGCCTCCACCCAAATATTGACCCCTGAAGAAGGCCAGGTAGTCCTCCCCACCAGCAAATTCGGACCACCGCCTCCTGGCATGTTTTTCTTGGTCATGGGCAGGGCGCTCACCACCTTACAAGGTGTAGTTGTGCATCCCACCCTTGTTGATAACGACTACACAGGGGAGATAAAACTTATCATAGAATCTCCTCACCCTCCGGTTACCATTCCTGCCGGTAAACGCTTAGCTCAGGCCCTCCCCCTCCCCATGATAGGCGATTTTCCCGCCGCAGCCCAAAAACGAGGNGGTAATTAGGTTGCCGTTTCCCCGGACCCCTCGGTTGTGTCCGGCTGGACCCGGACACCAGTAACAATATGCATTAGTGGTGTACTCATTCCTCCCTGTTCTGTATCTAGCTAACTAGTTGTATTCCTGTTTGTTCCCCTTGGACTGTCTGACTTCTCAACCTGGGGAACAGTCTCACCAATTCTCACATTCAATGACTCATTCTATTTTTTGACAATTCTATTTTTTGCTTTAGTCTAGGGTTTCCCCAAAAAATGAGGGCAAAAGAGCTACCCAATGCATCATATGAAACAAATATAGGACAGATCATTTTATTTCCACACAGAAAGCAAAGATAAATGTATTCAATTGTTTCTTTAAGGCTTATTGCTGAGTTAAATGCTCTCAGAGCTCTATGAAAAACAGTTCTTTTCCAGTGGCCCTTCTCAAGCCAGAGCTGACTTTCTCCCTGGCTTGCTTCTACTAGTATAATGATAATTGATTGATGCCATGGACACTGCAGTGGCTACCTCGCCAGCCTCCCAGATTCCTATGAATCTCTGAAACTCACAAGGTCATTTGGGTTCAAATGCTGTTCAGTTGCCTTAGTTGGGGAAAGAAACACAAGAAAAGAGAAGTGGTCCTATCCCAGTAACAAGCTTGACTAGATAGGACAAGTGGTCTCGCCCATCTAGGTACTACTATATAGCACATTTTGCCACCCAACTCTCCTGGACACAGCTTTGAATAGTCATCACACTTCAATAACAGAAAGGAAGAACACTGAGGTATGGGTTGCATTCAATAAAAAGACTTTTTCATCATCACGCCATAGTCCCAAACCCTGAATTATCATGACCAAGAGAAAGCAGTTGGATTTCTGTATATGCTTTGATGGACCAAAAGTCCATGGGTTTGATTGAAATGCCACCTGACCATTTCTAAAAGGGGTACCACTAGAAGCTATGACATAGCAAGGTTGGAAAGTTCAATGGAGGAGCAAATCTTGAAGGACTTTAAAAGTGGTCCAGAGGGTTTATATGGGACAATTAGTCACTTAAGTGAATCAAAAAGGGTTCTGATTTGATAACATTTTCACAGTTTGTTTGAGCCCCTTTTATATATAATTAGGTCTATGAAAGTTCACCTCCTAAGGAAAACTGAAAGAATTGAGGAGATTAAGACAGCAAATGGTTAATTGTGGGAACTGAGTGAGTCACACTGACTTCAATTTGTGACTCAATTCAAAAGCTAGCTTAGCTTCTATTCACTTATGGGTCTAGTTCAAATTCTGTCTTGTGAGAAAAGTTTATTTAATTGGGGGAATTGGGAGAAAATCTTACTGTATTTTTTGAACCGAGCCCTGCATGGCTGGAAAACTGGACCATGTGTACCTGCTGTTTAGAGACCCTTAATCAAGAACCAAGGCTATGGTGACCAGAATCCCAGTCAGATCCTAAGACTGATGGAAGGAGTTTTCATAATTGTATATCTTAAGCAACATACATGTCCTGTCTGAAAACTGACCCCATACTGATCCATTATTGTTTTCATGTTCCTTTAATTGTTTTCAGACACATGGGAGGAGTGGGACACGTCCTTTTCTGAATTCAGGTAATTGCATCTATTCACTCTCCCCCTCCCAACCTGGAAAGTCCCATATCTTTTCTCCAATTAGAAATCAGGTTACCTAATGTGGTAGTTTCCTTTCAATTAATTTGTGTTATTTGATTAATTGTTTTTAATACATAAAAGTCTGTTTCCTCCTGTATTCAGGGTCTAGCCCTAAGCAGAAGGAGGGACCTGATCCAGATTTGTTGGGCATTGCTTAATAAATTGATATTTTTGGATGAACAAACCCTTGTTTTCTCAGTCACTTTGTCTTTTAATTGCCACACTCCCTTATACCTTTTTTATCCTAAAGGCAGTATGGATCCCCTGGAATTTATTGAGTAGGAAAGGTTATATGATCAGATTTATGATTAAAGAAAACCATAATGGCAACAGAATAGACTGGCATGGGGAGAGATTTGAGGCATAGAGACCAATGAGGAGGCTATCTCAAAAATCTAGACCTAAGAGAACAAGGAAAAAGAAATAGAGAAGCTCTAAGATATTTGGGAATTCATATATCAAGATTCACTCAGGGATTATATGGATGTATAGAAAACATTCTTTGCAAAAAAAAAAGATAGGCCTGATTAATTGGAGAAATATTAATTGTTCATGGGTAAGTCATAATCAATATGATAAAAATGATAATACCACCTAAATTAATTTACTTATGTAGTGATCAAACTCCCCAAACACTATTTTATTGACCTAGAAAAAAGTAAATGAAGTTCACACAAAAGCAAAAAGGTCAATAATTATGAAAGTAATAATACTTGAAAGGAGTCTATTGGTACCAGTAGGAAAATAAGGGTTTTTTTTAATTATTTTTTTTAACTCTTACCTTTTGTCTTAGAATCAATACTAGCAGTAAGAGCTAGGCAATGGTGGTTAAGCCATTAATGATTAAGTTAAGCCCAGAGTCACAAATCTAGGAAGTGTGTGAGGCTAGATTTGAACCCAGGGTGTCCTGTCTCTAACTCTGGCTCTCAATGCACTGAACCACCCAGCTGACCCCAAGAATAAGCTTTATTACCTTAACAAGATAGTTTGTCAACTTAGCGTAACTCATTCCACATTGTTGGAAGCCTATATTTTGTCACGGAGCTGTTTTGAATAAGTTGTTTTTCCATAAGTTGCTTATGACAATTAGATAAGCACCTGTGTGGTATGATGTACTAAACATGTATATCTATCTATCTATCTATCTATCTATCTATCTATCTATCTATCTATATTCTTTTTTATTTCATAGCTTTATTCCATATTTATAACAATATAATAAACTGTCTGGTGGTATACAGAATTTCTTCTACAATCACAAAATATTCACTTAAAAGTTCATTTCAAGGGAAAAGTGGCTCCCTCTACTTCTAGATCATCTTTCAGCTTATCTTGACTTTATTTTGTTTTGTTTTGTTTTTGTTTTGCTTTGTTAACTCAAGAGCAATTTGATGAGTCAGTCATCTGTATGTCCAATCTCTGTCTCTCACCTCTTTATTAAAAGAAAGGGATGTCATGATTAAAATGTTTTGCATTTTCCATTCTATCTGTAACCTATTACAAAAGTGTTACACTGCAAGCATTTAGTTAAAAAAAAAGATAAACAATAAAACTCACAATTAAAAAAAAATCCAAGCTTACAATAAGGGCATTTGTTGGTCAGTTACGCAAGAATTCACATGTCCACTTGCATTTTCTTCTAATTGACAAATGCTTTTAAAAATCAGTAGCACAAAGAAATAGGAAGTGAGTTTTCAAACCCCCTTGTGTTCTTACCATGAGCATTTATTTTTGATATAACTAAAGACTGAAGTGTTGGACCATATGAAATTCCAATCAGTGAATGCAATGCATCTTTATAGATTATTCTCTGTCCTTGTTATTTGAGAGGAACTGAGATACTATTGTCACTATCCAGATCCTCTAGTGTATTAAAAAGTGGTAATAGTTACTATCATTCAATTTCAGCTCCTTTCTGGACGTTTTTACAGTAGATTCTTAGGTACAGTTCTCAGCCATGGAAACGTAGCAATGACACATCTAAATACAAAATGCTCATTTCTTTGGTCTGCTTTAAAAAATGTAGTCAACATATAATTTATTTGTTACTATTAGAATAGTAATTTTGTGCTAAGAATTATGAACCATTGACTCTATGTGCTTCAGTTCACAAAGAGTCTGATAACAATTGAAAAATTAATACAGTTTTTTTAAAAAACCATAGCAATTTTATTAAGCTGAAACTACTACAAAAGGAATGACAACTTAACAAAAATGCACCAAAAATTTTGAAAATTTTAGCCAAGAGTAGTCAGAATTTCAGTTTACTAATATTTAAATATTTTATGCCATATAGTTGAAGCTACCATATACATGAAATAAAAAAATAAATCACCTTGAAACCTAACCAAACTGCATATTCTAGGAATACAGGATTTATAATAAAAAAGTTGTTTGCACAAAGTAGTTAGTTGAGAAAATCTTCACCTCTCAGCTTGCAAAAAAAAAACACTTTCAAGAATTCACCCTAAATGATTAACAAAATCTTTATTGTTACTTATAGTAGATAATTTTGTTTTCCCCTTCTATTTCTTCCACCCCTGTTTGGGTCAGTGATGGTTTTTGCCAGAACATTGATGCAACTACTCATATCATCAGTTTGGCCAGCTATCTGGTCTAACATGTTCTGACCTGCATCTGCTAGAGAAGTGCATGAACCACAGTAGTCAGGTCCTATAGAGTTTTGGGGTCTGTTTCAACCATTGGACTCTGGACTTCTGTCAGCTTCCCCAAAGATTTCTACGGCCCAACATGAATATATTCTTTTTTTAAAAACCAAATAAACCAATAATTTTGTATTTGTTGTTGTTGTATTTTAAAACAGAACCAACTCTTAGTCTTATTTATTAATTCAATGCCTCTTTTACTTTCAGTTTTATTAATTTCTCTTTTGATTTTTAGAATTTCCAATTTAGTCTTTAACTGGAATTTTTAATTTGTTCTTTTTCTAGTTTTTTTAGTTGCATTCTATAATGATTAGAATGGGTAGTTGCCAAAAAATGTAATTAACCCGTGAGTCACAAGATTGTTAGTAGCTAGATTTATTATTAAAAGAAAATAAGAGAGAAATGTAGAAAGGAGGTGAAAAATTTCCTAGCCCAGTGATGGGCAAGCTTTTTAAAGAGGGGGCCAAAGGAAAGGAAATGCTCATCTGTCAGTCTGTTTCTAAGACAACTCTTTTGAAGTTTCATTGTATTGTATCCTACTCATTGTATTCATCAGATTAGGAATAATGTCAGGTGGCCAGGATAGAACATTTCAGGGGGCCGTATTGGGCTCCCGGACTTTAGTTTGCCTATCACTGTCTTAGCCTAATAATCCAGAGCCCAACAACTCGGTGTCTGTTTCCAAATCTCAGCCTCAGAAAATACCACCAACACCTCCCCCCCTTCCTGCTGGGTCTCATCTTATAAATCCTTATTGTACCCACTTGTTCTCTTACATCACTCCACAGGAACCAATCACAATTCCTCAATTAGCCTGACACCACCCAGGGGGGCAGTGCCTGTGGGATCAATTCCCTGGTTGCTAATTGACTCAATTTCAAAACAAATGTAAGGAAAGTCTAAATCTCGGATTGATCAAATAAAAATACAAATTCCCTTTCCACAATGCCCAATTCATTTATTTCCTTTTTCTCTATTTTCTTGATATAATCATTTAGGGATATAAAATTTCCCCTGAGTACTGCTTTGACTGTATCCCATAAATTTTGATATCCAACATGTATATATTCTTAAACAAGTAATAAACATATGTGGACCCTCTGGTAAGGTAGACCACCAACGAATAAATATTATAAACAAACTTTATCAGTGAATTTACAGTTAATCACTAAGCAAATAATGTGGCAAACAATTTAAGAACTCTCTTAGCTAAAAGCATAAAAAAATCCACCTGAGGTCTCATCATATTTCTATTTCTATTCCTAGAACACTACTAGGACTAGGTTCTTTATTCTTGAGATCTGAGCCAGTTTAAGTTTGCTTGAGAGCAGTGCTGATTGATTGACAGAGAATTGCCAAATTACTATTGGAGAGAGATGAACAGCTTCCACCTGGCCAGAAAGGGAACCTTGTCATGAATATAGTAGGAAAGAATCTTATTGGAACCTCTAAGACTCACAGTGGTGGTTTGTTCTTAGAAAAGGGTATTGTTTGCATACTTTGATTAATAATGTTTTATGGCATGCATTGAGAAATGTACGTCTAACTAGTGTTTTCATCCACTAATTAGCATGTATGCACAGTACATTATAGTACAGTACCAGATACCTAGCTATTAATTATACTACAAAGCAGCAATCTTTAAAACAATTGATACTAGTTTAAAAAAAAGAGAGGAATCAATCAATGGAACAGATTAGGCACTGTGAAGATAGGATAACCTTTCCCCTTGCCTATTTTTAAATTAATCAACAAAAACTGAAAACACCCCTACTTAATACTAAGTAGGAGAGGTCCAGCAAGCCACTTGCTAAAGTGAGTGTCAACTACAGAAGCAACTGACCACCCCTTGAGCATTGCTAAGCAAATTTAAAGACTGCAATTGGCTCCTGTAAAGTGGAGGAAGGGATAGGAAGTGATGTAGAAAAAGGACTATAAAAGTCCTGACCTTCCTGTCCAAGGGGGTCTTCGGCCTGAATTTTCAGGAGGATCTTGGACTGGGACTGCATTTTGGAGCTATGACTTGGGACTTCGACCTGGGACTCTGGCTCTTAGACAACTTCTGGTAAGACTGTGCCTGGATCTTCTCCTTTGGAGCTTCAGCTTGGGTGAGTGAGAAGCTGACCCTCCTTTCCTGGCTTCTAGAGAGATTAGTTCTGGAGAGGTCTCCCCTTCTTGGAGGAGGCCACGTGGATTGAACCCTTATTTAATTCACCACTGAGTCCTCCGGCTGAGAGGTTTATGAGTCCTGCCTGGGTTGAGTAGGAACCAGAGCAACATTTAGGGTGATAGGCTAGACTTCTTACTCTACCCTCTTTTACATTTCTCTACTTTCACTCTTTCTACCTCTTTGTAAATAAAGCTGCTGAAAGTCAGTTTGACTTGAGCTATATTTTTTAAATTGGTGACCATAGTACCATCTTAGAATTCTCATATATTTAGTTAAACCCTTAATTTTAATTCCTTATAGCACAAAATATACAAAAGCAAACAAACACATCAGCATAGGGTTATTCAAACCCAAAGACTCTAGTTATTAGGGGGAAGGACTAATTTTTTTCAAGATATTTTATTTTCCCAATTACATGTAATATCAATTTTCAGCATATGTTTTATGAAATCACAAGATCCAAATTTTCTCCATTCCTCTCCTTCCTACTCTTGAAAATTATAAATAATTTGATCTGGATTATACATATATCATCATGCAAAGCATACTTCTCTATTGGTCATTGATATAAGAGAATTCTCATATAAAACCAAAAGCCCAAAGTAAAACAAAAATAATCTAAAGCTAAAAATAGTATGCTTTGATCTGTATTCCAACTCCAAAAGTTCTTTCTCTGAAGGTGGATAGTATTCATTATTGTAAGTCCTTAGGGACTTGTTTGCCAAAAAAAATTGCTGAGAAAACTAGACAGAATTCTCACAGAAATCACATTTAGACCACCACATCATGCATACATTAAGACAAGCTCCAAGTGGATATATAACCTAGATACAAAAGGTCATATCATAAATAAATTACTGGAGCAAAGAAGAAATTAACTTTCAGTCTGTGGCTGTTGAAGAATCTGTGACTATACAAATGAAAGAATCACACAAGAGAAAATAGACAATTCTGATTTTTTTTTTAAACCCTTACCTTCTGCCTTAGAATCAATACTGTGTATTGGTTCCAAGGCAGAAGAGCAGTAAGGGCTATGCAATGGAGGTTAAGTGACTTGCTCAGGGTCACCCAGGTAGGAAGAATCTGAGGTCAGATTTGAACCCAGGACCTCCCATTTCTATTCCTGGCTCTCAATCCACTGAGCTACTGCTGCCCCCACAATTCTGATTTTGTAAAATTAACAGTTTTTATACAAATAAATCTAAAGTAGTAAAAATTAGAAGGAAAATATATAACTGGGAAAATATTTATAGAAAGTTTCTCTCCTAAAGGTCTTATATTTGACATATATAAGAAACTAGTTGAAATTTATAAGATTTAGAGTCATTCCTTGAAAGAGGACCATTTATTCAAAGAATATGGACAAACAGTTTTCAAAGAAAAAATCTAACTATTAACAATGACATTAAAAAGTTTTAAATAACTAAAATTAAAGAAAAGCAAATTAAAGCAATTTTGGGGTTTAGTGTTGCCCATCCTGGCAAAAATGACAAAGGAGGAAATTACAAATGTTGGGGGCATTTCAAGAAAACAGGTACAACAGTGCATTGTTGGAGCTATGAATTGGTCCAGTTATTCTCAAAAGTAATTTGGAACTGTGCATCACATTCTCTGACCTCTTTGAAAATGAAGTCTGAACAACAACAACCCTCTGACATGGATTTGCCACTCATAAGCCTAGACAAAGATATGAAAGAAATGGGAAAACTATGTACACAAATATTTATAGGAGCTCTTTTCATAATAGTCAAAAACTGGAAATTAAGGGGAATGGCTTCTACTGGGCAAAAATGAAATATTTTGGTATAAGAATGAAATGGAATATTATTGTACCATAAGAAATGATAAAAATTTTGCCCCTGAAACTCCTTCCTCTGATTGGATAGCACCTCCCAGAACCTCCATTTCAGTAAGACAAGAACCTCCATTTCAGTAAGACAACAAGGATGTCCATCTCTTCATTTGCTACCACGCTGCTCTCCTAGACTTCTCTGTCACTTCCTTTTCAGTTTTTTAAAAATATACTCTTTCCCCCATTAAAATGTAAGCTCCTCAAAGGCAGGAACTGTTTTATTTTTATGTGTATTTGTATTCCCAGTACTCAGCACAGTGTCTGGTACATAGTAAGTTCTTAATAAAGGCTTGTTAACTGACTTTCTGAAATGGACAGTTTCATACTGTGTGGGATGAGATTCAGTGTGTAATTCTCAGAGTAGTATCTGGTTTGTAATCCCAGTTCTCAAGACCCTTTAATTGTTTTTTTTTTAAGAAAAATTTTATTTATTTAATTTAAATATTTTCCCATGGTTACATGATTCATGTTCTTTCCCTCCCCTCCTCCCACCCTAATTCCACTGGGTTTTACATGTGTCATTGATCAAGACCTATTTCCATATTATTAATATTTGCACTAGGGTGATCTCTTAGAGTCTACATCCCCAATCATATCCCCATCAACTCATGTGATCAAGCAGTTGTTTTTCTTCTGTGTTTCTACTCCCACAGTTCTTTCTCTGGATGTGGATAATGCTCTTTCTCATAAGTCCCTCAGAATTGTCCTGGGTCATTGCATTGCTGCTAGTACAGAAGTCCATTACATTCAATTTTACCACAGTGTATCCATCTCTGTGTACAATGTTCTCCTGGTTCTGCTCCTTTCACCCTGCATCACTCTCTGGAGGTTGTTCCAGTTCACATGGAATTCCTCCAGTTCATTATTCCTTTTAGCCCAGTACTATTCCATCACCAAGAGATATCACAATTTGTTTAGTCATTTACCAATCAAAGGGCATCCCCTCATTTTCCAATTTTTTGCCACCACAAAGAGCGCAGCTATAAATATTTTTGTACAAGTCTTTTTCCTTATTATCTCTCAAGACCCCTTAGTGTTACTATGCCTTAAACTAAAACTGCCTGCCCCCACCCCCATAAAACATCTAGTTTTGTTGACATATTTTCAAGAACCTTGAGAAGACTTTATCTGTACCCTGGGAAGAAAGCCAACTATAAGATAAGCTGAAGGAGGGAAAGTACAGGGAGTTTCAAAAGTATCATTATGGTCCCCAGCCTGGGAATCGCATGATAGTCTTGGGTTTTTCTGGATCATGGAAGTCTTTAGGGGTACGTAATGTTGAAAATCACACCCTCAAGACTGTAAACATCACAATCCCCCCCCACTTCCCCGTGGGTTTGGACAGAGAGGAGGAGAAGAATCTTCATCAGGATTATTATAAAATTCTATGATTGTACCTAGAAAAAGAGAGAACATTTTTTTGCCCCTAGCAAACTACTTGTGTGGACAGAATCCCTTTTCCTCCCCTTCCCCTTCCCCTTCCTCTTCCCTCCTCCTCCCTGATGTCTGCTGTTTTCTCCGAATAAAACAGCTTTTCTCTGCCAGCATCTTATCAAGTCTCCTGTCTGCTCATTAGAGTGATTTTGGGGAATATGATCCCCCCCCCAAATTTCACTCCACACAATAGGAACCTGGGAAGACCTCTATGGACTGATTCAAAGAGAAGGTTCACTTAGGAGAATAACTCATGCAATGAAAACATTGTAGAGAAAAACAATTTTGAAAGACTTTAAAACTCTGATCATCATAATGATCATAATGATCCAAAAGAACAAGTTAAAATGCAATGTCAATAATAATAATAGCTAACATTAATATTATTGTTGTTCAGTCATTTCAGTTTTATCTGACTCTTGGTGACCCCTTGTGGGGTTTTCTTGGCAAAGACATGGGGTGGTTTGCCATTTCTGATCTCCTACTCATTTTCTAGATGAGGAAACTGAGGCAAACAAGGTTAAATGACTTTCCCAGGGTCCCACAGTTAGTAAGTATGAGTCAGATTTGAACTCAGGGAGATGAGTCTTCATGATTCCAATAGTACCTACTATATGCTTTAAAGTACTTTTACAAATATTTCATTTGATTCTCACAAAAGTCTTGTGACATGGGGGTTACTATTGCCCAATCACCTCTTAAGAGAGAAGTGATGAACTCAATTGGCAAAAACATATATATTTGGACATTGTGATTCTTTTAGTCTTTGTTGCTTTCTATTTGTCTCTGGGTAGAGAGAGGAGTTAGTGGGAGTCACATTAAATTTTTTAATTTTATTTTTAATTTTTAAAAAAATTTATTAATTTAAAAAAATGTTTGTTGATGAAAACAATAAAAATAAATTTAAAAAACAACAGCAGAAAAAGATGTGAGAAGGAAGGGCCTGTGCTAAGGTGGAATAGGGAGGTCAGATTAGAGAGAGAGATTGTGGAGGTCAAAAGGCAAAATATGGCAGTTGATCGAATTCTGAGATGGGGTGAGGAAGAGTGAGACGCCCAGGATAATGGAGGGGCTACAGTTGTGGAATACTGGAAGAATGGTGGTAGCTTGAATAGAAATAAGGAAGTCAGGAAGAAGGATGGTTTGGGAAGGAAAGTTCTTTTAAGGGATCTGTTAGCCTGGATGGCTTCTGAGGTCCTTTCCAGGCTTGTGGCTTGGTTAAATAAATGCTATTTAAATAATTATTACTTGAATTGAATAAAGCTGAAAGTTTTCCCACCCCCAGAAGAGAATTCTTTGCAGGAGTTTCTCCATCCAGTAGTTGTCTTTTCTCAGATTTAATCTTCTGTTCAAGATAATTTCATACATGACAAAGATTATGACAAAAACAAAACAAGACTTGGTAGTAGAAGAGATTCTCCCACCCTCCTTTGCATCCCCCTGTAAGAATGATCCGGAGCAGGAAGCCTTTTTCTCTCTGAAATATACAAATGGTCATTTCTGATCCTGGAAGGGGCACATGCCGCAAAGGAGCCTGGCTTTCTGAATGAGCTATTGTCTGGGCCCTGTAAGCGTGCTGAAGAGCCCTGGAAAGCTGGCATTTTGCAGAAGCAATACACAATGACACTTTCTCCTGGCGAAGCAGTACAGATTGGCCATGGGGATACTCCAGATGAGAAATATTCAAAGCACAGCATGGAGGGGGGAGATGAAGGGGAGTCTATCTTCAAGTGCTTTTTCCATTTCTTCATCCTGAATTCTGCTCTAGCTTGCTAGCTACTTGGTACCTGTCAGCATAGCCCTCCAAAGCCTTTAGTTAATCCCTGGAGTTCCTGTCACAACCCAGAGAGATTTCCTGGGCCTGGTTTACTCAGCTGCTATTTCACACCAACGATAGGTCAACCATCAGTCTACAGAGAATTCTCCAAGTCCCCAAGGACTTCTGAAGTAGCATGCACAGACACAAGCTCACCAGTCAGGCCACTGACCCCCAAGTTTGCTCCTCAGTTAATAAACAATTTTCGTTTTCCTCCGGTTGGAAGATGCCATGAGCAAATGCAGTCATTTTCCTGACCTAAAAATAATCCTTCATGTATTAATGATGTGATGTACCTTTTAGCTGAAAACTTGAGTCCCTTCCCCCTTCCAAGCTAAATTTAAATGGACTATGATTTCAGACAAAAAGACCATAATTGGTCTTCCATTAATTAATTAATTACCCAGCTATCCATCCATTTATTCATGTGCTTATCTATCTTCCATCTCTCTCTCTCCATCTATTTATCTGTCTGTCTCTCTGTCTCTCCATCTATCCATCCATCCATCTCTGTCTGTCGGTCTCTTTTCTCTCTTTCTATTTGTCTATCCATCATCTATCTGTCCATCCATCCATCTATCTACCCACTCATCTCTCTCTCTCTCTCTCTCTCTCTCTCTCTCTCTCTCTCTCTCTCTCTCTCTCTCTC